>NC_061131.1:8575673-9175673 GCF_905220365.1 Vanessa cardui
TTGGCCTAATATTTTACACAATACCTCAATAGATGAAGCCACACAAAAATTTTACAAAATTTTGTATAGGACTATTGATAAGCATACTCCGAAGGTTATATCACGCGGTCAAAGTATGTACCCCATATGGTACAATAAATCTCTTATACGTATTATTAACGAAAAGAATAAAATACATGCTCAATGGAAGAAATACCGCAATCCCATAGATTACGATATTTTTTCCCTTCTGCGAAAAAGGTCTAAAGATTTGGAGAATGACCTATTTGAAAGGTACATAAAGAACATAGAAAATTTAATCAAACGCAACCCTAAACATGATTTCAACTATGTTAAAAGTAAGCGTAAAATTAAAAATAACTATCCAAAAATCATGTTTTATGAAAACGACAACCTAACGAGTGAAGAGGACATAAGTTTAGCGTTTAGTAAGTTTTTCGTAAGAATGTTTCAAGAACCTTTAACAACATATAATAAAATTTCTTCTGATTCCGTTGAGTCCACAGATACAATTTGCAATATATCAGTTAACAGCGAAACAGTGTTCAAATATCTGGCAAGTTTAGACGTCACAAAGGGAGCTGGCTCTGATAACATTCCACCACTTTTTATCGTACATTGTGCTGATGTTCTAGCCCACCCCTTAAGTATACTTTATAACAGATCATTTAAATAAGGGTTTGTACCATCCATATGGAAGGAAGCACATATTGTACCTATACACAAAAAAAGTTTAAAAACTAAGATTGAAAACTATAGGCCAATTTCTATCCTGAACACATTTAGTAAGATTCAGGAAAAAAATGTCTATAAGAATGTATATCCTGTTGTGTCAAAATTCATTCCTCAAGAGCAACACGGGTTTACACGGGGCCGTTCTATTCTAACTAACTTATCAACTTTTACTAATAGTATATTACAAAGTATGAATTACCATACCCAAGTTGATGTGGTCTATACGGACTTGAAAAAGCTTTCGGTCGTGTAGACCACATCATACTTCTTCAAAAACTTATTACTTTAGGTATATGTGGTGATCTCCACCGCTGGTTAAAATCTTACATAATTATTAGATCTCAAGCCGTTGTAGTGGGCAGCAGTAAATCGAATTTCGTTAAAATTATTACAGGGGTGCCTCAGGGGTCACTATTGGGACCTCTGTTATACTCCTTGTATATTTATGACCTAGGTAATTGCATTCGGAACTCTAAATTTCTCTCATACGCTGATGACATGAAAATTTATAAAACTGTAAGGACGATTGAGGTCTGCGTCTTACTTCAAGACGATCTGAACAGATTAAGTAAATATTATAGTGATAATCGAATAACAGTAAACATCAATAAGTGTGTTCAAATTTCTTTCTCACGTAAAAATATCACTATTAGTAATACATATAATTTTGAAAATGTCCCAATCAAGCGAGTAAATTCTGTTACTGATCTAGGTATCACATTGGATTGTAAAATGACTTTTAGAGAACATTTCGAGCTTATTAGAAATAAAGGTTACAAGGCTTTAGGATTTGTACTACGAGTCGCGAAAGATTTCAATAATATAAATACCATAAAATTACTATACTTCTGTTACGTTCGAAGTATTTTGGAATATTCTTGCCCAGTATGGAACCCTCAATACTTTACATATGTTCACATGTTGGAGAAGATACAACAGAAATTTGTTCACTATCTAAATTTGCGCACTAGACAATTTACTCATACAGATTAACTTAACTCATGTGCTCGCCATAATCTCTTAACACTAGAAAATCGTCGCATTCTTGCCGATATAATGCTATTATATGACATTTGTACCAATTCTCTTAATTGTCCAAATTTAACAACAGAAATACTGCAGTTATATGTTCCTAACAAACGTACCAGGCATACAAATTTGTTTCATGTTCCTATCTCTCACTCGAATTATAGTAAGAAGTCAGTAGCATCTCGATTGCCTCGGCAATACAACAAACGTTTTGAAAATATTGATCCTTTTTTAATCTCCAGACAATCCTTTAGAAAGACTGTGATACAGGAGCTCAGTACTTAAACACAACACACACACACACAGACACACAGACACAGACACAGACACACACACACACACACACACACACACACACACACACACACACTCACACAAACACACACACACACATACACACACATACTTTTATAGCAACCATGGGCTTTTTCAGCACTACGATTATTCTTTTAAATTGATTATAACATCTTTTTTTTTTTTTTTTTTTTTTTTTTTTTTTTATGGAATAGGTGGCAAACGAGCAGGAGGCTCACCTGATGGAAAGTGACTACCACCGCCCATGGACATCTGCAACACCAGGGGGCTTGCAGGTGCGTTGCCGGCCTTTGAGAAAGGAGTAGGCTCTTTTCTTGAAGGTTCCCATGTCGTATCGGTTCGGAAAAACCGCCGGCGACAGCTGGTTCCACAGAGTGGTTGTGCGAGGCAGAAAATGTCTAAGAAATCGCGCTGTTGTGGATTTTCGGATATCAAGATGGTGCGGGTGAAACTTAGAATTTTGACGAGATGTCCGAAGGTGAAATTCAGCAGCCGGGATTAATCCGAACAATTCCTCGGAACATTCCCCGTGAAAAATTCGGTAGAAGATGCAGAGTGATCCAACATCTCTACGCAAAGCCAAAGGATCAAGGAGATCGGAAAGGGCTTGATCGTCGATAATTCGAGCCGCTCTACGTTGGATGCGGTCAAATGGAAGGAGCTGGTACTGGGGAGCACCCGCCCAGAGGTGAGAGCAGTACTCCATGTGAGGCCGAATTTGCGCCTTGTAAAGTTTTAGGCGATGGGCCGACGTGAAGTACTGTCTCGCCTTGCTGAGCACACCGAGCTTCTTTGAAGCCAATTTGGCTTTGCCTTCCAATTGACCGCGGAACTGAACGAGGCTCGAAATATCAACGCCAAGTATTCCGATACTACCTGTAGCGGCTATCGGGATGTTCTCAAATCGTGGAGATACGACAAATGGTGTTTTTTTAGCGGTTAACGCGCAAACTTGCGTCTTTTTGGGGTTGAAATGGACTAAATTTAGCCGGCCCCAGTTCGAGACTTCGTTTAACGAAGACTCGATTTCAGACACAAGTTTGTTCCGGTTTTCTTCGACGTTTTCCCGAGAAATATTAGCGCGGCCGGTGTATAAGGTGTCAACGGTACTGTCGTCTGCATAGCAATGAATGTTCCCGATTTGCAACAAATCATTGATATGCAGAAGAAACAGAGTGGGTGATAGGACGCAGCCTTGTGGAACACCAGCATTGACGAATTTTAAGTCAGAGCATGCACCGTCGACAACGACCTTGATGCTCCGATCTGCCAAAAAGCTGGTAATCCAATTGCATAATTTCCCGGGAAGCCCATAAGAAGGAAGCTTCGAAAGAAGCGCTTTGTGCCATACGCGATCGAAGGCCTTCGCTATGTCCAAGCTGGCTGCTAATGCCTCCCCCTTGCTCTCAACTGCTTCAGCCCACCTGTGAGTAAGGTAAACTAGAAGATCACCGGCTGAGCGACCCCGACGGAAACCGTACTGGCGGTCACTAATCAGCTGATTCTCCTCTAGGTACCGCAGGAGCTGGCAGTTAATAAGGGACTCCATTATCTTGGAGAGCAAGGAGGTGATGGCTATAGGCCTATAATTGGACGGATCTGAGCGGTTGCCTTTTTTAGGGATCGGATGCACCAAAGCAGTCTTCCAGGAGTTCGGGACGACGCCTAATGCGTAGGATTGCCGGAAAAGACGCGTTAAGACCGGTGCCAACTCGGGAGCACATGTCCGTAGCACGATTGGAGGGATGCCATCGGGTCCACTCGACTTGTGAATGTCCAAGGAAAGAAGTGCTTTCCGAACTGCACTTTGCCGAAATTTAACCTCCGGCATCGTCGTATCACATCGCGGGATTGATGGAGGTGACTTTCCTTGGTCATCCAGAGTCGAGTTCGACGCGAAGAGAGACCCTAAAAGATCGGCCTTCTCCTTCGCGGTATGGGCCAATGACTCACCGTCCCTGTGCAAAGACGGAAAAGAAGGCTGACAGAAGTTCCCTAGGACAGCCTTAGCGAGAGACCAGAACGCACGTGTTCCTGATGGGAAGCGCACCAGTCTCTCGCCAATTCTGCCAATGTACTTCGACTTCGCCTCAGCTATCACGTTTTTGAAGGACCTGGAGGCAGAGTTATATTCCTTTCTGAATGTGCTGGTGTTTGTATCACGAGACGCCGATGCGTTAGCCCAGTCTTGGTAGCGTTCCCATTTTCGGCGTGAAGCCGTCTTACAGAGGCGACCAAACCAGGGCTGGGACTTGCCACCAATGGGCACCGCAGAATATGGAATGAAAAGTTCCATACCCTGAAGCACCACATCGGCGACAGAGTCAGCAACAACGCTCGGATCATCCATCGAGAAACAAACTCGCCCCCATGGGTAAGATGCAAAGAAGGACCGCATCCCATCCCAATCTGCTGACTTGTAGTGCCACACGCGACGACAGCCCGCGAAACGAGGTCGTGAGTACCGTGCAACTGGCACTGTACTCCGGACGAGACAGTGGTCCGACGAGCCCAGAGGGGGATCGACGACAATCTTATAGCCGTCCGGATGCGAAGTCAGCAGAAGGTCCAACAGGGAAGGTGTATGATCCTCCACGTCCGGTATTCGCGTTGGCGAGGTGACCAGTTGTGTCAAATCATAAGCCAAAGCGAAGTCGAGAACAGATCTACCCGCATGATCAGTGGTGCGTGATCCAAGCCACTCTGTATGATGAGCATTGAAATCGCCCAGAATAATGATCTCTGCGGATGGAGTCTGCTGCAGCACGGAATCTGTAGCCAATTGGACGTGCTCAACCAGTCGGTCGGTTTCGGCATTACCGCTATGGGACCTATAAAGGCACGCGTAGATTCGCGGATGGTCGTCGCAGTCTACGCGCAGCCAGATAATTGATAGGTCCTGCCCTTCAAGGCTGCCGAGGCGTCGAGAGCAGATATCATCTCTGACGTAAACGCACACCCCAGCTCGTGGCACAAAAGTATGCTCCAATTTGTACCCGGGGTAAGAGAGAAAAGACGTATCGGCAGGAGAAGATATCTGGGTCTCGGTAAGAAAGAGCAAGGCCGGCTTCGCCGTCTCAAGGTGAAAGTGAACGGCATTCAAGTTGGAGTTGAGTCCCCTTATGTTGCAGAAGTCCACAGCGAGTGTGGTAGGGGTTGCCTTATGATGCCTGCTCCGCTTGCCCCGAACAGTGGCGAGCGCAAAATTGCCCCCCCCAGAATTCGGAGGGCAACCTGGGCATCCCTGCTCAGGCGGTGTACGTCCTGAGCATGGATGCCCAGAGAGGGATTCTCCATCGCAGTCGCTGATGGTACCCTCCTGGGGTAATGTCACCAAATTCTGCACAACCATGTTTTGGGGGGAGAGGGATCGGGCCTCCGGAACTCTCACTTACCGGACGAAACGCGGTAGCATAGCTACCACTTCACGCCGATTTTAAGTGAGAGAGTGGTACTTCCCCGGGCGTGCCGGCCCATTCGACTGCAACCGAGAGGTATGCAGTGTGGCACTACCACTTGCAATCTTATACTTATGTTCAAAATTTTGTTTAATAACGAACAAGTTTGTAAATGTAAAATTCATATCAGTCTTGCTTCGTCAAAAATACCTACTGTATTTTTGCTTTGTATTTTTTTTTCTTCAGGAACTTACTTACTGTCCTTAGTTTACCATAACTGATAAGCATAAAAAATGTAAATCCGAAATTGGCTTCTGTTTGGACAATGTATTTTTCTTTTATTAATTACTTTTGTATAAGCTGTGGATTTTGTTACAAATAAATAAATAAATAACTTAATAGTAATAGTTTTAATTAATTAAAATTTATAAGACCCAGAAGACAATCTAAGAAATGAAATTAAGTTACCGGACACAACTTGAAATTTGGAGCCATTCCTGCAGATATCTCCATGAAGAGTCTGTCCGGTGGCGTTGACAAAGGCGTAAATTTTACTTTATTCCGTCTAGACCGTGGTTTATTATATTACACGCCTTATAAGTCTTACTACGGAATTAAGCACTGTTAATGTAAAAGTACCCAAATATGCAATAACGCTATAAAAATAGTATTATATGCATATGCAAATGCACATAATCCAATGTTTAATTATAATATATAATAAAATAATAATAATGATTTCGCACAATAGTCTTATATATTTCGAAAACTTAACATGTGTGAGTGACTAAGCTATGGGAATTGTTGAATTTTATGTACAGTGGCAGTGGCGTAGCTAGATGAGGAGGGGCCCCGGTGCATAGAAAAATAATCGTGCCCTCTCCCCCTCCCAACCCTTTCCCAATTCTTTAAAACTATAGATACCAAATAAGAAATCTTGTGTTTTCGTAGGTTTATTAGCTTATGGTTAGATAGGTTAGGTAGAAGGCCCCCTAAATTCCGGGGCCCTGGTTCACTTCACCACCTGCCCTACAATAGCTACGCTACTGTACAGTGGCAATAAATCACTTATGTTGACCGACACTGATAATGTCTAGATCTTGGTCTTTATGATTTACTTATATTCAACCATGCTTAAACAAAATAAAAATCTCTGAATGTTTCTATTTAACATTTTATGTATCCATGCAAGGCCTTGACGAATAGTTATAAAATAAAAACTAATTAACATAGATTATAATTTATTATGACATGTGTTACACAACAATGACCATTACTCACAAGCCTATCAAAACACATTACTTTCGCATATGCATTAAATATGATATTGGAATGACTCTAATTTATATAAGCTTTATTAATTCATGATATATGTAGTTAATTTAAGTGTACAGTAGTATAGCAGCCTGTAACATATTTTACCGTAAATAATATTATTTTGTTCTATTTATTGATTGATTTAAAAATATGCTTTGCATTATGAAAATTATATCCAGACACTAATGAGATCCGCCCCATGTTCATTCAAACATAATATTTTGAGCTACTGGTTTTGTAATTTTATATTAAAATGAAAATACTTATCTAATTGGCACAGTTTCATTCCAAAATTACTTAAAAATAAACTTAAAAGAGATTCTTAACAAATAATTAGATATAACATTACAAAATAAGAATTTAAAAATAATAACAATGATTACTCACTTGAATAAGTATTAATATGAAAATATTAGTTACTAAGCTCAGATAAACAAAGCAGTGTCTAATTTTATACACAAAATTAAGTTACAAACTATAAGGACACTTTCATTCCAGTTTTTGTTGTTACACAAGGTAAGATATCTTACAGATAAAATTCACACACTCAATTATATATACACAACATATGGAAATCTTAAATCTTAGAACTATGTGCAGTGAGTTTTATAAGTGTTGAGAGAATGTAGAAAAAATCACTAAACATTCTATGCAACTATTATCCTTATAGAAACAAAAGCTGAATATTATGCTCCAATTTCATATTAGATACTAAAAAAAAGGCAGTTAATCAAGTCTCAAGCGAAGTCTTTGAGGCAATGTAATTAATCACCAATTGTCACGTTAAATCAATATCAATTTTATAACTACATATATAAACCTAAAAACAAGAATAATATAAAAGAACACTTTATCATAGGTATACTATAAGTTATATATAAAAAATGTAAGTTACTAACTATCAATGATAATTACACTTTATTAACTTAACAATTATAACTTTACACACATTGAAAATGCTGAAACACTAGATAGATATTATTTTCTTTTTAGCAAATAAAGAATTTTATTTATTAAAATAACATTCCACTCATTTATTCATTATATTTCGTAATCGTAAATATATGTATTTAAATGGTAAAGGTTATATTAGTTATATGTGATTAATTATTGAAATATAATCTTGCCTTTGCATTTGAGATTAAATTAAATTTACTTTCACATTACTTTTTTTATATTTTAACAGATAAGTAACAGTTAGTAAATTATTTCTTCTATGTTTTAAGTCATTTATCTTTTGATAACAAGCAGCTAATTTATGTATGCTAAAAAAATTTAATGCACGCCATTTAGTAAATCTGTTCCATTTTCAACCGCCTTCTTTTCATCTATTAATGTAAGGGATGATATTTCTTCAGATATTTCATCCTCATCTGAAAATTAAATATTGTAGTATCAAATTGCTTATATTTTATTTAATTAAAGACTTTATATTTTTTGTTTATTTAAAAAATATATATTTTCTGCTGAAATTCTGTTTCATGGAAAGTGGAAACTGTTTAACTTAATCGTTTCACATGTTGTAATCATTATAAATCATTTAGTTTGTATATCGAGGACATTTTTTAATTAAAAAAAATTCTCTTATCTTATCTTTGTTGTTTAAGAAAATGAATAGCATACAAACCTGAGCTGACATCTGATTGATTTCTGGGGCTCAAACGACAACCTTTAGATAAGTAATTCTTTAATTTTCCAAGAGATGCCAGAATTAGTCTGCAAGAAAATACATATAATTGTTATTATACACTTTAACAACAAGAATGATAAGACCAAAGAAATTGAATAAAATCTTGAAAAGTATAATAATAATAATAATTTTCAATAGGATCAAGGGCCTGATGCAGAAGGCAGTACTTCTCGGCACGGCGCGTATTGTGAGGAAGTTCCTGGAGCCCTGACCACCGGTGGCTTGGACCCTGTTGACCACTGGTTGGCCTCTGTATCTTATATTTTTTATGTTCGTATTTTATATTTAAAAATGTAACTATATATGAATGAAAACAAATAAAAAAAAATAATAATTTTTAAATTGAGTAAAATTTCTTACCCCAAGAAAGGCGGGCTTGGTGATAGCGGGCGCGACAGGTACTCCGGGTGGAACTGCACGGACACGTAGTAGGGGTGCGACTCAACCAATGCCACCTCCATCCGCGTGCGCGTCGAGTCGCGCCCCACGAAGCGCAGCCCGGCCGCCTGCAGGCGCTCGATGTACTCCGGGTTCACTTCGTAGCGGTGTCTGTGACGCTCTTCGATCACGTCCTTTTTATATAACTTCGCTGTAAAAGTTTTCGCATGGTAAGTTTATTTCTCTGTTCCTATACTATTGTGATGATTTTAATTGTGTTATTCTGATTTAGAGATGGTAACACTGTTTCGTCGTGGCTGGCTGGTAAAGAAAGCCGACTTTGATCGGCTGACCAATTGGATGACTGGACAGATTGACAGAAAAAATAAAAGAAGGAAAAACAGAAGAGAGCGGTCGGTGGTCAGAATCGGGGTTTTGAACGGGGTTATCATGAAAATTAAGGGAGATTGATTGTACAACTTGGAATTATGCCGGTTGAACCTATTTTGTTAAATAAATGTATTTATATCTAATCGAGCTGAGTTTGGATTTATAAAGCTATAATAGAAGAATTATACATTTTAAATCAAAAGTTATAAGAGAATGCGATTAAATACTGTCACTTAATAAGTTAATTATTCATGAGCAAAGAGTTAAATTATAAACAAATCAAGTCGCGCATTTAATAAAATAACAGAAACATACACTTGTTTCTACGCATATATTACTAGGAACAACATTCTGTTTGTCAAGTCTTGTAGATAAACAATTATAGCAATGCCAAGAATGTTTATTTATAAGTAATAATTAAATGGTTTGATTTAAAAATGTTGTTATTTACTGCATTGCATTGACTATGATCGTAATAAAATTCAAATTTTCATATCGTCTTTCAAGAAATTGTAAATATAAATTATTAAATAAGTACGAAAAGTAATTCAATTCGAGATGTTCCATTGTATGTACGGGTACTAATTAATCAATAAAGATAAATAACCTAAGCACGCCAGACACGTTTGTCGATTACAATTAACGGTCCTTGTCTTATAATTAAACAATGTAATATAAATAAAAAATAATGATCAGATAATATCTTTAGTTGTACAAGCTGGAATTGGTAGTAGAGCTTTGTACAAGCACATCTTATTAAATACCACCCACTCATCATATATCCCACCGCCAAGCAACAATATTTAGTTCTTGTTTTCTTGCTTCGAGCATCTCAGTTCAAGGTCACGTAAATATAAAAAATGGTTAAACATATCTTACGGCGCCAGTGTCTAATAGTGATAATCTGGTGCCCCAATTTGCCTATCCAATCAATCATTAATGGGATGTTATAAAATTAAAAATCATACTACGACGAATCAAAACAAGCCGTTTGATAAAACTTAATCAAACCTATTGGCATGATCTGTTGTCATGTCATCATCGTCTAAAGTAACCCGACAACATATGCCACATTTATGTTACAATATATTCATACTTACACACAATACTAGGTTCCAGATAAGTCTTCCTCTTTCCAAGCCTCATGGTGCCGCCGAGGTTACCCGGATGGTGTTCTGGCATGTCGATAACTAGTTTGTCCTCACAATCCGGGTTTACTTCCGTACTATTAGCACCCTTCAATCCTAGCACGTTTCTGGCGAACTCAATCACAGATGCTTGCAAGCCGAGGCATATCCCCAGCATGGGCTTTTGTGTCTCTCTGCACCACTGGCATGCTTCTATCTTGCCTTCAATACCTCGCTGTCCAAATCCACCGGGAACTATTACTCCGCTAGAATGTACACGTAATCGTTTATTAAGTCATAATACACAGATTTAAATTTAGTTGTAACTACTTACTATAACTATTTTACTTTGTGGACACATAGGTTTTTCAACAATGCATTGGTTTTTTGTAAATCAAATGATTAATTCATGATGATGTTGATCAAAAACCCATTTCAATAATTAATAATTAAAACAACAACAACAACAGCCTGTAAATTCCCGCTGCTGGGCTAAAGGCCTCCTCTCCCTTTGAGGAGAATGTTTGGAACATATTCCACCACGCTGTTCCAATGCGGGTTGGTGGAATACACATTTGGCAGAATTTCTATGAAATTCGTCACATGCAGGTTTCCTCACGATGATTTCCTTCACCGCTGAGCACGAGATGAATTATAAAGACAAATTAAGCACATGAATCAGCGGTGCTTGCCTGGGTTTGAACCCGCAATCATCGGTTAAGATGCACGCGTTCTAACCACTGGGCCATCTCGACTCTATAATTAAAAAATATGCAATAATTAAAATGATCTAAAAAGTTAAATAAAAGCTCCTCAAAGTTAACTTACTCGCTCTTACAAAGGTCCTGCCAGGCCTTGTGATATACTACAGGGTCGTCGATTTTTGTTTGCTTTTCCAAATTGACAGCTTCAATGTATGTCAAGTTAAGTTTACAGCAGGCCGCGATAGAAGCGTGCTGTAAAGCTTTAGTAACACTTGCGTAGCTGTCTTCTAGCTTTGTATACTTTCCAACGAGAGCAATGTTTACTTCTTTCCGCAAATTATCAACCCGCTTTGCGAGGTTACGCCATTTTTGCATAAATCTATTCAAAAATAATATATTACTGATATGTAAACTATAAAAATGGCGAATGACAAATTCTCAGTATGTTATTATCGGTATAGCATGTAATAGACACAACTGTAATTTTCAAAATGGTGAATTTCTAATAATTACAACCTTTAGATATATAGTAAAAAAAATTGCAACAAATAGTATTTTCCAAAATGGATTTTAGCTACCCTAATAGAAAAAGACATGAAAATTGTATGTGTTTATGGATCTAATCAACCTATTGAAGTGATAAGCTTATTTATAAGATATTCTAAACGCCATTGATTGGAGTGATGTTGGTAAATAGTTTACTAATTTACGATCAACATAGCGGATCTCGCTGCAAGCCGTTGAGATCAGATGTAGTCTCAGGAAGGTGGTTACAGGGATCATGATTACCCTCACTATAAAACTTTGGTTTTTTTTATTCTTTATTATTACACCCGACTTAATTTATTTGATTGGTATTAAAACCGATTAAGATTTCGAACAATAAACATCGAAAACATAATATCATTTTATGTAATTCTAGGTTTTTAGATAATTAATACAATAAATATTGATTTAAATACTTCTGAAACAATACTGAAGTGATAACCACTTATGGGAGGGCAAGCCACTTCGTTACGCAACGTGATACAGCGGCGCCAGTCTGTCTGGCTTCTTAACTTTTACTTGTTTTTTCAAGTTATTATATATATAAAGTTTTCCTTATTATGGATTAGTTATAGTTATCCCTTGAACGTCCCGAGATGTACATTTACTGTTTTATTTATAATAAAAAAGTAAATACATTATTATAATAGTACTTATAACATACCTTGATGGTCTTGGTAAGGCAATATTCAACTGTAGTCTTTCATTTAAATATTGGACAACACCCTGCGCTTCCATTAGGAGTGGGACATGGTATACTGAAGAAAGATCATGGATGCATATAACCTTGAAATATAAAAAGAGTTCAATAGAATTAATAAAATATATTCATAATGCTTATCTTTATATGTCTACATCAAGCTTGTCTTTCATTATCTATCTGCTCTGAACTGTATTCCCATATTAAACATGACTATACTGCTTTCTTAGGTATAAGTTTAATGTTATAGAGTGTGATCTAGCTCAATAGTTTGTCTATGTAAAGCAAAAATAATGTCTCAATTAGGACTGACTGGTAAATCTAAAAAATGAGTTTTAACAAACCACCTATATGATATTAATCTCATAACTAAAAACAATTTAAAAAAAATAAACTTGACAGAATGTGGGTTAAAGTTGAAGTTGAATATACAAAGTGCTTGTTTTTTTAAAGTAATTTTTTTTATTGTAACAACAATATTTACCTGTTCTGGTGCAACATGACAGAAGTTAGATATTTTTTCTTTGACATTATGGTTAATAGGTTTTTCTGAGCGACATAAAATCAAATCAGGTGACAATCCAAGACCACGTAATTCACGCACTGATGATTGTGTTGGTTTAGTTTTCGGTTCACCTGTTGACCTTGGCTAAAAATTATGTAAATACATCATGGTAATTGTTATTAAAAAATTAACACAGCATAATTTTCACATCTCTCTTATTATTAAGTAAAGGTAATGTTTATGTTCAGATTTTTGTGAAATGACAGTACTACATTAAAAATAAAAATGTTAATGCAACTTGGCCATGAAGTGAATCCTTTTTGCGGTAGCAATGGCATTTTTATAGCACTAACATTATAATATAATATTTAGTAAAAAAGTTTCAGTTATATTTTAATAGAAATTTAAATATAACCATCTAAAAACAATGTTACGTGAGGTATCAAAAAACATTAATTTATTTAAGATTTAAGGGTTACAAAAATTTACTTTAAACACATTATTGAACATACATGACCTTTACAAATAAACTGAATAAACAAAATTTAATATTTGCAAAGTTACTATTAACATAATTTTTTAGCGTACCATTGGTATTAGAGAGACATGAGCACAGCAAAAATTCTCCCTTTTAACTCGAAATTGAAACTGCCTAAATGCTTCCACAAATGACATTCCTTCTATATCACCAATTGTGCCACCCAGTTCTACAATGCACACTTTTGGTGGTGTGTTTTCAGGTGTAACAGGAATATGCGCCACTCTTTGCACCCATTCTTGTATTGAATCAGTTATGTGTGGTATAACTGAAAGAAAACAATTTTTTCAGTTACATTCAAAGGCATAAGGGGTACTGGTAAATTTCATACACTTTTAACTGATCTGAAAAGGATTTTTAATTAACTTTATTAAACTCGAAATCTGATTTCATGTGATATCATCACATTAAAAATTTACCATAATTTCCTTAATTAGTGTGATTGCAATTTAAGCCTATAATCTCTAGCCCAAAAATAGGGTTGTAATATTCATTAATATGTAAATTATAAACAGTTTTATTTTTATACCTGTCTTACTGCCAACACTGATAGGTTTTTAATATATTTCAAAGTTTTATATTCAAACTTTAAGTGATAAAATATTTTTGTTATATCAATACCTTGAACTGTCTTTCCTAGGTAGTCTCCTCGTCGTTCACGTTCTATAACTTGCTGGTATATTTTGCCAGTTGTAATATTATTATCCCTATGTAAAGTTATATCTAAAAAGCGCTCATAGTTGCCAAGATCAAGATCAACTTCCCCACCGTCATCGAGTACGTAAACTTCACCTAGGAAATAAAAATAGACAAATTATTAAAAACGGGATCGACGCGCGTAAATATTCAAAACATAGTGATACTATGTTGAAACTAACCATGTTCATATGGAGAGAATGTTCCCGCGTCGATGTTAATGTATGGATCAATTTTAATTGAAGTCACATCAATTCCACAGCTCTTTAGAATCGTGCCAAATGAGCTTGCAATGACACCTTTTCCTACACCACTAATAACTCCACCAGTGACTAAAATGTACTTCATATCCGGCATCTTGATATACAAATATATTTTTTATATTAAAGAAAATTAATCAAGTTAAAATAAGACAAAACAGTATCGCGTATATTAGTCTATAACCACACTAACGTTATAACCACAAATTAACACGCGCAAAACACAATACATAAATTGCGAACCGCGCGGTTGATATAAATTGACAATTGCGAATTGATTTTGATTACCTATTTCATCGAATTGATTTGACATATGGATGAATCGAATGTTACCAGTTTTAATAAAGATGGTTTTTTCTCGTAATTTATTTTTTCAAATATGCATTAAGTTAAAATACGATGACTACTTTGTTTAAATTGTTCACCTAGGAAAAGGCACTGGAAAATGAATAAAAATTACATGAAAATTAAAATGTCCGCAACGGCGACCAGTGAAGCGAGCGAATAGCGCGCGACTTGCGGCGTGACCGGCGAGCTAAACAAAGCTATGAATCTGTATGGCGCACGCCATGGAATCGGCGGTAGTCGCGGCGAATTGGTGCCGTGATCAAACGAGTTTAGTGGTTTTCGCGGCGAAAAATGAACACAGAGACTTTTATTGTTAAAATACTAGTCTGGTCATCTACGGCATATATTTAAGCATATATTAAAGAGATTGCAGGAAGAAAGAATAAAATAATTTCCGTCTATATACCGATTATTATTCAAAATTCACTCCACAATCTCTTCCGAATATTAAGTCTTGTAACAAAAAACGATTACTTTCTAAGCAATATCAAGAAAATGTCGATAAAGAAATTTTGCCGTGGAAAATCCTTACTGGTCGCGGCGGCGAACGGTGCCGCGCGAATTGTCGATTCGCCGTTTGCACCGCTGTTCGCGTCTCCGATCCCGGATATTACGAATGCAATAATTATAGGAAATATATGGCAATAATATAGACTACCGCTATTAAATTATACAGACATTAGATTATTAATGGGTATTTAATGTCTTTGCAATTAGTAAGTTGATAACATAAAATCTAAATTAAAATTTCACAAAACATAATATACCTACTTTCAAGTAAGAAAATTTCTCCAGAAATAGAAAATATGTCCTTGTATTGCAGTTTATAATAACAATAAATTGAATAAAAATAACTATCTGTATATACTTAAAAATCCGCAAAAGTCGTGTTTACACGATACTGCAACAACAACAACAGCTTTTATTTCCCACTGCTGTGCTAAGGCTTCCTCTCCCTTTGAGGAGAAGGTTTGGAACATATTCTCAACACAACAACACGACACTGGCCGTTTTACAAATACGCATGGACTTCTGTTTCTGACTGTTATTCATTCCTTGATAGTTGTCAGATACTGAGAGAGCGTTGGTTTCATTCAGTGGCATGCACGTATTTGCATCCGAGTGTCGATGCTAGGCTCTCCTAGCATCGACACTCGGATGCATTTCTCATTTCTGCCTTATATAACATCTTTTTGTCGTTATATATAAGTATCATTTGAACATGAATAATTTACCCACCATATTTCCAATTATTTCTATTGGAAGTATTTTATAATGTAAAATGAAGTATGAAATATAATTTAAAATTCATTTAAGCTGGCAATGATTAAGATTACATGTGCCGCTATTTAGACAGCAACCAGCATTATAAAACATAAATGACATGTGACATTTAGTTTTGATCGTTTTGTCAATTTGTGATCAACAAAGCTGAAGTTTTATTTAATAATTATTATTGCGCTTTGAATTCTCATAATATATAGTAGTCACATAATTAAGGACACACGCACACTTAAACTTTAGAAATAGTTATTAAACAAACATGCCTAAGTATTACTGTGACTATTGTGATACATACTTAACCCATGATTCGCCAAGTGTGAGAAAAACTCATTGTACTGGAAGAAAACACAAGGATAATGTAAAATTTTACTATCAGAAATGGATGGAAGAACAAGCTCAACACCTTATTGACGCTACGACAGCTGCATTTAAAGCTGGTAAAATTGCACAGAATCCATTTGGAAATAAAGGTGCAGCTATTCCACCTCCGTGGGATCCTTCTGTTATGGGTCCAGGAGGACCTAGGCCACCAGTACCAACACCTGGTGGGCCACCTGGTATGATACCACCTCCATCTATGGGGCCGGGCGGGCCAATGGCTCCACCTATGATGATGGGTCCTCATGGTCCTATGCCTCCTATGATGGGCATGAGACCACCAATGATGGGTCCACTTATGGGTCCAATGGGCCCAATGGGCCCCATGGGACAGATGAGACCACCTTTAATGAATGGACCTCCTATGAATAAGTAACAAAAGGTGAAAAAGCTTTCAGCGAATAAGTGCAAGAAAGGACTGATAATAGATAAAATATAATTTGTTTGTAAGTTTTCATATACTTGTATCAAATAATTAAATAACTATAAAAGATGAGCAATTTTTTATTTTCAATGATTCGAAAAGTGAAATATAATATTTTATTTTTTACTTCGGAGGTTCAGTAAAAGTTGTAACAGAAATGTTGTGATAATGGATATATACAACAACACCACCAACAACAACAGCCTGTAAATTCCCACTGCTGGGCTAAAGGCCTCCTTTCCCTTCGAGGAGATGGTTTGGAACATATTCCACCACGCTGTTCCAATGCCGGTTGGTGGAATACACATGTGGCAGAATTTCTATGAAATTTGTCACATGCAGGTTTCCTCACTATGTTTTCCTTCACCATTGAGCACGAGATGAATTATAAAGACAAATTAAGCACATGGAACAGCGGTGCTTGCCTGGGTTTGAACCCGCAATCATCAGTTAAGATGCACGCGTTCTAACCACAGGGCCATCTCGATCGAATCAAATATGCCAAAGTAAAACAGCTTAACATTTAAATTTAATTTAAAAAATAAGTGTAATATAGTATAAAGTAAATAAATATAAATTGTTATTTACTTTTTATCAAGTCTGTATAGCTTTGTGAAAGCAACTATATGATTTAGAGAAGTCATCAGTAATTTCATAATCCTCATTATATGGGAAACATACATATGTGGAATCAGATTAACGAGAAGAAATTCCCTATTATTTTATGAGGGTGATTATTCTTGGATTATATAATAAGAATTTGAATAGTAGGCGATAGATTTTTTTTTGTGTTAAAAATTTTAGGTCTAACATATCTTGCCACTATCCCAAGTTTTTTTATAATAGTGTTTGCAACTAGTGGATGTTTGAATTTAACAAAAAAGTTATTGTTATAGCCTATGTTACTCCTTACTACACTGTCTAACTGGAGTTGCAAAAATGACTAAAACTTTCTATTAATTAACATTTAAACTAATAATTTTTTTAATTAAAATTTGTCTTGTGTAAAAAAATTAAGCATTATCTTATTAACTAAGTATAGGTACTTATTACATGTATAATAATTGAAATATATCTTTAGATATATTTGTATCCCAACAGAATAATAACAATTTTTTGAAAAATACTGCATACTTAGTGGTAGGGCTTTGTGCAAGCCCGTCTGGGTAGGTACCACCCACTCATCAGTTATTCTACCGCCAAATAGCAGTACTCAGTATTGTTGTGTTCCGGTTTGAATAAAATTTAATTTTAATATAATAAAAATAAATAAAGTGATTCAAACAAATTCAAAATGGTAAAGCATTTAAGGCTGTTTGTTTCCTAACTAGTGGAAAATAATTTTTGGCTTATGATCAATATCCAAGTTCTAGTATCTGGTATTCGCGTCTCTTGATTTTAATGCTAAATAGAAATGCTAAGCCTCTAGGTCATTCAAAATGTTATTGCTAAGGTGAAGTCGAACCACATAATTCCTCCAAACATTGGCTTTAGGTATAGTTATATACTCAATATAGTATATGCAAGTACTTTCTGCATCTCTTTCAGAAGACAGCTAATTAAATACATATAATGGATAAAATCTAATTGGTAAGTATATTTAGGTACATATTATTAAAATTATTGAAATTACTCTTCACTTTATAATACAATCGCTAAAACTTAAAAAGGACATAATTGTGGAATAAAAGTATCATACGCTTAAATTTTGTAATATATTCATTGCATAGGTATTTTATCAAATTCATTGTGGTATTTCTGAGCGTGAAGACGTGCTGGTAGCTGGTAATGATGAAGGAGGCGTTATTTCTTGCCTAATAGAAAATATGATTCCTGTCAAATCAACCAATAATAACACAGCACTTATCATCGGCAATACTCCATCTAGTACAAGTGCAGCATGTTGCTTACTGATCGAGCTTTCTTTTAACTCCTTGAAAACGATGAAAGATAACGTTATATGTATGCTACAGCATGCTACAAGAGCATATATCTGTAAAAACGAAGAAGCATAACGTTTGTGTACTGCTCCAAATACAAAAATCCCTATAAATAAGAATGTAGTAAACAGAGCTGTGGGAGCAGTTAATGCATGGGTTATTCCTAAAGTTGGTGTTGCTCTTTCATTAATCAGGTTAGCGGTATTAACTACCAAAATAAAAAACCGTAGTTTTATTGAACAGCCTTCTGCGCTCATTGAACTGCTTGCACTTACACTTGACTCACACTTCATGGATTCTATCAATGTGTTTTATTGAAATATTATAATGGCCTCTTGAATGGTTATTTAATTTTATAATAGAATAATTTAAATTAAATTAAAACCACTTTCTTTGATTCCAATTCTAACATACTTTTACTGAATTGACGGTTTATCATAGAAAAACGTCAATGCACTTAAAGTTAAATGTCATTCAAGCTAATTCTGTTTAGAAAAAAGTCCTCCTAAGTGGACATACATATGATAGAATTTAATAAATGGATCTTTTTCTTCACCGACGAGCACGATACAAAATATATTCATGTTCTACTTAAAAGTTAAAACCCTTTTTTAACTAAGTAGTTAAAACTAGTTTCGATTGGGTTTCCTAAAACTAAAATATACTGATTGGAAGAAATGAGGATGTGACCAAGGCGGAACCGAGAGTGATCTTGGATTATACTAGCTATAGCGATACAAAGAAAACATAAACCACAGCGGGGCAGTCCATGCAATACAGACGGAAGATCTGGTGAGTGTCACTGGATACGGGTAACGCAAGACTAACTGTTGAGGAGATCTGATCATCTGATCATCACGTGAGCTATCATAAAAAAGGGTGGACAAAAATCATAAATAATGTAATTGTATACTAAAATGGATCACATTTTCATCACTTTTTATTTTATGACGCACCATTCCGGAGATACCTAATAAATTTCGAAAATAAAAATATACGTAGGTAAACGTCTACGTTCGATGACGCCTTTGTTCTTGCATGTCTGGTAAATGGTTAACCAGACGTGTATTTGCAGATTAAACCCTTGTTACTATCAAAAAAAGATATATGTCACTTTTAAGAAACAGTACAAAATGAGCCGAGATGGCCCAGTGGTTACATCGTGTGCATCTTAACAAATGATTCCAGGTTTAAACCATTCATGTGTTTCATTTGTGTTTATAATACATTTCGTGCTTGGAAGTGAAGGAAAACAACGTGAGGTAACCTGTATGTGTCTACGTTTATCGAAATTCTCCCACATATGTTTCCACCAATACACATTGGAGCAGCGTGGTAGAGTAAGCCCAGCAGTTGGAATTTTACAGGCCGTTGCTGTATCTACAATATTGGGCACATTCACCAGAGGCGAGGAAAAGGTTACATGTATTTTTTTTCGAATATCCTAGAATATCTTGCTTATGCAATATACCCAGTAATGCCCAGTTAAAATGAATTAACCTCTAACTAAATACGAATATATACGTGTAATTGCTGTAACACAAATAAAGCAAATGTAATTTCAGACGAGCTTGCCTGGTTCAACTCCTAATTTTAGGACAAAATTCACGTGTTCTCATCATTGATACAAATGTAATGATCTTTATCTAAATAGGTAAAGTATAATGTGTTATATGGTAATTCTTAAATTTTGAAATCAATATAACTTAAATTTATAATTTTCATTAATAACTTTAATTAATTCAATAAAATGCCTTCAAATTGTTCAAAACGTTTAATTAAATTTTTTAATAACTTAAAAACCCAAAACTCAAAATTAATTACAATTTATGTTTACACAATAAATACTTACAGAATATTTTGTAATTATGCTTACAATAATATCTTAATTTTATAAACTAAGATTGGCCCCAATAGAGCGTTGAAAAAATAAAAATAGGTAGAAAACAAAATATTGTAGATAAGTAGATTGAACACTGGATGTACATCAATAATGCCAAATCAATGGCACACTAAGCAAGAAAAGACTAGATTAAAGCTTCTTTAATTTCATTCATCATCATATTTACAAATGGAAAAATGGCAATAAGCACCTCTTCATACAGTTACTTATAATTATCATAAGGCTGTCTCTAGCGTTGAAGGCGACGTTTTTTCCCTATCAGGGGAAGTATTGTTTCTTACAACCGTCCCGGAACTCACACTTTTGAAAGATGACAATTTTGGTGAAGGTAATTCGGGAGAACTTTTAAAGAACTCCGCACGTTTGGCTTGCATGATTTCCGATCTAGATAAAGTATGCGAATTGGAATAATCACTGTCGATTGGAAAGACGCCTTGGTTTATAGAAATGTTTAAGTTATGTTCTTCATTTAATTTATGTTCACTTATCGGTATTAAGGATCTCCGAGCTCCAAAATGTTGGTTAGTTAATATAGGAACTGTTTTTGACGGTGGGTTTATTGAAGACGTTTCAGATTTTTCTCCTGAGCTATTAGAATTTTCATCTTCATTGTTTGCCTCGGGTATAGGTGTGGAAAGGACATCCGATCTCGGACTAGCGAATCGCCACTGGGATTTTGGTGATAAAAGTATTTTTGCTGTATTTTTGTGGTCTTTTAACAAGCTATTTGTCCTACCTGGTGATAGTGGTTGGTTATTAGATTTTATAATCTTTCTATGGCTATAAGTTTTTGGAGAACCGCTTAGATCAAGAATATTAATTTGCGACCTATTACCTGGCGGTGTCATGGGAGTTTGTGTTTTTTCTTTAGAAAGTTTTAGTTGCTCAACAGCGGAAAGCTTATTTGATTTAGTTTGAACATTTAGTGTATTCAATTTTACACTGTGCTGTAAAAGTAATTTTTTAAAATCTAATCTAGATGTTTGTTGTATTGGTCCATATCTATCTGCACAAGTTTCTTGTTTGTGTGTATTAAAGGTTCCTACAGGGTACGGGCCTATGTTTTGTTTATCTAAATTTGTACTAGACCTGGTTTTATTGTCTCCTATGTAACCTGTTTCTGGATAGCGTTGACTGCCTTTGTGAAAGAATGATGCTTCAGAACTTACTGGAGATAAATTTCTTATATTTAGTGCTGGTGAATTGGTAATATCTGATGTTTCTTTAATGTTGAGCTTCTTCTTACTTTTATGTATAACCGCATAAAGCTCTTCATTCGTCATTGTCGATTTAACAGGAGAAAGAAGTTTGGAGCTTAAGTTAACAACATTTTCTTTATTTGTTGGAGTAGATGATTTAAACGTTGCTGATGTTCGAGGATCTATTGGTGATATTTTTATTGATTGTTGATGTGATTGTAAATCTACGGATGCATTCTTTGGGCTATGTAATGACTTTTGATCCACAGCTACTGGCCTTTCAGCGGGCATAATAGATGAACTTTTTGGTAATGTCCAAAATTTCATTTGTACGTTATTTGTGTTTTCATTTTCATAATTTACGACACCATGTTTGCCGCGAAGATGTGCCGAATGGTACCGATGCATGGTTGGATAGAAAGGGTTTAAGTCGACAGCAGGAAGAATATCTTGGTCTGGAGATTGATATTTCGACGGTGTGTCAGCATTAGATTTTCGATAGTCTGAAATAAAAATGATATGTTAAAATTATACAGGGTGTTTTGATCATTTGTATACTATACTCTGAATTACATAATAACGTAGGCAGCATACGTAATATTTTTACAGTAATGCAAGCTGTTATAATATCTTGTCACTTTGAAAATTTGTTAAATTAATATCCGTTACCCATTAATTTCTCATAAATTAAATTGTAAATACATATTCGTCTAAATGTTTAATTGTAAACTTATAAATTAATCCAATAATAACTGTATTTAAAAAATACTTTTACTTAAATTTAAGTTAGAAGATTTACATGCAAAATGAAGACCCAGTGCCCATAACTAATTGAATTATAAGCTAATGTTAATTCCTTAAAACGGTTGAAATATATTTTATTTATATGTATGTAAAAGTGCATGGTATTGTATTTTCTAAAGTATTAGGTTTATGTTTATAATATTACTATAGTAACTATTACAATTATTAAAACATAATTGAACTTCCAATGTTGCAATCATATTTTCATATAATATTACACAAGATATAGTATAAACTATTATTAGCTATATAATCATAAAATTGGTTATTAAAATTTATATTAGTAAATAAAAAGCCCCAATAACTCGTTTGTTTACACTTCGCAACGTTAATTAACGATCATAATTTATTAAGATGGTGCAATATAGTAAAAAATTAATATTTCAATAAATTGCATTTTAAAGTGCAAAAGTGACAAGTTTTTGGAAGCATTTTGATTGTCAGTCTCATTAGTACATATGTACACACATGCAAAGAAAAAACCATGCTAAAAGCAATAATAACTTTACCTTCGAAGAACTTGGTCTTAACAAAGTTGCAACCATTGGAAGCAATCTCGTTCGTTGTGAAAAGCGATGTTATGATCAGTAATATTAATGAAAATACCTCTTTTCTTTGGATAATTTTATCAATTTAATTTATCCTTTAAATATTCTAAATTACTTAGTGAAAATTTAAAGTGTATTTTTGACCCTTAAATCAGTTAATACATGGTTACAATAAGATTGTGTTAATATTATTATTCAGTTCTCAAGTTCCTTTTTCGTATTTGTTTTGTGCAGAGTGATCGGCCGCAGTTTTTGTGTACATTATTCCCATTTGTCATTTAAATACGAATTCAATTCTATTGCGTGATGTTTCTCAGTTTTGTGTTTTAAATTGCTATCTTAATAGTTACTAAGATGGAGTAAAATAACATCATATAACAGAATTCAATTCTTATTATTATTCATTGTTAACAGTGCGGCAATTGTAAATGAGATGGGGTGAAGTGCGGATGAGAGCAATAGGAGTGAAATTAAATGAAATAAGTGCGTTAATTCACAATAATTGTATAATATTATTTACAATAACACATATTGACAAAAAAGAATATCACACCATGCACTTCATACAAAAATTATTAACTATTCGTAAGCTGTGCACACACGGGTGAAGGAAGCCACCATGCATTTAATTGTACAAAATTGTATTTAAAATTAAAAACATAATGACAAACAAATTTTTGCATATTAAAATATCTACGATAAAAGATTTTAAATTATTAAAATATAATCTATCACAGAAATAAATTACTAAGTTAGGCAAGGAAGACGAATAGAATCGTAATGGACGGATATTACTACTAATTCAGTGTATCTATTTATATTATAATTACATTCTAATTATTAACATTCCTTAAAATTATTTAACTTTATAAATTTAAAACATAAACAATTTAATTTAAAAAATCTAAATAGATTCTCATTTTTATAATATATTTAATAAGGAATTAGATTTAAGCGTAAAAAAACAGGTAACAGCCAAAAAGGATATCGGTAAAATATTTAATGAATTGTGTTTTATTCTTACCAAATTTCAGTTCCATAATCGGATTCCGAAATTGATAAAATTCGAGCTCTATGCATTGATCCGTCATAAGGAACAGTAACTTTACTAGGGGTAAGTGGGCAAGCTGGTGGCGAATGTAATAAACATACATTGTCAGGGTCGGAATCTAATATGGCACTTAACATATCCATAGCCTTATCCCTGCTATCCGGGACTGAGGCAATAGTATGTCTCTTAGGTAGAGGTGTGTTTAATGGACTCAATGCTAAAGCTGATAGTTCTGCTTCAAATTTGTCATCGAAATTATTGGGATTACTGTTAACGCATTCACAATTACTACGTTTACCATTTTTAGGATTTAATTTAGGAGATACCGTTGATGGGTAGTTTATTTGTTCACGAAGTAAATCAGCTGCAATTTCAGCTTGAATCATTTCAAACGAGTTTACCTTTTTGGCATTGCTACTGAAACTATCAAGTTTAAGTAACTTTTTTATGGGCATCAATGGCGAATTGGCAAGTTTATAGCTATCACTCCGTTTTATTTTATTACACAGAGTCTTGTCATAACTTTCATTATTAGTTACGCTTGAATTTACATTTTCGCCAACATTATTTCTACTTATAAACATTTTCATTACTTCGGCTACCTTTTTACTGCCTGTTTTATTAAAATCATTAACGCATTCATTTTTTAAAATAACTGATGTTTGGAAATTAGGCACAAAAGGAGTTATTTCTTCATTGTCAAAAAATTTATCAGTGTATTCTAAATTTGAATGATTGACATCAATCGCGGGTGATGAGGAAATTTGAGTCTTACCTGTGGTATCATCTTTCGTTGGAGATAAGCTGACACCCTCCGCATCATGTATATTTATATATGCACCTGTTCTTGTTATAGCTTCAACTATTCGTGGTAAATTCTTACTATTCTTATTACCCATATTTAATTTATTGGTAGTCACAACTTGTGAAGAAGTGACAGGAGTAGCGGCAATTATTGTACTTGGCTTAGGGGGTGGTAATGTCACAAATTCCGTAGTTACGGGACCATGAGGGTCTATCGGTGCCTTAATAATCGTTTTTCCTAGTTGTGGTGAAGTTGGTTTGCTTAATGGTGGCGGAGGTTGATACGGAAAATCTGTCTCATCTGCGATTTTTACTACATCTGCACTTTCTCGTTGAATAATCGTAGTTGTAGGGCATATTTCTTGAACGAATGGACCTGGTTCGAATGTCGTGTGAGCTCCATTTCTTCGCTTCAAAGTATCTGAAGAGTAGATTACTTGACCTTGAGAATCAAGGGTTACTTTTGCGCCTTTCTTATGTATTTCATTTAATACTTGCGATTGTTTATCTTCTATGCTATGTTCTAAGTAATCTTTAGTTTCACTCAAACAATTCGGGAGTTCATTTAAGGAAACATACTCCGTTTCGGGTAATCTTCCAGATAAAACGGCTTGTAAATTTTTTTTTACAATATCGTTATTCGCATATGGACCTCGATTTAAACTAACTTTTTGATTATTGTTTTTAACATCTGCAATTGTTACATAATCGCCAGAGTCGTAAAAATCTTCCAACACTTCATGTGTTTCATCTTTAGCGACAGGTGATTTTGTGATTTTGTTCGATAATTTATTTGGTAAAACTCCCTTTAATCGGCACATAAAGTTATTAAAATGATGTAGAGATTTTAATTGATTTTGGGGTTTACATGATTTTCCTGCATCAATGGATCTTATATCTTTTTGTTTCTCTTCGTTGGGTAAGTCTAGTTTCGGTCGACTGGAAGATTTTGCCAGATTGTGATGATTTTCATTTTGTCTTCCGTTCTTATCTCGACATTTACTGCTAGTTTCACTTTCATCATCTGAGTTATTTGGTGTTATAACACACATAGATGGAATTCTTGAACTGTTTATGGTAGTTTTGAATCTTATCCTTTCAATTCTATCTGTTCCTTCAAGATCAGATGATTCAGAGTAGTCTTGTTCAGAGAGGCTGTTTTTTCCCTGCGCACTTGAAACGGAATCTTCTATTGGTGAACTAGAAGTATTATGGCCCGAATCTGGTGAACTTGTACCGGTACTTTTCTTTGTACTTTCAATATCTGTTTCAGTATGTACCTCTGCAACTGCTGTGATTTCTCTTTGAATACCAATATTTTTTGTAATCGTTACAGTTGAAGATGGGGGTGACTGTAATTCTGGTGTAGAATGATTAGACAATGACTTTTCAGTGTACGAACGCATTGTGTTGTATCTTAAGTTGTTAAATGGAGTTTTAGAAAAGACAGATGCCGTGCTCCGGTCCAAGCTTGCACTGATATTATTATTTCCTCGATTGCGATTAATTTTTGTTAAAGAGCTTTTTCTTTCAGGTACGGTAGGTCCTATTATTAAAGATTTATCACTTTCAGCTGCCATCAATGTTGTGCATACAGTGCCAGCTGAACTTGTTGTTGTACTTGTTGAGCCTTTGCCAAAGAGTTCGTATTCATTTTCAGCTGTTAAGTTTTGACTATTAGAAGAGTTTGAAAGAGCAGTTGTTGTATGAAGAGGGGTGCTCGGAGATATTTCTTCTTCTTTTAATGTTTTGAGACCTGAGTCCATATGAAAAGAAGTATAATAACCCTCTGTATCACAAGAAAATTCAGAACTTGTTTCTAAATCCTCGTGTAAGTCATGAATAATATCAGGTGTAAGGGTACCTTCACTTGTGACACTTCCTGAACCAGAAGTGTTAAGAAATTTCCTTCTACTTATTATGGAACTGGGTGGAAAGTTATGGTAGTTAAGAGAATTGTTAGATGTTGTAGCGGATGTGCTTTTTGGTGGTACAGTTGTCGTAGTGATTTCAGAACCTATGCTCGTTCTTCCAGATTCGGAACTTGCCGACCAATTCCCACTAGATGAATGTGGTTCATCTTTCCCAATGCCTGATCGTCTAGATCTTCTTTGTGTCGATGTCCCTCTTAATCTTACTCCACTGTTAACAGTTGCTGTTGTTTGAATATTGGTCGGTACTCCAATACTTTTTTCCGAGGATGAGTATGAGGCACATCTCAGATTTGTTCGTCTTTCCTCCTCGTCAGGTCGCTTTATACGCAAAGTTACATTCTCAGAGATATCATTTTCTTCATTTCTCACAGGTGATTTAAAATCTTTACATTTATCGGGTTTAGAGTCTTTGAAACTATCTCTACTAGCACTCGGTGATCTGCCAATCATTTTTAATCTGTTTTTGCCCCATTGTTTCAAGCTATTGAAGTGACTTTTCTTATTATTTGGATCCGTCGGACTCTTCTTAAGTAAGTCGCTTGATCGAGATCTGATAACAGTGCTATCTTCCATTTCTTCAGAAGCCACAGCATTTGGAGTATCACTATGATAAAACAAACCAAGCAAAGCATTAGTCACACGCTAGATGCCTATGAATAAAAATCTTTGAACTATTTCGCTTGGTCTTGTATCAGCGAAATTTTTCAAAGATAAAATTAATTTTAAAGCTAATGAGAGAATGACTCTATTAGTGTTTAGGTGCAAAATGTTTATTGTTGTATCTTTACTTCGTTAAATATTAGGAAGCATAAAGTGAATAACGACAACCAGTAACAAAAAAATAAATTTATTCACAGAAGCACAAGATGTCATCGACAGGTTAAATGTGCCAGAATTTAAACAATTTTAAAGCTTCCACACGATACTGTGCTTTAGGTTACTAAAGTTAATTTATGTACTAAAGATTACATTAACTTAAAATAATTATAGATATAACAGCATTTTTTTATTAATGTAATCTGAAGTATACAGTGCATTCTATAAAGCTTACCCAGCTATAGCCTCTCTAAGCTCTTTCTGATCAGTGCCCGAAATGGTGTTTCGTCTTTTACCCCGGGGTTTCCTCGCTCGCGTCCGCCGCTTCACTGTGTCTGTCTCACCGACGTTTATCTCCACGTGGAGCGATTTCCGTGAACTGCACATTCTATCGAAGAATTTGCCTGACGTGTCAATTGCCACAACTTCTGGAGGGAACCTAGGGACAAATTATCATTTAAATCTGTTAATGGTATTCAGTCATAACTCTAAGGTTTACTGATTTTTTAAAATGCAGCACTTAAATCTATGGGACGGATAAAAAGTAATACAGGTAAAATATAATATACATATGAGATAATAAACTTACTTAGAAGCAATAATTCGTAACTGCTCTTCTGGGCTAGGTAATCGGTGGTCGATGGGTTCGTCGTCCCCGGAACCGCATTCTGAAAGCTCGTCGGGCGTAAGAGTGACACTGCTGACTATTCGCATTGAGGAGTCTGGCAGTGCTGTCACGTCGCCCATAGCTTCTCTGGACGTCCATTTTCTTAAGTGTTCTACTACTGATGGCTGTATAAAATTAGGAAATAGTATTTATATTTTATAAAAGAATTTATAAAATAATTTATGAGGGACACCCATTCGTTATCATATATGTAGATACAATTTGTGAAACAAAATTATTAGTTTACAAACATGATTATCTTATATTTGTAGATTTCGGTGACTCTAGTTTTTTTGATGATATAATTATTTGTATAGAATAATGACGACTTACAATGTGAGTTTCAATGTCAACATCTACTTTTCTAAATATTTTTCTTCTCTTCGAATTTAAAACGGGCGTGCAAAGAAGATACGGGGAATGTTGCGAGTCTCTTCTTAGCTGATCAAGAATAGAAGCGGAAAGACGGTCCGTCGTAGCCTTTTCATACAATTTTCGCAAGCTTGAGGGCCTAGAATGTGGTTAAAAGATATAATACATCGACTTTAGTATGTTTCCTATAATAAAATTAAATTGGAACTTAAAATCCATCTATAAATCTAAGCACTTAATTGAATAAAATATACACGATTTAACGTTAGACGCATTTAATTACCTTGTTTCTGCAGTGAATAGTTCCTTTTTGAGGGGATTACTGGCCGTGAAATGAACTTTGCGCGCTGCAAAATCAGACAGGCTGCCCTCAGCTGAAACAAGTAAATAAATTGATTACATTAAAAGAAAAAAAATATTTTATGTACCTTACATGCTGCACATTGGCAATATGCAATTTACTAATTTAAAAATTGAACAATCCCTACAAAAAAGTCATATACATTTCTTACAACGCCAATTTGCTATCAGAATCGGGTATAATAAGTTGTTACAAACATTTAAGCAGGAAAACAGTAAAACGAAGCATAGCGATTTGTCGGTAAAATAATTGATACGTTTGTCGTACATATCAAGGTGAGTATACACTCGGCCTTAATACTAATTAACTACTTTTATGTCTTACATCTAAAATAATCTATTTAAGGAAAGTAGAAAAATAAATCCACCCTCATGCTTGGGCATAGGGCTTGGGCACTTCTACGAAAAAGTAACGAGGTTTAGATGTTTTGTAAGAGAGAGCTAGCCAAAATAATTAGGGCTCAATCACATTTACAAACGCAATATAACATCATTGCTGTTCGGTAGTAACTATTCGTGCATATAGGCTTCTGAAAACTATTCATAGCCTACTTAATTTTTAAACCAGAGTAGAGCAATTGTTTTCTTCTTTATGTTTGTATTACACTAAATATTTTTTTATATTGGTTAGAATTTATTAAACAGCCCCAGCGCAGTGAGGAGGGCCTATAAAATCGAGTATTCAATTCTCTAGCGCACGGAGCTTGAATCACAGTCTAGTCGCAGGAAACTAGTTCCATATAAACGGATCGTGAGATTGAATAATATTGGATCGCAATAAGAAATGCACAAGTGAAACCCATTGTCAGACGGCCTTGGCTCCCATCGGTCCAGGACGATACACGTCGCTTCGTGGGTGGTGGATCATACCAACTTACGGCAACGGTAATAAGAAAACAGGTAAATAAAAATTTACACACATTCTGTGATAGTTGTCCGAAAAATGGTAGAAAAATCGAATACGAATGAGAATAGACAATTTTATTTTCTTTATAAATAGCAGGTACGTTTGGCATGGTAGTACGTTATAATTATAGGGTGGACGATCCATTGAAATTCTGTGGTAGTAAAACGGAAAGGAATGTAGATTGAATGCAGAATAGTAGAAATTCCCAAGTATGTATGGAATGCAATAAAACGCATTGAGCGGCTTTTAAAAGCAGGTTCACGTGTTATTAAGATTACTTATAATGAATTATATTTTAGTTATTTTTAAATAAATTCTATAAATTATTATGTACGTTTTTCACTTATGTGATACTTATGTTTAAATGTAACGGCGAAATAAATAAATAACTAAAAATAGTGGTAACAAGTACTGCTGTTCTCAAATGATTCTATTCTTATAATGTGCAGATGGCAGATAATATTCGTAGCCATAGGCTAGGTTCATGTGGTCACGACTTTGAGAAGGTCTTCCAAGGGCGCAGCCCTTATAAATTAGTATTTACTATTTGAACCGGTTCCTGAGGGAATATAAACAAAACGTTGTATCTTATACTTATACCATTTACGATATGCGTATGTGTAGATTTTTAAGATTTCTCTGAGTCTTTATATATAATATTTTTTGTTCAATAAACTCATATCCAAATTTTCCCTATAATACTGTAATGAATTTATGAGTATGATTGATAACGATAATAAGTTGGTATTATACCAAATTTCAAGAGAAAACAAAAATATAAAAATATATATATTTTTAAGTTGCTAATTCTATTAGTCACATTAATAAACTATTCAATCGAAAACAATATTTAACGTGTTTTGTTCCAATGCAAAATTACTAAGCAGTTCCAAGGCTTGAATCTTAACCACAGACTTTAAGGCATATCGGATTAAACCACTACCATCTGGAAGGCTTCTCCAGTAAGCGTGAATCTTGTTGCTCAATGTAACAGACAGAAGCCGGTACAGAATATCCTATATCACAGATACTTTAGGTAAGGTAGGCCAAGTATTCAACAAGAGAATTATGTTACATTTATTTATTTAAATATTAGAATAAAATAAAAAAAAATCTTTTTTATAAGTAGATTGTTCTACTATAAAATATAAAAATGTCTAATATAAAAATATTTATTTTAAGATATTAAGACCTAACAAACAAATTAATTTATAAATAAAACTATATTGAATTCAGCAATAATGCTACTATCTCGGATTGACATACAGTTTGCAAAAGGACATATCTACCAACATTACCTAGAAATGAGTCATTCGGCCTTCATATATATCGGGGACTGTGCATCATTAAAGTGAAAATTCTGTTGAAAAAATTCTGTCTGATTTAAGAATTTTTTTTTTTTTTTTTTGAAATATGAGACAACATCACATACATTACTCTGATCCCAATGTAAGTAGCTGAAGCACTTGTGTTATGGAAATCAGAAGTAACGACGGTACCACAAACACCCAGACCCAAGACAACATAGAAAACTAATGGTAATCTACATCGACTCGGCCGGGAATCGAACCCGGGACCTCAGAGTGGCGTACCCATGAAAACCGGTGTACACACCACTCGACCGTGGAGGTCGTCAAAAGAAAAGAAACACTTCTATGTTAAAAATACGTATATATTCCGCAACGATGTAAAACTATACAATTTACCGGTCTCTTTTTAAACTAAGCTTTTCGAAAATGTCCATCCAAAATTTCATCAATTTGCTTTAAATTTTTATCCTTCAAAATTCAGTGTCTGAATGATAGGTACATTTATAAAATATAATTGATACCCTAAGCGGAGAGGAGCCTGTGGCCGATGTTTTTCAATCACTCGCAATATGTATAAAATTATGCTAATTTGAATTTTGAAGTGAACGTTTGGCTGCAAATTGATACATTATCTAATTTGATATTCTCCTTACTATATGTTCAGAGAATTTGATAAAAATGATAATATTAGCTGTTTGTACTAGAATATGAAATATACTGACTAAACAATCTGTTTTATAGAAAAAAGACTTTGGTGTTTTTCATAAATGTTCTGCGGTTTATAGCAATTTGAGATTTAGGTCAAGAGGCTAGTTATGCGTTTAGTTTGAATATATTAACAGTATATTTCTATTAGCTCTGGGTTTTATGACGTCGAAGAGGATCTTCGTTGTTTAGTGTCAGTAAATCGAAAGGTTTATCGTACATAAGATAAGCAGTGTCACGGATAATTTTAAAGTTATATTATAAATTACATGTACGTACGAGTTAAATTTTCTATTGAATCAACAATGGCGCTTGTAATGTATATAAATCGTGGTCATAAAAGTGTCTTATTTATTGCTAAAGCGATTTAGTAAGGGACATACCATCGGCACGTTTGGAAACATTAAATCGTTGAGTGTTTGCAGCAGAGAAGAAAATTAAAAATAGAAGGTAACACAAACATAGATTCATTAAATGTTATTTCTTAAAGCTAGCTGTTAATGAAAGAAAAGTTCCAAGCCTATTTCGTAATATTTTAAAAAGAAAGAAATCTTTCTCCTTGGCCACGTTTCAACTACTGCAACTTTAACAAAGCATAATATGAAGTAAGCTTTGCTTCGTGTTCTAGTTATGAAAAACAACACAAGATATTGTTCTGAATCAACCCCATTTTCTGGTAGATACACCTTGTTTTATAAGAGTATTTTTGAAGCTTTTGGAACAAACCTACCTTAAAATCATGAACCAATTATGTCTAGCATAGTATAGTGTTTACACTATACTCTACCTGCTTTGGATAGAATAAAATTATAAATCTAGAATGAAACTTTCCACACAATGTTAATTGTGGTCCTGTGAGGTCTACATGATGTGTGAACACGCGGATATTCTTGACAACTTATATTTTATGCTTCAAGAACGATGTAACGAAGCTGAAAGTAGAGATTTACTAGTTAACTTTCGCAATCAAAGGAGATTAATACTCGTAAAGATTATTATCTTAACTATATGTAATGGTTAGAATTTCCAACCGCGGTGGCAGTATCCGTTTTAAGCTTCGCGGTGTACTTAGCAATACTCGTATTCATTTATGTTTTAATTATTGTTACTAAGTATAAATTGCCATACTTTAAAAATGTTTTTGTTATAGTCGCTTTTAAGCGAAATTCGTCCATATTTTTGTGTCTCCATAACGAAACTATTAATTTTCACACAATCTAAAACTGAGGTACCGTTACCTTGTAATTGTGTATATCACTTAATGCGAAGAAATGAAATCGTTAACTGGTCAAGTTAACAGGTATCAAGACGAGACTTTATAGAAATTTACTGTTATGTCGTTATTACAGATTATATTGCCCTCGTGTAAATAAGCCATAGTAAAGATTTATAGGAAATATGTTACTGCACATACAATAAAATATTTATATTTTTATTGGTATTAGAATTATGTGATTTTTTTAAAGAAATATTAGAATTTCATCATCATTTTCTGTGTTCATGGTACTTTTTGTATAATAAATAAAAAATATAAATGACTTAGTAGCTGAGTTTGTCGACGAATGTAATGAATTTTAGATCAATTTAAGTGTAGTCTAATTATTAAGTAGTCGTATTTATTAATATAAACAAAACAATTAGTTTCTGACAAAAACCTGTGATGTGAAGACGTATTTTATAACATTTAACTAGAATCAAAAGTCATATACATACAACGAGGTAGCTCAAATGGCTTATAGGAGCGTCCCAAACATAAATCACGGGACAGTTGACGCTCGCCCGCTGAATTCTGAACAAAGCTGCCTCATCTCTTGAATAGACCAATAATTTAAAATATACCTTAATATATTCACTAGCTGTCTAATAAACATCTCATTTAATGAGAACTTCTATTATTTAAGGCTACTCATGACCATGTAATAATCGAAACACATAAATTATTTCCTGTATCTAAGATACAGGAAAGATTCTTAGTATAAGAAAAGAAAAATTTCTTGCTTAAACATTTACAATTACAACGCATATTAGACAAAATAGTCATAGCTGTATTAGCAGTAAGATATCATGTCCGGTACATAGATTTTACACATATTACACATTGAAGGTCTCTGAACATCAATTGTTTTATATTATTATTTTATTGGTTTTGTGCAAAAAGGATTTATATATAAAAAATAGATTCGTAGTACATACGGGCTGCTAGAACTTTATTATGTAGGTTCAATGACCAAAGATGTTCAGGTCATAGCAATCAGTCTTTACTACGCCATATACGATATGTAATAAAAAGTAGTACAGAGAAAATTATCCGCAACGAGTCATGTATACTTCCGTTTAAGGATAACAGCAGGAAGCGTTCCAACAGGTTCTAACATAACGTTTCAGAGTAGAATGTAGTTTAGTAAAAAAAAAAAGTAATGACGACCTATTAACTGCACTTTCAAAAAAGGAATAATATACCGTCTGCGGAACTATTATAAATAGTTCTTTTTTAATTTACGTATTTGAGGTTTTTCTTAAGTTGGATAGTTTCATGTAAAGCTGTGCATTTGATTGGTATTTAGATTTTTAGAACGGAAATTGTCAGTTGTCTACAAATAATTTGTGTCATAATAGTCCCTAATTTGTAAAGTATTTTACATAGGTATAGAAAGTAGTAGCTGGAAACAAGTTCTCTTAATTTTAATTTTATACGAACATTAATATTGTGTCCCTTTTGAATTGAAATATCTTTATTTTTTTAACGGTTTTCTTCTTATAGAAAGTATGCGTAAAGAGGTACACCTATTTGCACCTATGAATGATGACACTGTGAGCCCGCATCACATTAAGCCGACAGTTTTACGAATAGTAATAAAATTCTGTGAAACAAAGGAGCGGATTCCAGAATAGCTTCCATAAAATAAAATTTGCGGTTTGCATAGAAATATTTCAACGAAACGACTAACAAGATTCGAATTGGTCACGAATCACGATTCTTCCTTATCATTTTATTATAGTTAGTCAAGTTTTTTGGAAGGTTATTTATGGTAACTTTTTAAACTTTTTTTACTTGAAGGCTTGGAATTGTTTTTTTATAGCACTATATTCATTTACAAATACTGTTTTTCATATTCCTTTCATTTAGTATCCTAGATTTTCCTTGTGTATACAGAAGATACTTATAATTTATCGTAGCTCGTATAAAATAACGTTATAAATTACAATTATGCCCCAGGAAAAGACCCGTCACCCTAATGACTACAGCGGAACATTAACAAAGTATAAATTACAATCAAAAATATAAATACTTATTACAGGTAATGTAATTCGACAACTTTAACAAAACAACGTTACATTTGCTTTTATAAAATATTTGTCCAGTTGAGTTGTTTTCTTATTCGAATATTAAATAAAAATAAAATGCACCATTAAAGGTGGCAGATTGTATTTTAAACGACTGTTTTTCATTTGAGCTATTTCGACGACCGTTACTTGTTTGAGATAAAAAGCTATAAAATTTAATGTAACTTTACCGAAAATATAATAATATATGATTGTAAACATTTAACTAGAAAAAAAAAACAGAATAGTACCTACATGCAAATTGCCTACTTTTAGGTTATGTTTGTTTTTATTGTTTTGCTACTATAAATTCTTTATAAGCGCATAATAATGATATGCTTGTAAATACCTATTTTATAAAGGAAGAATGACAAAAAAATATTTTTTAAATTTGCAATTAAAGTGCTTTCACAGTGGTTAATATTGGTTTAAAAATTCAGCTACAGACAGTTACAAATATATGAACTCAAGTGAGTGAAGTGTTTATTTATATAACAATTTACACTATCTTCTTAGCAATAAACGTTAATTCTGATACGAAGATGGGCACAGGAAACTTTTATATCGGTCAATAACAGTTGTTCTTGCGGAGAAATAGCTATGCGAGTGAATTCTTAAGTGAAAGGCAATCTTTTATGAATATTTCATAAACTATACAAATAATGTAACTTAATTTTCCCATTAAAATTTATCGACCACCGTACTAACTTGATTCTGTGGTAAAATATATAATCACATACTAGATTGCGTCTGTTTAAAAGATTGTTATTGGTAAGCTGGTCGGAAGCATCGACTGATAATATCGAAGGCTCGTTAACGCCTAACTTATAAATTTTAGCGCAGACACAATGGGTAGGCGTGGTAACCATAGAGTATGGACGTAATTGAGCAGCTTCTCACTACAAGGAATGTTGTCTTATTTGATATATAATAGAAGAAATTGTTTAAATAAAGCGTATATATTATAATAATTATTTTCTGTTGATTAGTGCGCGACAGAATTAGTGCGTATATAGAAACCTATTAAAGACCTGTAGTATTCGTAACATTTATTTTAAGGACATTAAGAGTTTCTGTACAAAATACAATTCCTTAATCTAAAAAGGTTTTACGCTACATTGCTTCGGCCGCGGTAGGGTTTCGGGTGACGTGCCCTCAATTCGCATTTTATTCACGTCCAATACTATTGGACTATTTATTGCATGTAGTGGATTTCAATGAACTATATTTTCACGTAATTAATTGATTTTTTGAATAATGTAGCGCCTAGAGTAGTCTTTATTCTAGTGAGTGGTTGGATATAGAGCTCGGGTATAAACAAGTGACAAAACGCTTTCTTGCTACGTTCATCCTAATCAAAATGTAACTATATCGCATTAAATATGTACCGTAAATCCATTCAACAGAAAGTTATAAAGCAGTATAATTTAAGGCAAAATTTTGACAGTGTCAATTTGATTTGGTACATTTTGTTTGGATTGAATTAGATGATTAATTTACACAGTTAACGGTGAAAGTAGTGACTAAGTAGACCATTTCTATGTTTTCGATGTACTAGATAAAATACCTATTTATTGTTAAAAGGTCATCTGAACGGAATAAAAACGGGTAACCTGACATTTCTGTTATTAATTCACAACTCACCTGTCGAAGAATAATGGCTGTCGCTGACAACCAGCTGCAAGTGAACACATATAAAAGTATATCGTATAATTACTACTAAATATAAGACTATTCTGTATTTCGTTTATATTTTTATGATATTTATGGCAATAGCATCCGGCTAAGATGTTTGACAAACTCAAAAGTCCGGTATTTGGTACAGATAATATACTGTTCCTTTGGTAACAGCGCGTAAAGAACCCCAGGTGAGTTTCTACGAAATACCTCCGTAAATTGGTAAATAGAATCGATAAAGATAAAGGCATAGCCAGTTGGAAGGGTAAGCAAATTTTAGGAGGTTTTTGTTCGACATAAATCATGCAAAGTACCTGCTATCATGCAAGCACGGGCTTTAAAAAATACAAGTTGAAGAAAATCAACAGTTATCACGCCAACTGCTATATTATGTACTTACTAATATCTCAGTGGACTTACGACGTTTTAAAATATACATAAAATTTATAAATAAATTTAAAACATTTTGCAGTTATGGTAAGTTTTGCGTCCATGTCTTATTTAAGTAACGTATAGGCCGTACTGCATACAGTTTGTTGTTCAACTAACATCGAGGTTTAATGGTAAACTTTACAATGTGCGAACAATTTCAAAATTTCACAAGCTTAGTTACACGTTCTAGTCGGTCCTTTCGTACTATTACATGTTTGCACTCTACCTGTTTGAAATAGAAACATTACAACGCATTTTCATTTATAATTGAATTTTTCATTCATTTTAATAAAGGGTCTTTAATATTCTTTCCTGTTGAATGATTTCACACGGGCAATACTCTCATCACGATCAGCGTTTGTTTGTCTTTTGAATCATATTTACCGCTATGATTCATAAATGAGCTTTGCATGCTCGGCATAGTAATAAACAATATACATAAATTATAAGTGAATGAATAATAAATGAAGAAATATCACATATCGTTTATTATTACTTATTTTTAATTAACGTTTTCGATTGAAAACAATTCACTAGTTTCTTGTCAGTTCTTCTTCGAGGAATCAACATTCTGTTTCGGAGGTAGGTTGATATTAAAATTTTAAAATGACAATTTAAAAGTGCTTGTAGGACCGTAATAGAGGAAATACAATTTTGATTAATATCATTAATTTTAATTGTTTAACATTCTCACAGTTGTTTAATTTCAAAGGCAAACTTGTAATACTAATGTATATAAGGGGTTGTTGTTAAGAGTAAGCGTCTCGAGAGTATTCTCGAATGTTTCACTTGCTTGTAGTAAATAGTGCAGGAAACGAAACAGGGCCAGAGCGCTGCATTAGCGGTATTCAGTGTTTAAACACGGTTCAAACAGACGCTTTGAAGTGCCGATGACCGTGGTTATTTGACTTTGGTTCATACAATAGGCCTTCATCCACTCAACACCTTCGCTTTTTAACATCTTTCGCGGTGTCTGGTTTGTTTCTCGCGTGGAAATATATGTTCTAGCTGAACGATGTAATTTCACTATCATTGAATATATCTTATTCATTTTAAAAATGATCATAGATAATATCTTAGGTACTTACGGGTTAGACAAATTTTGTAGGTCAGATGTATTTTAAGGAATGTCGCTATCTATACTTATATTAGTGTTTTATCAGAACTTGTTTTACTATAGATAGTAAGCTTTAAATTTTATCAAAAAGCCTTCGGTCATCGTTGGCCGCATAATTACCATCTGATTATAATTAGAATGTCATTAATATTTATGCAGGTCGAGATATATAATTTGAATAGATTTATTTAATAAATCGAATTTTAATATTTAATGCCAAAAATTATGTAATCATATTTATCTTAATATCGTTCAATTTTCATTAAATATCAGTCAACCTTTTTTGTACACAACGATATCGCAGGGTTTCTTTGGAACGGCAGGTGTAAGATTACACAAAATCTATAAGGAAGTCTTAAAATAAACCACATGAATAATGTCCAATCGACACCATTGACCTAATCACGTCAAATGGTTTATATTGTGGGATAATTAAAAATTCCTTTTACAAACTATTGAATAAACCATCCTGGGTATATTTTATATATACCTAAATTAAACCTCAACATTATTTTTATTAATTAGAAATATTTTAAAATAATTTAAATGACAGCTATTGTTCTGAAGTTCGTGTTTTATCGCTTTGAAGTATTGTATGTAGCTCATATTATATTTATTATTAATGTATAATTATAAAATTGATATTACTATCGGTTTTTGCTTCTCCGATTGAATTGTTTGAAACACAGCATTACACAAGCTTTAGATCGCGTGTCAGGTATAAGAAGTCCTAAGTTTCAGGTATAAATATCCTTTTCTAGGTTTATTCATACCACTTTTTGTTTTGCGATTCAGTGGTTTAGCCCTAAATGGTAACATATATTAGTATAGATTTTGCTCATCCTTATTTATCTATAGAACATAGAGTTACAATAATTTATCATGAATTCTTTTATCGCAATAACTGATACCTGTAGCAGAAGTTCACGCTTGTCATACGTTTAAAACGATTACAATTATCTAATTTTTATTTTACTATAACGAATCATCATAAATGAGGAATCAAGGTTATTAACCCATTCGTTTTACGGTTACGGTCTGATACCAATTCCGTTGGACACCGTTCTGTTATTCGTATTTTAGTAATTTGCAACCGTTGTGGGAAATATTCGTTGCGCTAAAACGTTGCCCAATAGGAATAATAGATGCTAGCGACAAAGAGTTATGGGTCGTACAAAGAAATGAAATGGACATAAAACGTGTTTTTAGTTTAATATTACCAAACCGTCATTTTAAATCAAGTCCTAGAGTAAAATATTAAATTTGAATATTTATTTTTTATTAAATGCGGATCGTGATGATTAAAAGCGGCGTACAGAAAGTAAGTCTTATAAATATAAATTGCTGGTTGTAAAATCAAAATACAAATGGATACTTTTGTTATAGTTACACTAAGTATGGTGTACTTGAATAAGTATACCGACACTTATAAAGGGAGGGAATTCCACGTAATGTAAAATTATGATTAGATCAACGTTCCTTTATTTTATTTGAAAATCAAAATAGTCACAAAGTTCAAAATAAATATTTAACTACCATATCATAAGTTTTTAACAATAAGTTTTTTGTTTTTGTACTTTATTGAATTAAAAGTAATTTCCAAATCGACATCCATAAAGTTTTATGTGTAAAAAGTATTATGAATCAAAAGGAGGCTTGTCTGCCAGTTTCAGACTTATTATGCATTAATAAATAAATAACGTTTTATTACATTTACACTTTACAAAAAAGGGACGGAATGGGTATTCTGTTACGCCAGAATAGATAGGCTCTACAACGGTAGCTCACATTCTTACGGTCGATAGTTCCAAGTATGGTGTTAAATAAATCAGTACGCAGAGGTACAGAAGTCGTTTCACCAAATCGGGATAGAGGAATGAGGAGCGATTTATTTCTTTGGAAGACATCGCAAAGCTCCCGTTCCCATGTACGCAATAAACGAAATGGAACAGGATTATTATAAATTATCATTACGTCTTATGTGTTTTGTTCAGTGCTATTTGTGTGAGAAGTAACAAGCTATTATTTTTCACCGCGATGATACTATACATCCTTGCCAGTGTTTCGTGAAATTTATGGACGTTTTAGAGAACCTTCGCTAAGAGTCGATTCGTGTTGTGGTTGCTTTGCGCATGGCTAACATGGGATCATTGGTTTTTTATTAGCAAATATAACTACTTTTATGATTTTGTTGCACTTCACTTTTCAAGTAATCGTGTATTTAAAAGGTAGTCTCCTGCTAAGGGCTGGATGAACACATTTAACTATATTAATAATATTATTAACGGCATAAAAAATCTATATTACGATGTGAGTATCGTTCATTTCATTTTTATGACTAAAAACTCACTTTCAGGTTTAAGTTTATATGGGACAATAAAACTTTGGACCGCTTCATTAAACTTTTCATTACACCGCCGATAAGCAAAAAACGCATAAGCCTGTAATTTGCATTTAATGTCTTGTTATTATTCTAGATGTAATATAAAAAATTACAAATCTTTTAGTAGGTATGATAAGATTAAAAATAACGTTCCTTCAATTTTCTATTTGTTGAAAAGGTCCACAACATGCTTCAATAACGAAACGTGAAGCAATACGAGTGATAATTCACTGGGGAGTGACTTTCGAATTGTGGTGTTGTCGAGATTCCCGATGAACCCTTGAGGATTGTCTGTCTCATGCCAAGTCACGAAGGTCGCTAGTCTTATGGCATTCAACAGTTAGACAGTAATAGATTGGAATGTCTGAAATATATTTATCAACCGTTGAATAGCTGCAAGGTAGCAAATAATATATTAAAGCAATCAAACTAACCATTCAAATTAAATATTTTAATTTGCAATAAATGATATATGTTTTATTTTATTTTTAGTAAGTAGTAATAATATTTTACAATACTATTTGTTGAAGTATGGTCAAGTTTATGTTGCGTTTTTTTCATAATTTCCCCAGTGATTTATTGTTAGTGACTTTAATAGTTTTAAATAAACAATAGAAGCAAAATAGAAACAAAATGATTTTATGGCTTCATATAAGATTGGTTTCTTGCAAACCGTCTTAATTGAGGCGGGCCGGTCGACGACTTATAGTTCACGACTAGCTTTAGGCACCGGGAATCCTCTGTGGGGTCCGGTGTATTTGTATTAGATAGATAATAGATTACATATTTATTAAAGTAACAAAAGCAGTTACATTAATTTCTCTCAAAATGAAATAACTTCGAAAACTTCTTTTTCAGTATCACTTTAAAGTAAATTGTTGAAATGACAAAAGAGGTAAGCGAGTTAGATTTAATTGCTTCAAAACTTTGTTCAACCTAAAAAGAGTTGAGATCTCTTGACCTGAGCTCGAGTAATTACGGCGCTGTACCAATGAAGCGAGAGACGAGTGACTATCACACGAGTCTTTTTAAAACTTCATTTTTCAAATTTACTTATTGTAAAAATAGAAATACACCAAGATTTGTTATTTTCTTTTAAATTAATAAGCATCAATTGTAGTCGAAACTATCTCTACCATAGCCAACATTTTGGATGATAGTATTTCGTAGTGATAGGTATTATAATTATAGTTCAGTGATACATGAAGCGACTATATCGATGTGAATTATTTGCTTTATAATTATTAGTTTTGGCGTATTCTTTTCTATTGTTAAAAAAACATTTGATATAGGGAAGGACTCCCACCATTTTTTTTAAAGTAGCGATGGATATCAAGTCTGAACTTGCAAGGAACTTCAGCTAGTAAGAAAGAGCTTGCACGGTGACAAATGGCAAGCGAATGCTTTCACGATCAAAATCTTACGGTCGTTTCGCTTATTCTTTAACGTGAAAGAAAAAGCTTTTTCATGTCAAGAACTGTCGATACGAAAGCAGCATTGTTCCTGCTTGGACGCATGTACAAAGGAACAGCATAAGGCAGTGTGGCAGTACGCTTTTTGCACCTCCTTTAATCGAGAAATTCAATGCAATCGTATGGCAGCGACTATTAACAAAGCCAACAGTTCTGCTCTATAAGTGATTTTATTCCCATACATTTCTGTGCTTTGCAAAATGCAATGGTTCACATTTGTTATTAAAATCCTATAAGTACAATAAACTAATAATGGTGGGTTATGTTCGGGTTCATTCATTTAAATATAATTATTAAACTTTTGCAACTAGTGCAAAAATATTTATCGCGTGTGACATTTAATTAGTAGAAAGCATAGGATTAGTTTATATGTACAAATATATTAGTTATTTTATCATCTACATCCTCATGTATATTGGTCTGGTAGGTCGGAAGTCGGCGTTACGAATATGACTTCCATTTAATTCCATTACACAAATAAATAAACATACTAAAAGTGTTTTAAAGGTACTCTGATGAAGGACACACTGAAATTGTCGTATCAAGCAACCAATTCATCTTTCGAGTTCTTGCACAGTGAAAGCGGTCAAAAGTCAAGGAGATAATTGTTTGAGCAGGAAATTAAAAGCGTTACGCAAGTGGGGCAATCTACCGCATGCCCTGTTTATGACAATTGACAACTCTGCTCATTCTTTTATCTTTTTATCAATACACTAAAAAATGTTTTATGAATCATGTTACATATAAATGCTTGTTCTTTGTAAATGTTTTTGTAAAGCATTAAATATGAAATAAATTTTAAAATCCGGTTTGGGTTCCCAAGGCATTTTAATTGTTTCTTAATCGCGGAAGTTCTCCGATCTTAGATTGCAAAGGTGAGGCTGTAACATTTAGCGTGCGGGAAGACGGTTGGTTGCATAATTGTGGCACGTTTGAAATTATATTGCGAGAGAGAAAACGGATACATGCATCATTATTAATTTTATAACCATTTCAAAGTACCTTATTTAATTAGAAGGCTTCATCATATGATTTGATTATGAAAAAACTATTATAATTGATGACTTTTTTATAAAAAAATAAATTTTTCTTTTATCTATTTCAAGATTTAGGATCTCTAAAGTAAGTAACATTGATATGTTTATTGAAGAAATTCTATTTTCTAATGATTCCTAAGTAGGTATCTGGGCAATGTCATTACCACGAGTGAAGTCTTCTTGTTTGTTTGTCTGCCAGGCGTCTGTGACACGTGAGAGTGAGTCATGCACGTGGGCGTAACAAGCGCACGCCCGCGCACAAACGTTTTAAATACATAATTATATTCCATGTTCCAACCTATTTTGATCTCTTCAATTTATAATTCATTCAACCTTCTTATGAGTGGTGTGATTAATATCATAGACACAATAGCTAAGCTACAAAAACATGGTGTTGCTTTAAGTGCCTCATATAAATATGCTTTAAGGAAGTTTCAGTTAGATGTACCTTCCGTGTAATAATGTTGGAATCGGATATCATAGAGGGTTCTTGCACATTTTCTTTGATAAATTCAAAGCGCGGCAAATCTTTGCCACGGCAACGGGCGCGGCGGTTTAATATCGTGAGCTTGCCTACTGCGAAGGTTTATGATTACAGTGATTCTCTTGAGTAAATTGCTTTAAGAGTAGGAGTAGTGGAGAGAAAGCATAACGAAAAATTTGACATCTTTATAGACTTCACACATTGACTGTAACACAATTTATAACTGTATTGTGATTATCAGAATTGTATACTTTTATGTTTCAATACAAAAATTAGTGAAAAAACAAAAATTGGATATAGGAAAAAATATGTAAGAACTTTTATTATTTTCTCGGCACTTTTGTGGCAGACATAACTAATAAAAATAATTTTGTTTACTCACATCCGATCAACTTCTTTCAGTGCTTCTTTCCGACTTATAAATAAAAAAAGGGTAGGTCCATTTTTGGCATGAAATTCTCTCTTATACTTTCAGCCCAAATTAAGTTACCGCGTTCTTTTTGTGGAAATGAAAGTCACAATATTTCATTAAAATAAGAATGCCACTTTCCCGCACAAATAAAATAAACGCATTAAAACTAAAAACTCAGACAGTTCATTACCGTATCAGATGTAAAAGCATGTAATAACGACTATTTAATTATAATAAAAGGGCAACGAAATTTTAACGTAACGTAACTGATTTGCGTTGACATGTCTAAGTATGAAAATATTTGTATTAAAGATAATTTCGAGACTATCATTGCTTTTTTATCGAATAAATATTTCTAATTTATCATATTATAAACATAGTAGGTATATCATAAAATTTGACTTACTTGTAGCACTGTAAGTCGAATTAAAATATTTGGTATGATTATAGTGAAACATACTTTACTTTACCGTAACTAGATTTATTACAATATGTATAAAAGCTAATGATATCAACGTCTAATAAACCGACAAGAATAAACAAAGTATAAAAATATAAGCCATCCATCCTCTAACCATCACGTGCCTTGTAGTGTCGTAAAAAAATATTAAATTTACATAAATTATATTACATGATAATGGCCAGCATGTCTGATCGTACAAGTAGCATGACTAAACCCATAACAGCTCGAAACAAGGCCACTCCAGCAACATTTGGCGTAGTTATAGCAAGGTCAATCCACTAAAGCGCCTACAAGGAAACCTGATTTAGCTCCGCTTTAAATTAGATCTCATTTCCTTCGCGACATGATAGTCATTTTTTGTTATATTGTTATTTATAAATTACGTAATTAAAACGCTATTCTATTTAAGTTTTAACAGCAATTTTGTTCCTTTAAATGTCATGTTGTCCTAAAAATCGTTTAATTGATATTTCTGTTATTAGGTACTCGACTAGTTTCTTAAAGATTTTCGCATCCGAAATATAATTATAGTATTGACTATATTTTATGATTTCCGGAAACAAATTTACATAGATATAAATCAAGTTTTATTAAGGACAGAATCTTGTGATAAATTATTAAGCTCACAGTAGCGAAAATGAAATTTAATTCGTGGAAGATTTCAATGTAAATCATACGACCAATTGAATGTGGAAAAGGGGAGACATTAGTAAGTTTATGCAAATTGTAGAAGGTTTAAATTACCAAATCCTGCTGAAAGCCTTTCGACCTTTTTACATTTGCATAAATGTTAGTTCTCGGTGGACAATTTGGATAAATGAAAATACAGACAAAATTTGTAATGTTTAAAATAATCATACTTTATTAAGGAATATAGAACGCAGTGCAATTGTTTGTATAAAGTTTAGCGTTGTATCGCTACGCGTTAGGAAGTTATGACAAATGCGGAACAAATAAACAGTCACTTTGATAAAGGTTGTTAAAAATTAAAATTAGGTATACATAATTTTAAATTTCCTGATTATAGATGTAGAATTTTATGACCATACAAGAAGCGGCATGTTTCCAGCCGGCAATTAACTTTGTATGAGACAGTGATTTGTGATAACTGCGGAGCGCAACACCCAGCTAGATAGACATGACGACGTTACTGACGTTTCAGTCGAGTACTTAGACAATAGAACGATAACTCTGTGAAAAACTTACAGGGAAAGAGCTGTCTTTATTTAATTACATAGTGTTGTAACGCTAACCGTTATCTATTTTGAGTTAAATATATTATAATTAATCAAACGTTATTTATTCAATGCTGGGTTATTTATATAAATTTGTGTTCAGATCGTTACTAATCACGATGTTCTAGTGATCGATTTCTACGGCGGCTATTCATTAACGGTAATTTACCAGCGGCACAAGTAATATTATAATATACAAGTCTTCGTAAAAACAGCAGCACTCTCAATTACGTCACTCTCATAATCCGAGTGAATTGTAATCCGACACCAGCTATGTGTCCTATACCTATTAGAAAAGAGTTTAGGTGCAGTACAAGCGGAATTGTGTGCTTACCGAGGGAACGCAATAAAATTACTAACTTCCTTACGTCTGGTAACGTGAATTTCTTTGATCGAAATACCCATTAACTTTAGGGGCCCGATTAAGGCCCTTATAGGTATACCATACCAAAGGGACTACAGATATGTGCTACACTACCTACTACATAATTAATTACGCCACAAAAATCGCAATCCAAAAACGTAGAAGCTCACCTGTTGAAATTATTTCCCAGATTTTGCTTATGGTTTTACTACGAGTCACGTTCTTCATGATTCCACGTGCAAACATAGGACTATGTTTGTTTAGCGCTTACATAAATAAGCGAATGTTATGCGAGGGATAATATTTCTTGTACAACATTCATTTGAAATCTATATGAACTCAGAATGTATGGTGTGAAGCGTTGTTTCTGATGTTATTACTTGTTTATGTACAGGTTTGAATCTTTATTTACTTCATTACCTTAATGTAAAACTTCGCGAACCGTTAATATATGCAAGGATTGAGCACGGCATAGACAGTATAAGAAGTTGACCTCGAGATTAGATTGTTAATAAAATATCTTTTAATTATAAAAATCTTAAAATTGAAATCAACCTTTATCATTTAATGTCAAATTCTTGTAATTTTTTCTATTTTATTGAAAGTCGTAGAATATATAAGAATTTGACGGTAATTTTTAATTTTCTGAAATCTGTAACTATTTACATGCGCCAATTAACATAATGGTATTAAAGTTGATTAAATTACGTACTAATCTAATTACGTAATAGCGATCGTTTCGGAAGTGGTACTTCTTATCTTTGATTATATGTACAGTATTTATTTAATATTATAACATTTTTTGCCTCTGCCATAATATATAAAAAATAATATTATACTGACTGTATCTGGTAGTATTCAAAGAATATAAATAGAATAAACAAGTACGGTTAAACGTAGCTCTAGAAATAAACGTGACCTCTTGAGTGTTGATTTCTTAAACGGAAGTTAAAAATGAGAGTGTAGAGTAACCGTATCCTGTTCTATGTTATTTATAATTATATATCTAGTGTGACCCGCTTCGATTATATCACATTATCTATTAATATTAAAATATTATAGTTTTCAATTTAAAGCCGTAATCCCATCAAGCAGCAAATAAGAAATTTAATTGTTGAACGAGTTCGAATCCGGACAAGCGTAACTGATTTCTTACATTATAAATTGTGCTTACATTTGAGTCATTTGAGGAAGGTTAGGAAACTTCACCAAGAACCCTCTACATGTCTAATGATATAGAACTACATTTTTAATGATAAACTCGTCAGAAAAGTATACACGTGAGGAAGGGCTTGTCCAGCAGCTGTACACAATCGTATTATACCTATTTAGGTCACATAATTGTTCTAAAACCTGTATTGTAAGACATAAAAAAAGATTTGGAACGGTTCTTAAGTTTATATGAATGTGATACAGTAATTTATTATAACAAGCGGAAATAAACTAACAATTGAAATATGATTATCGGAGTCTCGAGAACGAATTACAAGATGTGGGTATAATGCTACTCAGCTTTCTTCGCATTTTCTGTAAGCTTTTTTTTATTAAGAGAAATTTTAAAATATCATGATAAATGATAGATTTAGCATTAATTTGAGATTAAATCACATTTAAATTAGATAATATGGTAGACATTTTATTAAAATAGAAAGTGTTAACTTTGTAACGGTCTTCCTGTATGAAATGATCATGCAAGAAAGTAAAATATTCAAGTACCCATTAGAGCATTAAGATTTATCTAGTAAATAAATTGCAATCGATTCATATCTCCCTGTTTAGACTGGCAAGAAAGTTGTTATTTACGTGGCACTTTTATGCATACAAACAGACAAACGAACGCTTCCTCTGTGCCCTTTCTGTCTCGCCGCCACTCGTGACTAACATCGATGTAGCTTCAAGATAAGCCAGCGATATTATTTACACGTTGAATCGTTATTCTTTGACCGGTCAAATAAATGGTAAAAAGAAAAAGCTCTCGTCAGACGGCACGGGAGATATTGTTGATTTATAGTTTGCATTGTCTGTAGCTTTAACTGATAATTCAATAGGATAAGTATAACAGCCACATCGAGGGTTATCAAAATTATTTCATTCATAGACGCAACGGTTGCTACTGCGTATTGAAAATTAAGCTCAATTAAGCTAGTTTTGCTGAATTTAACATTCTTTTTCTATGTAAATTTGTACGATCATTTTTTAAAATTTTTTATCTTTCCATTAAGCCACTTGTTTCTCTATGCCGTTTTTCCGACCAGGTGTCGGGATAAAATAATTATTTAAAAAACCTTTTATTTTCGACAGCTAGGAAGCGGCTGAGAGCAATTTGTTTCGCAATAGGGTCGTCGTGCTCCATCGACACAAATGAAGGGGCAGTTGATAGACCTTAATTAAACCCGAAAAATTCGTTATCTTGTCGAACTTATTCTATAAAGAAGAGATACATTAAGGGACTTTATTGGATACTTATCGGTGGACTGGTAACTAAACGTACTTACTCGTCAGGTTACCAATACATAATTATATACATGACAAGTCAACTACTAGTACAGTAAACGTTTGTTTTATATACACGGGTATACACTTATCAAATGGGCCCTTGACTAACAAAATGACTTGCACTGGGCTTGACAAGGTTAACGAATTTATCAATGTTTAGATTGATTCAGGGAGAACTGACTATTTCAACTGTTTCATTTCCTTTGGCTGTGGTGAAAACCTCGTTTAAACCAACATTTAATTCTATATTTTGATCGACATTGGCCATTGCCTTAAATCAAGAAACAAAACATTTTTATTTTCATTTTCATTAGACTACGCTTCAAACATTTCCGTATCAATATCTACCCAGCTATACAAGAACAAATATTTGTCTTAAAAAAATTCAACCGTCCAAACGTTCACAATGTTAGTGTTCAAGAAAGTTACACTGACCGCTACGGAAATAGGTTCCTAACTTTCTGTTATATAATAGAAGAAGTTCCCACAGCGTGTATACATAATTGAAGCATTTTTTGCAAGTCGTCCCTTTCTTTTGAGGTAATGACATTACAACAACATCGTTAAAGAAAGTTCTTAAATGTTAAGACATTGTTTTCTGCTCTACTTGCTTATCTTTGTACAGTAATAAATCTCAAAGGAGTTTTATTTATGTTGTATGAACAATATAATTTAATCTTAAAATAACGGCTCGGTGTTCGATTATGGTTAATGTGAAAAAAAAAAATCCTTCAAATTTGTTATTGCATTTCTCATTTGAAAAAAAATAGTAAAACTCCATAAAATTACTACGGTACAGCATACAAGAGTGTACGAAGCAGAAAGTATTTTTCTCTGTAATATTTGACATAATAATATGTAATATAATGTATATTGATCTACAAATATTCTGAGTTTTATTTTTATTTAAAATAAACCGATCACCGTCGTAGACATTGGTATCGTTAGAAATATTAACTCTTTATTAAATAGTTCATAAGCTAATAACTTACTCAAGGTTTAGTCTTAAACAGGATCACAATTCTAATGAAAATACTTAATTGCTGTCGGAGGTATGTGAAATGAGTGGTCAATAGCTTCATTGAATTGGCTACAACACCAAGTGTACCGGCAATTTAAAAGAATAGAGTTATAGCTGAAGGTAAAAACTTTTTTTTTATTGTTTAACAAATAATTCTTAAGAATAATATTTAAAATAACAAAATGAACTACTATGCACTATGCATGGATACATTTTACAACGAGATATACCGTTACCTTATGTTTTTTTTATTATTCATATAATGTAGATGAAGGTACTTACCTGTAAAAGAAAAGTAACATAATTAACAGACAATCATAATTCTACATTTATAAAATAATCCACGTGTGTATATTTTTCTACGTCTTTATTTCGTAACCCTTGATAACATCGGATAGAATCAACGAATTTCCGTTCAAAAATGTTTACGGCTATGAAAAGACCAATAACATCGGTCATTGTGGTCAATAACGCATAATTGAAAAATTCTCACAAATTCAATTGTTGAGCAAAGCGAGAATGCTTTGAATGATTTATGAAAGCCCGAGGTTAAAATACCATAGCACGTTGGGCTGATACAGAAAGTAAAATATCACCTTTTCCGTTTATTCTCGAAAGGGTAAACGATGCGGGCCTCGTAATCGCAAATACAAATTTTACGATCAACAAATAAATTTGCGTAAGAACATATTTCGTTGCATTGCTTATCGGTGAGTAAATGAGATTTCTTAAATATACAATCTGTTCACTTTACGCCGATCATTGTTTGAAAGTTAGGACGTGTAGGTAGATGATAAGAAATTAGGTAAATGATCAACTCATGAAAGTACAATGCACAATGAAAGTTTTAATCATCGTTCAATGGATCATTGTGGTGTTGTCGGCGCCTGTGTATTCGACCGTAAAATGTTAAATGATTGTAATAGGAATGTAGCGATAACTGAATAGAGTCTAATTAAAATCCGAGGGGATAGATAAACTGTATCAGTCACGACTCTGGCGCACTCGAATTGTTGACTCACAGATGTTCATACACATGTTGCAGGCAGATGCGTGCAAATTTGTAAATTGATATAATTGGTTTGATTTAATATTTTTTTCTTTTAATTTATCAATTTTATTTTTAGCTACTATATCGCTTCCGAATGAATCAGAAATACACCTGAAATTGTTGCACTATTATATATTATGTTTTAGAGTCACGAAAAAATACCCACTAGAGAACTTTATTACGGAAATACCTGACAAAATTGAGATATTAAAAAAAAGTATGATGTTTATAAATGTCACTTTAACATCAAGTTAAAGCACACAATTTTAAATACGCGTCTATGTAATATTATATGAAATAGAGAATAGGTCATGCTAAATTGATGATGTCGTCATTCATGGGGACTGCCAATTTGAAAGAGTGCAAAGGATGTGCAATTATCCATGTAACAAAAGAGCCACATTATCTTAGGATAATGTAGCTATGAACCTAGAAGTATTCTATAATTATGGCTTAGTGAAAAATGGAATAAAGTGTTATATACTTAGAAGATAAGTTCTGAAGATTTGATCAATATTCATTAAAATATATCGAATATCGGTATATGGAAAAATTAGACGTTGAGAAACAATTACCCCTTAGTTCAAGCTTAGCGTTGTGTATTACATTTTTTTCTCCTGTTTTTATTTGTTGTATTTTAAAATATAACCTAAAATAACTAAAGGTAAAAATTCTAAAATAATAGCCCTTTTAACTTTACGATATAATACTAACATCTGGCATATATCACTACGCTCTTCCAAATTGATAAGCGTGATAATTTGAATGCCCACTAATGCACCGCCCAGTATATTAAATTACATTGAAGTCATTATATTGAGATTACGATGACTGCATACATTCATTACTATTTTCAACGGGAGGGGGCCGTTCTATAAAATAATCATTAAATCTTGACAGGTCTTTTGTACGGTTAGAGGCGGCACGTGTTCAAAGCAAAACACGTTAATAAAAGAACGCGATTTAATTGCGATCAGAGGAAGCAAATTATCAACATCACTTAAGAGTTGGCTTTTATACGGTCATGTGCTGCAGAAAAAAGTCGTTCCTATCGCGATAAAGTCCCGTTTTAACAATATAATGGTCGTTATTGCCCTGAACAACCCGTATGTGTTGGTGTACGCGGTCAATAAAGCTAGCAATAAAATTTCTACGTTATAAGAAAAATTTAAAGTTAAAAAAGATAAATTCTATGTAATTTAGGTTTTACATAAACGAAGTGAAGTTTGAAAATAAAGTCATTGCATATTTTAAATATGATAGTACAGAATCAAGGATCCCTAAAAGTCGATCAATTTAAAGATGCACATTCCTCAACGTTTAAAGGCATTGTAAATGGTAAATTTAGGGACCTAATTGTCCACTGATCTTGACCATCGATGTAGAACGATGATGAGTAAGCGCATTATAAATGTATTACGTTTTATTTAAAAGGCCGTCCATCCGGAAAATTTAGTAAGTTTAATTAACATAACGGTTATTTTTATTGATACGTGTCGTTTAAAATTAACAGATGAGGTATTTATATTAATTCAATTAAATAATATAATTCGTCTGCAAAGCTTTTATAGTCGAGACACGTGCCCGCCCAGCTGTTGCGGTAAAAAACGACTGATACAGACGATACTGTGGCGGCAGATACGCCTATTATTATTCATGCACATATTCTATCATCTATTATTTACTTTCTATAGAGGTTGTGAGCACTGTCCGCTCGAACACATGGCCCTTTTTATTGTAAGCATACTTTTGTCCGTTCATATGTGACGATTAGTTTTTGGATGACGCTTAAAGAGCAGAAAATATAGTAAAGTATTAGAAAGTATTTAAAAAAAAGTTATTTTAAGTAGTAGTAGTAGTAGTTTCTGAAAGTATACAATCAATTATGGTGATGAATACTGTTTTTTACAGTTTTCGGTAAGTAGGTAAGCTGTTATTTTAAACGAGTTTTTTTAAATAAATATAGATATCTTGTAACATACTTCATCCAAAATATTGCCGTAATTATTAAATGAATTAAAAGGTCAAGAAGGCTCAGTAATGTTTGATAATTCTGACAAGAGACGTCAATAATTGGAACACACACGATAAAGCGTTACTTGTCTAATTGCAAATATTTTTCAACAATCCCGTAAACAAGCCGTTATCTGAAAATATGAGCTCGAGATAATAATTGTACACGAATTGGAAGGCATGTGTGTGCGTTGCGCATGAATGAATCTCAATTGACATAACAGCATGTGGTATGGTTGTTTTGATAAGTCAAAAAATAATGCATCTGTCAGTTATTCACAATACTGACTGCACTTAGCCATATTTATTCATACACATTGGAGTCGCTTTTGGTTTCTTGTCAATACTGCAGTTTTAGCATTAATGATAGAGAGTGCTTTCGTGAGAATAGATATATGAATATGAATTCAGTGAAACATAAATATGAAATAGCTTATTTGGAATGTTTTAGCTGGCGGCATCAAATCTTCGCAATTCGATAAAACGTCGCGACCCTCAATTCTTAACGCATGTTTATTTTCCGCTTGGTTACCCTCCGAGGTTATATTTAGATAGGTACTTTGCACTGAACTTACTAAATATTTACGGATTAAAGTTAACTTAAAATTATTTCGGCTTATACGGTTTATGCACGACTGCATATGAAGCAATGACTACATATAAAGAAGAAGAAGAAGTTTTTCGATCCATTTCGCGAACTATTTTTCTATTTTACTCTCATTACTTTATAGCATCAAGATAGTTTGCATACTGTTGTAGAGTAAGTATAACAGAGATCTATTTGTGCATATAGGTACAAATTAATGTTTCAGGTATACAAAACAATCAAAATAGTTCTGAAACAAGTGTGATATGTGCGAATCAATTAAAAATGTAATTGAACAAATTTTTTGAAAAATAATTTTGTTGTAGTAATTGTTAGTCTCCAATTTCGAATTGCTATTTTACACAACGTACACATAATCTTACACGATTAAAAACAAATCAATCAAACAATGGTGTCAAAATCTATCATGAAAATATAAAAGCCATCACTGTGTAAGAAAAACAAATAAATTTATATATAAGTATCCACTTCAAGAGAGATTGAATATAGTCGTGTTATTAGTCTCCATAAGTCATTATTTTAGTAGTCCTACCGAAGTGGGAGGAAGTGCGGAAGAGTTATAGGGGTGTAATATCGTAATGTGCTGTTTATTCTAGGATTCGCGAGGTTGACGACCGTGCTAAGATAGCTACATACATGGCGGTTGGCCAGCTGCACTGGTTGAAATTCGACGCCAGTGAAGTTATTTATTAACAAAATGTTACCACAATAGGTATGGCTAATAATACGCCACTAATTTATACTGGAAATATATAACGCCTAAATTTTAAGCGAAATTAAAAGGCAAAATGCAATTAACTGGTTTATATCTCCGTTAAAACTTAAAATTATATTGCTACATAATTATTACCTTGTTAAATTATATCAAGCACCAATTATTACACGTTTAAAATATCATAACAATTTAAATAAATGTCTCTGAAGATTTAATATTCTACTGACAAGAATATAAATCAGTAATGGTAGTCGTAAAACCTAAAAAGATTCCAGTTTCTTAAATCCGGTAGTATTGTTCTTATAAACGAAAAGCATCCTTCTGAAAGCGTATCATATATCACAAAAGGTAGAGGTTGTGAAACAACAATCCTAAATTCTAATCTAAGCAAGTATACAATACAATTATCATTAGTAACGGATGGTCTATAGTTTGAATTTTTTTTTTGATTTACTATAAGTACGTACTTACTAGTTTTTAGATATATTAAGTAGCAACATATTTCAACAAATACATACAAGTTCTTTGTATACCTAATCTCTTATCAAAGAGTAAGCAATGAGTACTAATCCAAATATAATTTCATTTTAATGATCGATAATTATGATCTTTAATGATAGATATATCAAAAGCGTTTTTATTTTTCAAAAATATACCGTAGGTACATGTCAAGTTAAATATCAAAAGTTTTACTAAAATATGAAAAAAAATTGTGTTGACTGTTATATTCATTATAGTTAAGTATATTTTAAAAATGCCGTAAAATAAATATTTAATTCTTTAATAACAAGTAAAACCGATACAAGATGTAATTTTCTCTCCCTATAGCAGTGATTGGCCATTTATTGATGAAACGAGATCGACTTTATCGTTCATTTAAATGATCATATATCGGCGATATTTCGGCAATCAAATAGATAACTGATGAAACTGATAGCAAAGTGGGCTTATAATGGTATATTAGGTCAGTCTGCGTCAATATTTACTTTAGTGTTTTTTCTAGCTGGTTGTTCAGATTCTGTATAAAAGAACAACTCAATCCTCATTTAATATACATTAGATGATTTCTTGTACGCAATTATCCCATACCTTTCGCGCTATAAAATCCCAAGTCAAAGAGATTGTATAAAACTCCGATATAACGACATAAACCAGGTGAATATTGAAAGGCACATTACATTGCAATATATAATCTTGTACGCAGATTACACCGATAGCTAATAATAATACATAATTGGTTTATATGTTACGTAAAATCAAGTGTGAATATGTATTAGCAAGGTAGACCGCATGCCTCGTATTCATGTTTAGGACACATCATTAGTAAGTGTAGACGTATTTGTTGTTACGTTTATAGGTTACAGCGTGAAATAAAATAATGAAGGGCGAGAAGTGTGTCTCTCTTCACTTCGCACCTCGCACGCGTAATGTCATGTAGTTTGATTACCTTTAACAACATGACGTGAAGATGCCTATTTTTGTTAACGGAGGGTGTATGTTGTTTACAAAATCAGTTTCTGTACATTCTTCTCTCCTGCCTACACAAGATCGAACAGCGTGTTTTAAATAAAAAAAAAAAAAAAAAACGATTTGGAAAATATATTAAAAAAACCGTAAACCGTTTTAATATTTATAATTACATTCAATATTTGAAATAAAAATTGATATAAAAAAATCTTATCTATATATATTGCTTATTGAGCAAATATAGTGTGCCAATTTTCCAATAGTTTAAATTAAAATTGATTAAAAGAATGATATTAAAACGGTTATATGTAATAGTTCATATTTTAGTGACGGTCGGATTCACCAATCGTCGATCTGTCATAAAATACGAATAAAAAAATATCAAAAATTACTGCGTCGCTTCGCTTCTAGGTATTGATTAAAAACTCTAACAACCAATTTCATAACTTTAACCATTGGCAGTAGTACAGTTCATCATGGTTGTATAGACATTGCATAGCAAATATTGGTCTGTTTATAGCAATAAAATATTAATTTGTGTTATATTTATAAAGATTTAAAAAACGATATTTTAGATTCTCGATATACTAAGTTAAATTGCTACATTTTATAGGAGTTAAAAACTTTGAAGTGGTGTCAAGACGTTTTAATGAATGAATGCCTCGGAAATCGCCCACTCGTCTAACTGTAATCTACCTAGCGAACGTTACGAAATTTTAAAGAATGTGACTGGTTCTGTACTTCATTGAAGAAAGTTCATACTAATAACTTACATAGGTGATATAATGAAAATGAATCGAGAGGAAATACAGTAACAATATTTGTTTATGAAATGAAATACTATTATGGTAATATCATATGAACAAATTTTGATGAGACTGTTCATAAGTGGTATGGTATGAGATATAGAATGATGTTGTAATAAAAGTTAGGTACACTATTAATTAATTATATTTTACAATTACATATTTACTTGTCGTAAATGAATTGTATTTTCATGTTTATATTACGAGTATTTTAAACGATGCCATCGATGACTATTTCATTTTTAATTGTTAAATGAAACAAAATTTAGAACCATATAAAATATGGTTATGATATTTATACACATAATTTATGATGTTAATTACAATTAAAACAAGCAGACAAAATAAAAAAAAAGATACACAAAATGCTCGGAGTGCATGTCTGTGGAGATAGAAAAAATTAATAATTACATCTAAACAGAATATTTGAAATATATAATGCAGTTCTTTCTTTATTTATTAAAAATAATGCTTTACTTTTGTGGTTTTAATGTCTAAATATATAAGAAAGTTGTTATCATTATAATTTATTTCATCTTCTATCAAGCACTATTTAGTGAATGAAGTTAAACTTATTTGAGTATAAAATGAAAAAGCGATAAATATACTTTAATTTGTACCATCCTATGAAGAGAATACTAAGTGGTCAGTATAAAAGTCAGAATTAACTGGGATTATTTTGAGGTTAATTTTTGAATACGAATGCAAAAGGATAGTCATGTTATTTTGTGTGAATATGTGAAAAGGCTTTTTAAATTATGCATAATTTGAACGTAGCCAGTGTACGTACATGACATAATATACAGTTAACGTTTTTGGCGGCAAGCTTACGCTTCGTTAGGAACGTGACTGTTGTAAAGAAGTGGTCCTCATCAGCTATTAAAACGAAAACTCCCTACTATTTTAGTCATATTACACTCATTTCTTTTAACTTGCAAAAAGATAAAACTATGTAATCATAACAATAAAATGTGTGCTCATGTTCTTTTGACATACAAAACTATTTAAAAAAAATGTACACGTTAAATTTAATAATAATAAGTAAAAGAGTTTTCATTTAACGTAAACATAGAATAATACTTTTCTATTATATAACGTTGAATAGCTGTATGTGACAAATTCCTTTCAATGTAGAAAGAAAATTATCTAATCATTTATGTAACGTAGGACGATACGTTTTGATAAGATATACTTATGTTCACCTATATTTTTATAACGTTCAGTAAACACACAAACTACTAAGAACGTGCCATTGAAGATTAAATAAAAAAAAAGCGAATCTTCAATCGCTTTCGTCTGGGTATTGACTTGTGCGTGTTATGATGCAGACGAGTCGGGGTTCATTGATTGATATTCTTGTATATTGATTTAAAGATGAACGATGTACTAACAACAATGTTCCTTTTGTATTTCAGTTCTTCAATTTAATACCTTTCAATATCGTAATCGGTTCTCAGTGATCATCAACTTGATTGACTGGATGTTATTTTTACTTTCAAGATAGATCATAGCGATTCCGCTGGACCTTGATCAATGACTTGGAAAAACAGGTAACTCGAGTTGTTTTCAGGTTAAATCCAACAGAAAAAAAAATGTATAAACATTGGTATAAACACTAGAGTTTTATTGTCTTTTTTTCATTGTAAGTAACATTAGTATTTTACCGCGGGTGAATATCGTAAGAATGTGATGTACGAGAGTCGTATCGAAGGCTGAGGTGTCAAGTGGCGGTCCATACAAAGCATTATATGGAACGCTGACTGTTTGCTTTCACTGCTTATGTGTGTGAATGTTCGAAACATTACACCCACGTCTGTGGCCGGGATAAACATGCGATGAATTAGGTCGATTGCATACGATGGGAAATAAAAACAAATGTAGCGTTCAGGGCTTAATGCATTTTATTTAGGTCTCCGCCAAGAAACGAGTGCGATTGTGTTTGATTTATAACACGATAAAAGAGGAGGAAAGTAGTTGTAATACATAAATCTGAGAATATTCGTATACGCTGTTACCAAAAAAGTATTCCTGTCCGTAACTTCGCAAATATATACATACACTTTCGTACCTCACATCAACAAGTCAATGCGTGTGGTAGAGTCGGGGATGTTTATATTGTAGTAAGCGCCCTGCCCACTCCCTCCTTCCTACGTTCCATTGTACGTGATCAAACCTTATTTCCATCACAATAGTCGGTTTGGCTTAGCGCCATGCCCTCGATATTTTACCAAAAGTACTTTTAAGAGCTCTATCAATTCCTACTTCCGAAAGAATATTGCATGTTGCAACTTGGCCATCACTAGATGATACGTATGCGCTTGATGAAAAATTCAACCTTCATCCATACTAACTTTTGCAATCGGCAGAGATATTGCCACAAACTTTAATTGGATTAAATTACATTGACAGCATTGAAGTCAAACAAGTTCAACAAAAGTCAAACAAAAATATTTCGATTGAAACTAGTTCAATAAAAAATCTTTTATGATTTTATAGATGTTTAACGAGGGTCTCATTAACATTAAATAATTAAATTCAACAGTTTCGTAAGTGCGAGCATTGAGGATTATAAACAGTTAAATTGGTCTTAATGAATAAAATACCAATGAAGGAAGAACTAATAAAGATAATGCTTTTATATTTAAAGCAAAGTGACTTTTTATTACTTATTAAAAAGTTACTCTTTTTCGTTAATACTTCAGATATCCATGTATTTTTATTGGCCGTAGTTACAGATGTTTTTATGTAATATAAATTTAAGTGATCAATCACAAGCTTCATTTTTGAACATACATTTTATCATAATACTTACGTAATATTGTAACTGGATGTCAAAACTTAAAAAATACTAAGAATATTAATATTCGGGGGTCGTTACACTTGCCGTGCATCATTGAAAGTAATCCATCATAAAGATTTCCTCCCCGGTTGCTGTGCTGTGTACGGCGCTAAATTAAGCGTATGAAACGAAGTCTAATGACGGAAATATTATTTGCAAGAAACAGTATAATGTATTATGAAACAAATAATTATACTATTCGAATTATATAACATTGTAGCCAAGAATGTGGTTAACTACGAACTAATTATACTATTTTGTTAGTAAATTTAGTTTCGAGTAAATTCCTATAGGAATTATGTAGTTGTGTAAAATTAACACTTGAAAGGCAAAATGCATTCGCATATAAATTACATGTGTTAATATTTAGTTTAATTACAATTGTTGAATCTTAATAGCATTTATTCATATGATTCTTAAGACTTATCTGCATAAAGTATAACTTGATCATTATCATTACATGAGTAATTATTTTGAATGTTATTTATATGATATGACTAATAAATATTAACATTAAATATGTGCTGTGTACTGCCACTATTTCTGTGCATTTTTTTACTAAAAATTTATTCGATATATAATTTTTATTTAGAGCTCTATTATATGAAAGGCAAACAAAAATCGACAACAATCAAATTATAAATAAGGTTTACAAAGTATCGAGTATCGGATGTCGCAATGCGATTGCTCGACACGAATCGATATCAGTTATCTTGCTAGCTGTTTGTCTTACGATAAATGATCCGACGTCCATATGCATTCGCGTGCATATCATATATTTAATTACACTATCAATGTTACACAACATATCGATATTTTATTATGACAGTGGAATATTTCTATTTTCAACTTTCGGTTATTGAGTAGTATTTGCTTCCGGTTACTTGTTTAGGTTTGTGATAAGTAGATGTTATCAATTATAATACCACATTAGATAGTCTTTGAACAGCTTGCGCTGATAAGGAGAGTATGGTGATTTTAATAAATATACCTGTTTAACGACTTACGAAAATCTTGATGTCATTTAAAATTTTACTAAACTGACGGAATGTTAATAAAACACAACGAATATTAAATATATATACGATGAATATATTATTTTTTTACTAAGTTTTTTACCAAGTCTTTTTTTCTTTGATTACTCAAAGAAAATAAAATAATGAAGAACAAGTTTTTTATCTCGTCTTTATTATTTGAAATGAATGAAAAACATTAAAAATAAAATCGAACGAAATAGCCGGTAACTTGATTTGCCGATATTATGTACTGACAATGTAGTTTATTATCAACAAGTTGTAGCTAATTAGAATTATTTCGGATAAAACTCGGTTTTTTTATTGATTTTATTTAATTGAAAAGATAGAATTTATTGACTTAGATTGTAAGACAGGACAGGAAACGAATGGCGGGATGTTTATTGTACCGTTTCATTGCGTATTAATAATGAAAATGGTCATTTCCAAAAGAATTTTAGTTTGTTGATCAGTAAATATTTTGCGCTATTCAGTAAGTTTAATTCTTTTAATACTGTAACGAGATACTGTCATAGTAAGGATTATAGGACTTCGCAAAAACTATAGAGCACGCGTGTCTGGACTCGCGTCGCTTTCGGTTCAGTGGGCAGTGGCATAGCGCAGGTGGCGGGCTAACGGTCGGTCCTCGGTTCACAATGAAGCCGGTTGCTTGCGGCCAGGGGACAGGGACATTTGCGACTGCCGTCTTAACGGTCTTATGGCATCTTGTATTACGCTAGGGAAATGGGCTTAAATACATACAATACGGACGTATGAATGAATAAATATGCATGATTAGCAAGCGGTCATGGATTTTAAATAGTTTTTACTGTGCAGGTAAAGCAAACTTTTTTTAAAAATGTCACTGGTTATAAAACGTGGATCCAAATCCGAGGCAGCAACTCTGATTTGATATCGGGAGGTGTTGTCAGATTTGTCCAAAAACACACTTTAGCAGAATGAAGAAAGAGGAACGTTAACAAGAGATGAAGCTTTTACACAGGAGTTGGACATTATGTAAACATTAAAAATGATTTCTTACGAATTGATTACTTTATCTATAAGATTCAAAGAACTTGAGATGTCTTTTCCAAAATTACATTATTATGCTTATGCTTCAATTTTAGAAGTCGTCTCATAATTGCGTTTTATTTCCTTACTTTGCACGTGATCACAAGTTTAGAGAAGTTAAGATTATATCAAATCACGAAAAGTCATGACTGGTAATTTAACTTGGCATATTATTTCGTTACAAAGCACGACTACTAAGCATATGTAAGTATATCCGAGCACAGGTTTTGTGTATAATGTACGTAGGTAGCTCATACGAGTGCTGCATTTAATGTTAGACTACATTTATAAAAATCTATTACTATCGTTTGTCTATAAAATTAAAAATATCATGCGAGCGGATAATAGACATGAGGTTGATAATAGGGTGGCTCACCCTTCTGTGCGGGACTCGTTTTACGGCTTTTAATAATTTGGTGTAAGCTGCACTGATTGTTGGCTCGCAGCTGCTTGCATAAAGATTAACGACAATAAAACAGTTTTTTTATGGTTTATAAAGGTATACTTGCATTTAAGATAAAATTTCGACAGCGTGAGTGAGTGACGATCATAAGCCTATCAAACTGAGATATAACTTTTTTACAGCGTCAAACTCATGAAGTATTTCGTATTCGACTTCGTATAAAAAGAGCACATAATATGTTACGCTCATAAAATAATTTAACATTTACTACCGTGTCCAAATGTTTTACTTTTCTTAATGAAATGGTAAGTTTCACGCCCATACATGGCCAATAATACGCAGAGACTTAAATCGTCTGCCGAAACCAGTAACGGCAACTTGCAAGTGACAGGGTTCGTTCACCGCAGTAGTCAGGCGACTACAACGAATAAATCATGTTACCTGAACTGGGAAATGCTGATGTAACTTAATTGCCGAAGACAAATAGCATACTTACGTATAAAAGATATCATACGAGCATAATTTTATATTAATTAAAAGTTATTGTAAACAAAATATCACGTACAATATCTTTCTAATACATTTACAGTTACAGTTATATTGAAATATTTTCGAAATTTGATTTCAAATTTACACAAATTGTTAAACGGCAGGTGCGACTTTTAATAATTTGACTGATTAACCGACTTTTTATGTAGAAAGTGTAATTCCGTAACAAGTTCGTTATAAATAAGCCCTCATAATATCACTAGTAATCAAATGTATAAAAAAGACATATACATATACTTAATCGCTAGGTAAAGTTGAAATGAAGTGTATTTCTATTTACTATTCTCGATTTATGTGTGTGAAGGACAATATATTTGATAAGCATAATGTGCCTCAACAAGTATATCTCGTATTAGAAACGATATGTATACTTATAGATGCTTAGTGCGACCTTGTAAGATCTGACAACTCGAATTCTCAGCACTAAGAACAACGAAACTTATTTCGCTATTTACGAGCGCCATTACTGCGACGTGCATCGACTGTTATCTAGAACATACATTGCAATCGGAATTTTCACCTTTATGTCGCTGTTAGCGGGCTTACAATGATTCACGATAAACGAAGGGTATTATTATCGTATAAAAAATTAAGTGAAATATGATGTGCAACATGCTAGCAATGCTATCACTTATCTTTCACGGCGCATGCAATAATATTTTAACGTGTTAGCGTTTTTGTACTTTTACAATTATTATTTATTTGGCTTTAAGTGATGTGAGATAAGATAATACATTCGTGGCTAACGGAATGAGGACAGACATGCTATACTATTATTTTATACACGGCACATGCTCAAGGTCATATATTCAACATAGACAGTCAAGTCACGATATGTAATAAAGTTCGTTAGTGAATAATCTAATTCCAATTCGTTTCATCTCTGTATTGTACAAAGGAATGCTTTTTCATTAGTGAGCTATTGTTACTATTATTGCAAATCCTTATGATGTTCTTATTAATAATATAACGTACGTAGTTGGAGTTGTATGTAAGCTTATTCAATACCTGTACTATATATAATATACGAAAAAGACCAATATTCATTGTTCAACTTAGATTTTTTGTTACTTAATTTATTACACTCTAAAACTGACCAATGTACCTAAAAATCTGAATAATGGAGCTTTCCTGCTTTTGTTCCAATAAAAATACGAAAATTTCGTAAGGGACAATGGAGCGTGATAATATTTCGTGACAACGTTGTGTAATACATAAAATCGCAGTATGTGGAAGCGGAAACCTGTACAGTGCAAACCTTTTAAGTCACTGTAAAAATTGGTTAGACAATGATTAATAATACTTTGCGGAGAGAGCATACCATGAGATGAACAAAGGTTAACCGATGAGCAACAATTGTGTAGATCTGGTGATAAATCTACATGTCACTATTCAAGATTATTTAAGTAACACCCCATCGCTCTACTTCCTTCCATAACGGTAAGGTGTGGTTAGACACTGAACAAAAGGCAGGACTTCCGATCAGCTGCCACGCACCCCATTTTTTATGTGGCTTCATCTAACATTTACAAGTTTGTTAGTCACAATATCACTAAGGAAACGCTAAGGTGCGTCATTGATTGATTTAAATGAAAAATTATATATGGAATAAAAAACGCTCGAACTTTGAATTATTTAAGAATAATTGAAAATAAGAGAAGTAATAAGCGTTAGTTGTTTTTTGATTGTAATCAATGTATTAATAAAGAATTTTATCATACCTGTCTGGGCAGGTAAAGCCTACCCAACATTCGTACTACTGCCAAAAAGCAATGTATTCCGTTGTTCAGGTTTAAAGGGTGGGCCAGTGTAATTACAGGCACAAGGGATACCTATTGTTGTTAGCGCATTGGTGGTAATTGAAGTGATTAAAATTTCTTACACTAATAATTTATATAAGTTGATCACTTATCGACGGTGGCACATTTTCTCTCTGCTCTCGTGTAGGAATAAAATAAGATATTATGTGTATATAATGTCATAAAAAATATTAAGTTAAGTACTAATTGATAACAATATTTTGTATTTTCGTTATGATTAGTCGTATTGTAAATAAAAATATGCTACGAAGAACGACGTAAGTAGATTAGCGTCTGCACCATATGGTGTAAACAGGAGGGTACGCTAAATTTATTGCCAGCGAATCGCCGAAAAATTGCATCATAAGCCCTGTTGCACACTTAAATGGATTCTTAACGCCTTGGCGAACTTTTAATAACGATTTTTTCAAAACCTTTGGTCCATGCAAGTTGGTGTATACAATTTTTTAATCAAATTGTGTGATAGTCATAACGATCACATTCTTTTCAACTCTTTTCAGATTAAGTTGATTACAATACTTGCATTCTCTATTTTTATTTTTACGGAATGCTCCTTTAATTTTATAAATTTATAGAATGTATTTAGCAATTTCTCCACATGTAAATTGAATTATTTTTAAATCGTAAGCAGGTTTAAGGAGTAAAACTCGTAAACTGATATTCAAGTTCACTGAAAGAAGCTTGACTTTTATGTATTTCAAGAATCAGTTCGGCATGTTGAGACATACCAGTAACCAGTCAGTCCCGTCGTTTCAGCGCGAGTGTATAATTAGCGTGGGTTTTTAAAGGTCATTGTCACAGCCTCGCTGCATAGACAGATCAGAATTAAAATCGGTCTATTGTTCTTTACATCTCAGTGGACCTATTGTTAACTTGTTCAACAATACCATAATTATTACTTCATAGTTATGTTGTACCACAACTATGAACTAATAATAATTATATTAAATACTTATTTAAATTTTTATTACTGTTGATGATTAAATTTAAACGAATAACATGGGTGGCACTATTAGTTTTGATTACAGTTTTGATACAACATTGGGCAATATTTTGGTCCTCCATAAGAAACAAACTACCAATCCAATAGTAAATGTTTACAAAACCGAGGTCGATTGCAAAAGCTAGCATTTATTAGATAATAATTTATCGTTCTAGCACTATACTCCTTATAGAACCTGGGTGTAATTATAAATAAATCAAACTTAATTGAAGCAATTAGTCATGTTAACTGCTACTGATAATGTATACAGTGTTTAAACGACGCCGACATTCATGACAGTTGTGTCTATTCAATGATTTTTTCTTTTAATAATAAAAATATAAACATAGTAGTGTGTGACTTTTATTAGAGTTAAGTTTCTCATCGTGGGGAACTTATCAATAAGATTATTTGTCTAACACAATGTCATTGCAAAATAATTTTGGGTTTGTAACACAATAGTTTACATTATAGTGAAGGCTACCTGGCTGGCACCATTCTTAGAATTTTTGAATAACAAAAACTACTCTTCCCTTTTAGTGGTTCCCATAATGACGGATGAGAGGGGTGAACATCTCAAGAGTAGTTTTTGCCGCCTCTTGTATTTCTAGTGCCCGATAACAAAACCCAGAAATAAACGACTCGGTAAAATTAAACTCCGTGTTACTTTTAAAATTAAGCTTAAAATTGTCAACTGTGATAGTTTTACTTATTTTGTAGTTGTTGCTATATTACAATACGCTAATAATGTATCTGGTTGCACAATTATAATAATACATAGGTCGGCAAAATATAATTATTATACTAAACATTTTGCATTGCGATTTTTTCACGTACTCAGACAATCTATGACCCGTTGCTAATACACATCTTATCGCTCGCTACGACAATTTTCGGTAGGATTTTTTTAATTGTTCCGATCGATACGAGCGAGTACTATAAGCATGTTGATTTTTGGCCTTTTGTTGTAACTTTACAGGCGATTTCTATAAACATTTAAAGATTAAAAACAATGGTAAAATGAAAGGTTAAATATATACATATATAAATTTATAATCCTTTAAATTATATTATTAAACATTTGGATATACTATGAATTATTCTTCAATAATATAATTTTCGTGTCTTTAATAATTACGGAGCTTTTCTGATGGAATAATAAACTTAACTTACTTGGGTATGTAAGTCTTTAGGTACGTATAAAGCCGTTAGACTTAAGCTGGGGTTCAGATTACACGACGAAGACTTGCTCAATACGGAGTGACAGCAGTCATTCAATAGCTTGCAAAACTATACCGCTACGAGGAAAGGTACTATTGGGGGCGTAAGGTGACACCGTTGACTGTGGCATTAGGTGATCAGTCATTTGGTTTCGATCGCAAACATAATAAAATAACTAATTAACTTTGGAAATGATACGTGGAAGTATAAATTCAAGTCACCCGAGTCGACTTTAAATATAAAATATGATCATGTTATATTAAGTTTCATTATTGTTTAATTCTTGCAATTAAATATGTACCTACTTCAAGAAAGGTCATATTATAATAACGCAATAGTAATTAAAATTTTCAACCTTGAAATGGACTAAGAATCTTAATGAATAGCTATGCATAAAAATCAGAACGTATTATAAAATAAAATTCCATGAATATATATATGCTGTTTTTGAGATTAAATTATAATAAAAATTAAGGTCACGTCACATTAAATGTGATTTAAAGATCTTGAAGTAATTTTGTTCAACAAACTAGTATAAAATTTTATTACTATACAGTTTGTTCTATTTCGGAACTTAAATATAACCGAAGTCCTCATTATGATATTTCTAATATTAATTAAGGATTGCATGACTGCACTTTACATTTTAGTAGAATTTTTATCATAGTTTAATTATTTTTCCTTTTTTGTTAAAAAAAACCTACTAATTTTATAAAAGCGGAAGTTTCAATTTTGGTTGCTAGGTGGTTCCGACTGAGTAGCATAGATACCTGCATCAAATCTCACCCGTGGGTGTAGTTAGACCCAACTATGGGAATATTTGTTAAGTGCATCCATCAATCGACCACGTAAGCGTATCAACCATCAATATAAGGCCCGGTAACCAACCCACTGAGACTAAAGTTTGCCTTTCCCTGCAGTTTACACACTGCACCAAACTTTAATCGAATAAGGACATAGAATGATGATGTTGATAGCTTAGATTGAACGATTGGTTGAATCATAATTAAATTTATTTTATGAAATTTTTTTTTTTTTTAATTACCCTTCGGGACGCGATAGCCGTGAGGAGTATTTACTGAAGACAATTATTGTATTACAATGACAAATTCAGAAAATTTATAGTCTCACATAAAATTTTATTTTTATTTATACGATTTATAAGATTATGTCTTATGACATCTCAAATGCGGGTCACGGGAACTATAATTTACAACAAGCAAAGTATCACAGACATGTACAATTTATATGACACGGTCACATCCTCTCATGTAACGTTATCTAATTGTTAAATTTAAAAATATTTGTTACCTTTTCCTTATTTAACTTCTTCCTTTGATGTTCGATAGTATTAAGATTATTTGTTAAAAAGTCATTTTTACCAAATAAGAATTTTATTAATTTTATTAAATGCAAACATTCTGAGGCGAATGGACCTAATTGAACCAAAGATACATAGATCAACAACGGCAAATCCAAAGTAAACCCGCACTATTTCTTATGTTTGAATAACTTCGGCACAAGAAATAAATAATAAAGAAAAAAAAATGAGAATGATGTTAAAGCAAACTAAAATACTGACTATAACATTATCTTGTCGGTTGCAGTGTTTTTACTTTTTGTTCAAATTCCATTTATGCATATCTGATTTCGCAAGCGCTTAATTAATTCTTACGCTATGAACTCGTTTCCTAGTTACAAAGAAAGTTGATAAAGGCTTTATCGTACATTGAACTCATGCGTTAACAAAGTTAATATTATTCTACCTTGTTTGTAATATTTTAATTACCTACTTAATGATAATTTCGGCTGCACGATTATTTAAATTTTTATGATTCGCAAAAACGATTACTGATTATTATGAAACTCAATTAAAGAATTTTGATCTCACAGCACATCGTGCTTCAGTGAAGTCAGCATTTTGAGATTTTTCGATGTGTATCATTTCCACATGGGCTTTGAGATAATATATGGGATTACTTATGAATATTTGGAGGATTTATGTACGTGTCTCAAGTGTTCAGGAATATTGTTTATCTTTCATAAAGAGCTCCCTCATCTGTTCTTTTTCAAGTTCAATGTTGCCTGTCTCTACGCATTTATAAATAGTGACAGTTAATATAACGTTACGCTGCATAAATATACTGTTTTAGAATAACAAAGTATGCCTAAAGGGTTACCTGTTCATTAAATACAGTCTGGTAATACAGCAGTAGGCAAAAAAGTTCAGATATGAACTCGGACACGATCATCCACACAAATCATTGCTTTGAAGTATAGTATAAATAGTTGAGCGGTTAAGATCGTGTGCGGTGCCGGCTTCATCATTGAATGGTCTTGAAATTATCTCAAAAGTTTTTATGGTCTGCATTGGAATCTGGATGTTTTTTCCCATTGCGGGCCGCTCGAACGCCCAAACAGGTTTTTAGATAGCGCTCAGTAATGCATCAAGCTGGAACTTTTTGTAAAGGCGGCGTGCTTAAGGAGTGCGATGTAATGAGATTTCCAAATGTTCATTTTATTTCATTTATAAATAAAGGTAAAAGTCAACTTAAATGTAATCGCAAAAAATTATAGGTATTTGATATCGCATCGCAATTATTGCCTGAACATATCTGCTATTGTACTTAATTCGACTTCCAATTATATTTCGAGCGCTATGTCAATCTTGATTTAGTTATAGTTTTTTTTTTTCGTTTATATGAACTATAGTTTAATTATATATATTTATTAATTATAAATAATTTATATGAAAACAACCGGAGTCAATAAATAGACGATTAAATAACGATTGTTTTGTTAATAACGGTGTAAAATAATCTATTTAAAAAAAGTTTCAGAAACATCATTTTGTTTATTAATGATAAAGTTGATGTCGCTTTAAACTATTTAAATGAATTATTATATTATTAAATAATATCTACAATTTTCGGTAAGTGTTTAATACTAGTCAATTAAGTATATTTATAAATTACTTACGAACTGGTACTATCTTGGGGTCATACTTTTCAACAATCTCGTGAATTTTTTCGATCTTCGTTCGCGCAACCTTCGACCTCTCAGTTATTCCTTCAAGCTGTGACGTGAGTTCACTGAAGATATCTTCAGCCAGAAGAACTAGAGAGGCAAGTTGACGTAGCGCATTACTCAAAGTGCAGTTGGTCACTGCTTGAAGTTCCTCATCCGTGACCCTCGGCTTTCCGTCCTCATCTCGCAAACTCGTTCGTGAGAGAAACTTCGGCTCTACCACGCGTTGCACGAAAGGCATCTCAAAAGAAGTTCCCAAAACACTTAAACAGCTTACTTATCCATTCCCGCGCCGCGAATTCAACGTAATTCCGTCATCCATTCAATACACCACACAAAAAATGTCAGGTAACTGCCACTTTGAATCAACCGACATCCTAACCGACAAACTTTCACTAACTTTATTTTATTGTGTTGATTAAAATTACTTTATTAGCAGAAGTAGTCATTAAAGAAAGTACTTTGTTCATAAAAGTAAATAAAAAAAGTTTGTTGCAAACTTTTCATATCGACGATATCCCGCCATTTTTATAAACACACGATAACATCAAGCTATGACCGAAGCTGCCGGTCCAATGAATATAAGTGAATGAAGGAGGCGAGTGTTGCTATCGTTTCCGTTCTTGCAACTGACGACTGTTTTTATTCATTTAATACTCAAAATAAAATAAGAAAACATATTTTACGTTAGAAAGAGAATACAAAATCTTGAAATAAATTATTGAAATGTATTTATATCTATTTATACAATTATTAAATATAACGATTTACATTTTCCCAAAACAATGTACTAGTTACATGATAAAGTATCTTATTATTAATGGACTTCATTTTTTATTTTGAGGTAATTAAAGAATTAATAAAATCTAATCTATATAGATTTTACACATTTTGGGTAATTTGTAAAATAATGGTAACATTTATAATTGCTAGAAGTGCCATCTAGCGAAAAAGTTGAAAAATATTATTTTACCACATTATGTACATGACACCACTAGATGGCATTATTAGACAATAATTATTTATATGAAAAAAAAAACAACATTTTTATTTAATTTGGTGTTTTTTTTGGGAATAAAACGTCTTAAAAATATTAATTAATTAAGTCATGATCAAAATAAATAAACACTTTTTGTAGAAATAGTTTATAAGGTAAACAACAGATGGCACTACTGTAGATAACTAAAAAGTTTCGTCATTTTCTAATAGATGGCACAAAATAAACAAAACATATGCAACTGCTATGTTAATTAACTACAATTACTTAGTATTGAAAAAAAAAATTAAATATCAGGAATTATACGAATGTATAGGCTAAGATTATACTTTGATAAATCATATTTCATTTTAAAAATTAACTACGACGATGTTTTTGAATATAAAGATATATATTTATAAGTCACTATTAACAAGTATAATATTGACTACGTAATTTCCAATGTGTTTTTTTATATCATTAGTGGAGTACGTAACACATATAGTATGCGATACTGAGTAAAAATTTTATTAAAAGAGAAACCCCACTCTTTTTTACGTATAAATTTTAATAACACCTGTTTGCTTGTTCATACTTGCATTTTTCTAATTCCACAAGTTATATTTTTTTGAGTCTCGTACTCGATTTTAATCAATAACAATTTCCTTATTATTTATCAATAGCAAATATTCCCTGCGTAATGCGTTGTCTTAAAAGTCAATTTAAATTGATATTATTCAACAATATTAAGCACTGTTTTGGATGGGGAAATTATTACCTATTTCCAATGTAAAAATATAATCTTTGTTATCATCAATTAAAAATGAGGGTATATAATTCTTATAACGTACCATAAGCTAATAGTATATACCTGTATCAATTTTACGTAGCTGCATAAATTGAACCTGATTGCATAATTTTCTAAAATAATTAACTATAAGTATATTTTTAATACAATACTCTACTAGTGCTACCACTCATGAGCTTTTTTCAAGTGTTTACTTTTACATTGTACCGAATTAATTCAGTTCTGGGTTCAAAATGCAAAAATAAACAGCAGTTATTATTTATAAGAATACACACTTTAATCATCTGATAAATTGTGTTGTAGATGTATTGGAAAATTGGACCACGTTGAATAAATATTTGTTAATAATTTTATATTTTTCAGATTATAATTTCTTTGAAACATTATGTAGTCCAGTTCCGTCTTGAGGCTATAAATAAAGTCATATATTATGCATATTTATCAAAGTTTTGCGTGAATCGTAAAAAAACAAACAAGACTCTTTATAACGACTTCAGTTTTTTTAGTTACTATTAATTCTAATTGAAAGGTTAATCAGCTAAAACAAACCGAGTATGTTATCGTTTTTTGCTAGTTAGTAGTTGTAGGGGTAGAGATTAAAGTAGGTATTAGAGTCACCTACTATTGATCGTATGGCTTTTATTTGTACCGACAGGGCGCATATGATTTGCAAATGTCACGTGAAAATCTGAGTATTTACTTAATGTCATAAAATGAACTCAAAGCCTAAATTGGTGGGTCTCACATTATAAAATGTGCCCAGGAATTACTTAGTAATTAAAGTAATTGACTATTAAGAGATGATTTTTGAAATTTCATCGTCTAATAAAAACCAACCAAGTTTGTATAAAAGTTCATCTTTAAAAGTTATGAATATTAATCGGCGTTAATTATGTTTAAGGTGAAGTATATTAAATACAATATTAAAAAAAAATCTTATATAAAAGGGTTTCATGAGTTCGAACTTTTGTATAGATGTCCGTCATTTAGGAAATGAGAAAATTCGTTTTATTGAATATTTTATTACCTGTCAATTAAATAGATTAATGTGTAGTTATTTTCAGACAGGTAAATTCTAAAGCTATTCTATTTAAAATAGTGATGTAAGTTAAAAAATATTATTTATTTTTAGAAACCGATTAATTTAATTTGCTACATTATTTTGAAATGTTAATATTACCAAGCATTAAATATGGTAGCTATTAATTAATGTATGTTTCGCACTCACGCAGACAAGATCTTTGGTACAGCTGGTATAGCCTGATTCTCAAGTAGGCAGGTAGAGTATATGTACGTATATATATATACCTCTATTTTAATTTTGTTTTGTTCTCAAAAGAGGTTTTATGGAATATTACAGACATTGAATGGAATTATTTTTTAGCCGGGTGCACAGATAAGCTACTGTGCTAGGTTGTCTGTTATGCAGGTTACCAATAATCGTTAACAGTTAAGAAAATTCGGTGAGCTATTTCTAATTGTATATCTCACAGGATGCGAGACACGTAAACATTGTAATTATTGTCTACACTATGAAATAATAAAAAAATACTTTAGCACAAAAAATAATGTATTTTATTTTATAACAAAGCGTTTTTCACAATATATAGATAACATACTACGTATATAATTATAATATTGCTACATAATTATTAAATTTTCTATTGTTACTAACAATAGTCTAGCGTATAACATTCATTAGCAACAAATATTTTAAATATTTACTAATAAATTAACTACTTTAATGATTTATAGTCACTTACATATTATTTTCTATAACATCAATAAGTTATGGTTGAGAATTGATATAATTTATGTGAGACAGAGTGCATTGGAATGCGTACGATTGCAGTAGGACATGGTTAACAATTATCGACTAATCTATACGAGTAGGTTAACAAAATAAATGAATAATAATACTAATAAATAAATACTCGTTACAATCTATAAATCATGCTGTAAAATTTAAAATTAAATGTTGTTATTTATTTGTCTATTTCTTCTATATATTTTTTATCAGAAAACTTTGATGCAGTCAGCATGCAGAGATTTAAAGAGTAAGCTGCGCTTAGAGTAGTATTATGTTGAGATATGAATGGCACGAAGCACAGAAAATTATTGAGTTTATTTAATGTAGTGTTTAATTTTATTTAATTGGCTTTTCATAGCTCGAATGAAAATACAATTGAAATATACAAGGTGTTTTGTATTGTGTATTAGAGGTTACTAAGATATGTAATAGTAGATACAGCGAGATATTTCTCTTTTTTTTTGTGTTACTTAATGTATGAAATATAGGTATATGTTAGTGACATGACATGAAACTGACACTACTTGGACATCTTACGTGAATTGAATGTATAAAGTCAAAATTTTCGATACGATCTAACCACAAAATGACCTACACACAGACAATCAAAGTTTAATGACAAGGTCACAAGACTTCACACGACTGTAAAAAATCAAATGTTAAGGTAAGTGATAAAAGGTTGAAGCCGATGTCAGTGATGATGATTCGAGAATAATAACATCGAACATCTTTAGCACAATTACCTACAATTACATTATTATGATTTATTTCAATTTATAATACACGTTACAACGACGCGTATTAAAAAAGTATTTATTTAAAAAAAAAAAAAAAACTTATAGCTAATTCCAAACGGGGCTATTTATAGGATTACAATTTGTCTTAATTAGTGGCAGTTACATGACTTACAACTAGAATTACTAGAATATTTTTCTAAAAAATAATATATAAGTATATATTCTAAGTAAGATACATATGTTTAATAATAGTTTTAAAAATGTTTCATGTTTGTAAATAGCGTATGAATTAATTATGTATTGATTTCAATACAATAAATTCAACTATTGAGAATATTCACTCAACTAATTTTTAGCCTCACTATTTGCTTTCATATTTTTTAATCTTATGATATATTTATTTAAAACAGTCTTAAAACTAACGCCCATTAAACATTACTGGTTTTATATGACTATAATAATAAAAGTAGAGAAAGACATTAATAAAAAAGTAAATGTACCTTATTACAGGATGGAATGGCAAATTAGCATGTCCGTTTGATTTAAAAATAATTAAGAAACCTTATGGAGAGTTGATTCTATAAATAATTAAGATTTTCTATAATATTCATTTCAACTTAATTATCTTAAATTAGTCTATGATTCCAAGCCAAATTCCTGAGATATATGCTTTAAAATAAGAATCAATTGTCACATATGTAATATTTTTATTTAATACATTATCTGGATAATCAAAATAAATGACAGTTAAAATAATATAGCCTCTCATAAACAATTATTTTTAAAGGTCTCGTCGGATTTCGTTATTTATAATTTCTTTTTAATACCACAAATATCCTTTCTTAATTCTGAATACAGTAAGCAATTCTTCATCTAAAATTTACTTCACTTCGCCGAATTAGAAACATAAATAAAAATCCATGTAGTTTATTCCGGGAACTATAAACATGGCATACCGTTAACAGAGAATGATTAATTGTTTAATATTGTTACAGAGTAAAATTAAATTACGCTAGATTTTACAACGCAGTATTTCCTAATTATAAGATTTTAAATTGAAAACCACTATCGCTCACGTAGGTCACGTAGTCATGTGATTGAAGAAAAATCGGCAAAGTTCGCCAATCGATCTTCAGAAGTTAACACGACTTTCAAAAAACTTATATTTGTTTGGTGGCCCATATTCGTTCATCATATATTTTATGTAACTTATTTCACAATTTCAAAAACTCCTATAGTAAGGTACACTTACCTTAATTAGTCGAAAACATATGTTTATGTCGACATACTACAAGTATAAAGTCAAAAACTATTAGTTCTGAAACATACATCTACATAATAATATTAAAGCAAAACTACTAAAAAAAGTACAAGGTGAGATTCAGTATTTTTTATTAAAACCTGCGTTAATGTTACAATATTATTATAGGTTTATGTTATTTTACATACTATTCAAACATTGAACACATATATAATGGCGTTATCATCCATGTACGATTATTGCAGCTTACACCTTACATACACATATAACGTACATTTTGGTCTAAGGAATATTAAAAATGCAACTACCATGGCCCACGTTGACAAGACACTGACAAAGCGAAAGCCTGTTTGGAAAAATCTGGTATTATTGGTATAGAGATATAGGATGGTCTAAGGATATGTATCTAACGACTAGTAACACTAAGAGGAATAATATTATAAACATTTTCACAATTACAAGGAAACGTCTATACCGTGTTCACTATCAAAATATAATATAAATATTTATTAAATAAAAGAAAGACGCAATATTTTAAAGATTAAATAACCAATTAATTAAAAAAAGAAATTTAATAATTCTAAGCCTATAAAGACAATAATAGGTACTATATATATTAGTTTTTTTTTACTCATATTATTTGTAAAATAATAAGCGATAATTTTATGTAATTTATTTTATATATCACAATACCTTTTACTGATTTTTAATAAAATATTTAATGTGTCTACAGTTATTTAGTAAATATTTATTAAACAACTGTTCACAATAAACATTTTACCTAAATAACAATAATGATAATAAAGTTTTAAAAATAATATAATTAGATATTATAATACGATATGTTCTTTCATACTAAAAAAACAAACATTGTTATGACTTAGACTATCATAACAATAATTTATTAGGATAACTTTGTCAAAAAAAGAAAACTTAAGTTTTTTATTGATAAGACATTCTTTCTCCGAATCGTATTGTTGATATATCCAATCTTGAAGGTGAACAGGGTATTTAAGTTTTTGTGTATGTCTCTTTTTGTCTCTTTTTGTCCGTCATCATGATTGTATCATTATACTATTCAATAGTTAAATGATCTAAACACTTATCAAAAAAACTACGACTACGATATGCCCACACGAAATGTATATGTTATGTTTACTTTATTAATAATGGTATTAAAACGCCTACTAATAACGATTATATAAAACTGCAACCATGGACTTATTTTGCATGTATTGAGTATGATATGTTATGTAGGTAATAAGAAGAATGGTATTGATATAATAAATTCTGATATTGTTTTAAAAGTATTATTGTTCTTTAATTAATAAAATTTTAAATGTAACACTTTGACGAAACGAAAAAGGAAGAAGAAATACAATCTTTGAATGATTTTATACATACTCCTTACTGATTCCTTTTAAAAAAATACTATATATGTATTACTTACGGTACATGTTACGTAAAACGAATGTGCGATATAAATATTCCGAACACAATTATTCAGTATATGTATGTGTTTATCTTATAAATGGATGGTATTAAAACAATTACACTACAGCATGTAAACACTTAGCTCACGCTTAATCTAAAATTAAATTATGTTTGTCCCAGTCGGATATGTGTCTTGTTTTAAAATACTTGTCTTATGAAGTTGGACATTTTATAATCAAATAAATTTTGAAGGTACATAAACAAAAAAGGAACAAAAAGAAGGACGAGTACTTACATACTACACTTTATCTAACTTACATTAATCACATAATTAACGAATAATGTCCAATGAATAAAGTAGCGCAAAACAAACGAGTACTCGTCACACTACACGACGCTAGCAACACAATATTTTCCAACTTTCACCACTTTTCCTCATCCGATGGTCATCCAAAACAGTCAGCTTGAGCAGAGGAAAGTTCAGAAAGGAATGGATTAAAGAAAAAAAATATAAATCGTATATTGAACTCAGAAATGTTACAATGGATTACTCCGTCTTCATATTGATAACAAGTATCGCAAATCTTGTTGCTGTCACTTAAACAAATGGATGTTTGATATATTCCATTATGGACAAATTGGGATATCAATTTTGCGTTAAAGGTTAAGTAATGCAAAATCAACCACATATCCATATATTAACAAGATAAACGTGATGCTATGTTTCGGCGAATTCTTAAAAGCTGTGCAAATTAAGTTTGCGAAACGTAAAAATGGGCTTAGACTTTAAAATATTGAAATTTAACGAGAAAAAAAAGACATGACGAAATATTCCGTAATAAAGCTGACAAACACATAGCCCGCTTAATCCGAAAGTGGCAAAGGAATTTCAACCTGTATCCTCAGAGGGATTCCGAGGATAACTCAGCTAGCGACGTCTCGACCGCGAGCGGTCGGTGAAGGAGGCCCTCATTTATTTGCGCACCCCGCGCTAAGGGTCCACCTCGTGGCATACCTCCATGTAGTCGGGGTCGTGCATTATGTCCTTTATCATGTCCTTCAGCATTGTGTACCGCGGAAACATCGGATAAATCTTCGAGCTGACGTACTCCGACTGAAATATTAAAATACGTTCACGAAATTCATGTCATGTATATTTAAATAAAACTAATTATAACGGATTTGAATCGCGTATACTAATTATTTTTTATTTTTTAAACATCCCGACGTTTTGAGCACTTTGCAGTGTTTGTGGTCACGGGTAGACTACGGGTAGTCTTTTATTTAAATGTGTAATAATCGTGAAAATTTAAGACAACATCATTCATGTATGTTCATCGATTTAATTAAATTGTTCAAATTAAATCACTGAAACCAACAACAACTCAACAAAAATATTCTCAATTTCGATGTATTTACATTTTTTTTATAGACATTTGGATTGCAATATTCTAAGAGGTTTGCTAACGGTTTGTGCTGAAATTATCTTATTTAAATTTTGTAAAGATCTGATAATGAGTTTCGGAGACAGACAACGGAATTCTTTAATAAATGACAGCGATTCAACAGCAATTGCGGCTAAATCATGCTTTTGTCGTCGGCTTTATTTGTTAGAAAATTTTATTATACTATTTTACTAGCTTAGAGCTTATAGCTGCACGCATTCAATGAACAAAGTATCATTTGAAGTAGACTTTTAAGTTATATTAAAATAAATAGTCTAATTTAAGTTAATTGTGAATTTTATATCAAGATCAACGGTAAGGCAATTTTTAATTAGGTAGGTAATTAAGTTAAGAGTTCAAAGTGTAAGCAAATAAGTACATGATGTAGATGAGCTTCTTTAATTCGTATTCAATGTGAAGAGAATATTTAAATTTATTCATTGTTCAGTTTTATTATTCCTTAAAAGGTTTTATCAGAGTAAATTGACTTCTTTAATATTAGCTCAAATATTTTACAGTACAAAATAATTGGATCAATTTTCGTAATTTTTTTTTACACACAATTAAATATTATATATACATATAGGAACACACATGATAGGTGTATAATAAAAAGTTGATTATCGTATATAAAGCTTACGTCGTTTAATCATAACGTAAAGTATATACAAGTAATTAAAATTACAAATGTTTATGTGACTATTAAAAAAAAAACATGTATTAGTTCTTCCTATTTAATATTACTGTTTTAAATATTACCTTAAGCTCTCTGATAAGATTCCTCAAGCCTGTGTACTTCTTAAGCAAACGATATAAATCATTTGTCATTTGAGTGTTCTCAGTCTCTATTTGAGATGTCGTCATGTCTGAAAATGATCACCAAATACGAATTAATTGACAATAGGCATAATAAAACTATTCATTTACATTTAGAGACTCTTCTCAATCACAGGTCACGGCTTTGTCGTCGTCTGAAGGGGAAATTTAGTTATTATGTCAGCTTTAACAAGGCTCGAGCCAAGTGCGTGAGGAATGATATTCGACCGCTAAAATCCCAGGAACGTAGAATAAAATTTTGCACAGAAATTACAAAAACATTCAAAAAGATTTATATTCTCTTTGAAAATAAAATGTTAATATGTATTTATTATACATAATAGTTTGTAAAATAAAATGCTGTATAAGCTCTCATAAAACGATAAATTTTGTAACATACGTTGTTTGATCTGATGTTTTGTTGCCGTGCTAGCGGTAATAATTATAAATTTCACATTAATGTATAATATTGAGCGTAAACATATTGTGAAACTAATGTTTTTTGTCACAATTGGCAAAACTACAGTGTAAATATGTGTGGGAAAATACATCTGCACTTGCAATTTATACGTTCGATGGAAAGCTCGGTTACTTATTCTATAACAAGTAATTGACAAATCTAGGCCAGGTCTATACCCGTCTAGATTTATCTATAATCAATTCAACTAGACCGAAGAGGTATTAGAGCTAAAAGTAGATATTAGATTATTATTAGAGTAAAGAAGTCTTATTAGAATTTTACACTTACAGGTTTCGTACTAATAAGTACTAACTCGTATTTATTAATCAAGTAAAGATTTGCCCTATTGATTTACATAATTATATATATTAATGGAATAATATTGGCATTCTTTCACGTAAATTATCGTATGGTACGTCTATTTTTGAGTGGTTGCAAAAGTACCCAATAACATCTAAAAACAGGGATAAAAATGGCCAAGATGATTATGATGAAGGCTTCATTTTTCTAGAATGTATACAATCTCCTTCAATTCTAGTTTCAAGTTCACGAAAAGGAAAAAAAAACAATAACTGTTTTATTATCTTGACTCAGGGTTTGAATTTAGAACGTTAGGATTTGCGGCCTTATAAGTTAGCCACAAGTCAGACAAGGAGTACTAGTATTACGTTTGAAGATTTAATTTTAATTTTATTTTTAACCGGTATGCAATGACATCATAACAGATACAGACGTGGCGCCACAAAAGCATATAATATTAAGCATAGCAACCGTGATCTCAGATTGTTGGCATTTATTCAAATAAATTTAAGTCTTGAGGATCTTCAGATTAAGCACCAAGTATTTCTTAAAATGGGATCTCCCTCTTAGAAGACATCAACTGTTGGACGCACCCTCTCTCGCCATCGCTAAACTTCTTTATTTTAATAAAGCGTTTAACCTAACTTATTTAAGGTTTGTCTTTAAATCATAAAATGCCTTCGGAGGGTTGTCACTCAAGGGATAAAAGAACCTTGAATTGTTTCGCCGAGTTTGGAATATAATTAGAAAGACATCTGTCGGCTAATTCAAGGCGCGATTGGGGAATTCCTATGTCAATATACGTCTGGATGAGTTGGATAACAGCCAGCTAAATTTATAAATGGCTTTTTAAATTACCATCATTCAATTTTCACAAGATCTGTTCTTGGGAAAATTGAATGATGATCACATACGTTTAGATGAATGAAAATGGATTGAAATATAAATTATTGGCTGATGGCAAAAAAAAAAAACAATTAAGCATATTTTGCTTATAATAGTTTATAAATAATCCAATATGTTTTGAGATTAAAAATTTACAAGATTACTTAATTTTTTTTCAAAATATACATATAATATAGAGGTTTTTATTTTCTCGTGTATAGGTTCCGACTAGAAAAAGCAGAATAAACTATCAAACAGTCGGAAATTGGAAATAGATATGGTCGCTACTCTCAGTTCGCTTTAAACCGAACCGGTATAACGGATTTGTTTATATATGTGACTTCTTTCTAGTTTACATACTAAAAGAAAAAGCCGCTGAAAAGCTTTGTAGGTAAATAAAGTATTTCATTTTATCGTTACATTGTATTTTTTGTATATAATTTATTCGTATTAATAAAAAGTAATGTTCGCACAGTGGTTGCACAATAGATTGGCAAAATGGTCATTACTATGTATATATATATATATATATGAATTCGTTATCTATGTTCGAATATTTTTCTACTATTATTGCCAAATTTTTAATCATTAACCTTATTATTATCTACAAAACAAAGAAAGAACTAAATTCGGTTAGCAAATAGGGGAGAAAATGTGAACTATTGTCATTGCCTATTTATTACTTGATATAAATAATTGAGAGGTATAAATAATATTACCATTCAGTCGTTCTATCCGCTCCCTTCTATCGGCAGCTTCTTCAGCTAGCTTGGAAGACGTCTTGACACCCTCCCCAGACTTCTGTGTCTTTTCCATGATAGCGCACGCTCGCAGTACGAACGCTGGCACAGTTTCCGCCTTTTCTTGCTTCGGAATTTCAACAAGAGACCAGTACTGAGTCTCTAGACGAATTACATCCTGAAATATTTAAAACAGGGTTTACGATTGACCTGAAAAGTTTTTTAAGTATTCATTGACCATTCTTTGTTGATTATTCTATTTTAGTAATGAAAAATTCATATCAAGTTACTCCGTTTCCCCAATTAAAGCTGAAACTCTCAAAAGCCCCTTCATAGCGGATGCTTCCGCTATAAAATAAAGCGATATACCAAATTTCAGTTTTTTACCCTCAGTACTTTTGACCGATTGAAAGATTATATGAGTATAAAATATAACTTTAAATAAAAATAAACAGGTTGTAATATTGTTTTTATTTTGATGGTATTATTTGTACAATTTTTACAAACTATGCGTTATAGACTTATAACAATAATGAGAAATACGTTTAATTGTCACATTTGTTTTTACTATAGTCAAGGTAGTAGAAAAATTGCACATACGTTTGAACTTTTACTGTTTATTTTAAATTCCTTCTCAAACGGGAAATGGCAATCTCAAAGAAAGAATACTTTATGCTTCATTTAAAACGTGTAATTAGAGCACTTTTAAAGCATGCAGCGTCTTTCCCACACTCTCGGCATTTTCAGATCCTCACAAGACTCTCTTATACAACTATTAATATTAGTTAAATTTAATAATTGATTTATATAGTAACTTCAAGAGCTAAGATGATCCAGTGATTAGAACGCGTGCATCTTAACCGATGATTGCGGGTTCAAGCCCAGGCAAGTACCAGTGTATATATGTGCTTCATTGTGTTTATAATTCATCTCATGCTCAACAGTGAAGGCAAACATCGTGATGAAAACTGCATGTGTTTAATTTCATCGAAATTCTGCCACATGTGCCAACCATCCCGCATTGGAACATCATGGTGGAATATATTCCAAAACCCTCTCCTTAGTAGGAGAGGAGGCCTTAGTCTAGCTGTGGGAAATTTACAGGCTGTTTGCAGGAAATTTACTGCACTTATTATATAAACTTTATTGTTACTTAGTCCAATTTTATCTTCTATCTAAAATATGCTTTAAGAATGAATTAATATTTTTAATAATATGACATCAACAGCTCATGTAATCGATTAAAGTTACGTATTATATATAAACGTTGGTAAATATTTTTTTAAATCCATTTTCATATTAAGTTCAATAAAGCTTATTATTATATGATAAATCGCCTTTTCCTCAAAAGATTCGAGGTTTATTCCACGACACTGCTCTAATGCGGGTTGGTATCATAACACATGTGGCAGACATTCATCCGACACATGCAAGTTTCCCCACGATATTTTCCTTTACCGCCGTGCAAAAGATCAATTTTCGTGGAGGTGTATTTCTGTGCTAAGATTCACGTGTACCAATCACTGATCTCACCGTGTATCCGAACCGTAAAACCGCAATGAAGTGATAAATATTCGATTACGGAACTTATACAAATACATATAATTAATTTTCTTTTTTTATGAAAGTAATAATTACGAACAATATTTAACGCGCTTCTTTTAATTAAGAATACGATACAATTTTCCACGCTACAAGAGAATTATGATACACCGCAGTGCGCAAGCCAAGTTTACATAGGAAAGAATTAATTATGTTTTTTTAAATATAAAATTTCATATTAAAACAAAATGATCTAAATATTTTCTATTGTACCAGAAGATTTTCAGGAGAACAAACGCTGATATAATGAGTATGATTCCTATTTTAAATTTCGATTTATAGTATGCCAGTCTTCGTTTATAAAACGAGAAACATTGAAAAAATATATATATAAATGATTGTATGGTTTGGATACCGAATATTCAACTTTTCGACGAAGCGTCGAATATCCTGTTGTAAGATACCTGTATCTCTTGTAAACCTCAATTTGCTTCCGTAACGTGAACGACAGAGGCAGGTATAATAAAATTGTTAATTGGATTGTTTTATATTTTTTTATAAATTTACAGAAAGGTAATTGGAATATAAAATAAATGTAATTTAATTTTATGCTAAATAGTTTTATGAATGTAAAAAGTCATTCAAGTAACATGCAATCTTTAAAGGCGGTCACCGGATACAGGTACTATAGCTCTCTGTGCTGTTTTACCTTAAGTCTGTACAGAGTAACTTAGTATTTTTTCCGCAACATTTTCTTGATAAGTACTCTCTTTGTATCATCGTAATTTTTGTTACCAGGCTAGTGACAAAGTTATTGCTGTTTAGAATTTTTTTTCGGAAAATTCATAATAATAATAAATAGCACTTCACTAACAAGATAACTTTCAAACAATTGTTAATTCGTCGGGAACGCGACATCATGTCCCAACTTGCTTGTTATTTGTTGTTTAAAGGTGAGCTTGTGGTGAGAACTGCTATCCGTTCTATAACTGTTTTATTTATGTTGAATTAATCCTTTTTTTTTCTGAATTATCAATTGAATTGACTTACCTGAGCGTGAAAGCCTTTGAACTTGAAATACAATTCCATAACATAGTTCGAGAATGTTGAAATAACGTGGAATTGTTTAAGAACAATCTAAAAGTGCAATAGTTTCAAAGTTGTAAGATAGAAATCTTGCGAATTTTCCTTGTAACTGTAAAAGAACGGCTATTACTGGACTGAGTGCAATCAGGGCTTAAAGTGGATAAGTTTGCACTGGAACGTTTCCAGCTTCAGCCGATAAAGACAATCTTGCTTTGTAACCACAACATTAACTGTTTGAAAATTGTGGCGTTCACACTGAACGGAAACTTATATTATTTTTAATAATACCTTTTTGAATAATACTGTTTTTACATATGAATACGATTACAACGCGTGAATAGGCTATTTGATTGGTTTTTAAAATCCATTTTATATTATTTAGTAGAAGTTAAGGAACCCAGTAAATGTTGTTTTTTATATCTAGTACATATTTACCGAAAAATATGATATTAAAAATTCCATATTTAAATAGCGCTCAAAAACGCTACTTAGACGACGCAAAGGGGTTGGTGACGTCACTTTCTTGTATTTTAATCTGTAGTACATATTGTAGAAAAGCAAGGTTAACAAGAAAGTGACTTCATCATAAGCCCGGCCAATCAGGAGCGTTTTGTGTCACGTGACAAACGTTTGAAAAAATGCATTTTTATTTTTGAATAAATTAAGTATTATTTTCAACTTTCGTTAGTAAATAACCATTTTTAAACTCAAAATATACACTTATTACAATAATTCACAATTTATTTTTTGCATTGTCAAATAGCTTATTATGATGTAGTAAAAATATGTTTATTTCCCTTTTAAAAATATTGTTCTTCTTATTTCAATTATTATGAAAATATTATTTTTCGATAATTCATATTTCACATCCAATCAACAACTAATTAAAAAATAGTGAACCAAACCACCTAACAAAGCAAGGGTTCGTGTAAGTATTGTGAAACTTGGCTTAGGAAGTTTGCTGTTCGTCGTCTATAGCAATTATCGTTGGAATAAATGAAACGTAATGAATTTTAATTTCCTACCGCTCGCGACAGCTTCCAACTACGAACAAATAAACCGCTCCGAAAGGAATTCTATTGTACTCACGATTGAATTCTTAACCGACTCTCGTTGTAAGCATACTGATATTTACTGATTTATGGAAGCGCTTTAATGTTATCTACGTCGTGTGCATTAATATTATTTGTTTTAGAACCTGTATGCATAATTTAAAGAATATACATTTTAATCAGAATTTCAAGATAAAATCGTATACCTACGTATATTTTAACCACCTTTAAATAATTTATACGTAGTGCATATAATTTGTTAGAATGTGTGTGTGAATGAAAAGTATTTTATAATTTTTAAAATATGATGAAGTAGATTAAATTGTAACTACAAATCGATGGTTCGTTCCTATTTAGCTACACGTTCAGGATTCATTTCAACGAACTCATGTTGTTTGAGATATCGGATGCTTTTTGCATCATTACTACAGTTTCGTATTTACGTGTTTACACGTTAACGAGCGGCTATCATCATGTAAAATAATATTGTACCAATTTTCTAGTATTAAGTAAACTACTAAAGTTATACAAAAAATCAAGTCTGTAAAGGCCTTAACCCTCCCTTTGAAGATAAGGTTTGGAAAATATTCCACTACGCTCTTCCAATGTGGGTTGGTTGGAATAGTCATGTGGCAGAATTTCTAAGAAATTTGATACATGCGGGGTACCTCACGATGCTTTCCTTCATCGCCAATAATGAGATGAATTATAAACACAAATTAACCACATGAGTACTCAGTGGTGTTTGCCTGGGTTTGAGCCCTCAATCATCGGTTAAGATGCACGCGTTCTAGCGACTGGGCCATCTCGCCTTTCTTAAGTTATACATTTTATTATTTATTTCTCAAAAGATGACGAGCCTAAGCGTCTAGTGATAGTGACAAACACCTTTGCATATACCTACTGACAGTGTGTAAAGTTTGAACCTTCCGCCTGTTATTCTCTGACTCACATCCCTCTCAGAATACAATAAAATACATTATTCGTATTAGTCATTTCATTCAGTTTGAAATGACTTTAGTATTATCAACAGAGCCAGTTTATATTTTACCGTACTTAAATATGGAACAGAAATATATTTATAACGTTATTATTTAAGGATACGAGACGTACGTAAATGCTTTGCAGTTAGGGCGACCAGATATTAAATGTTTTATGAACAATATTTATAAGTTATTAGGCTCATCCAATTTTTCTTTTTCAAGTAGTATTCATTCAATTGCGAGTCTTATTATATTTCATAACAATATTGTTTGTTCTGTTAGTGATCGTGTAACGTCTGAACGACTTGATCGATTGAGGTCATACTTATATTTATGGTGTAGGCGCTTGAAATCGCCTAGTGATTCTAGTATATACTAGTATATAAGTATACTTAATAATTTTTAACTAATATTATATTAGTTATAAATAATTAAGCTTGTTATTTCAGATATGAGTTCGTTGAGATTTTTGTAATAAAATAGTATTACAAATTTTTGTAATAAAATAATAGTACGTAGTATAGTAGCAACCATATGATATAAAGAAAGATAATTAAATGAATATATTTATGTATCCTTAAATTAAAATCAAAAATATTGTCAACACATACTTCAGTATGAATATTAAACACGCAAATATAAGCAGGATGAGATCAATTAAACGAATACAAGAGGCACTTGTGATTGAGGCGAAGGTAACTCGTGTTGATATTCGGATTATTTGCTTCATATGACTTTATTTAATCATAGCTTATTACTTTGAATGTACGTGAACCCTCTTACGCAATATATTTACAACAATATCATGTGTATTCACAATAACATTGATCACTTTGCTAAAATCAGCGATAAACATTGTATGTGCACTAGGAGTAAGGATAAGCTTATAACGCCAAGTTTCCGACTCCGCAAAGGCAATAAGTCCTTCTTGGGGCAGGGTATCCGCTTCTATAATAAAATTCCGCAGATATTTTTAACTTTGCCGTTTAGTAAATTCAAATCGTTTGTAAAAAATACATTGGTAGAAAAAGCATATTATTCAATACAAGATTTTATAGATGATAAAAAAGCGTGGAGCTAATACCTGTTGACTTCCACGCAGGATATATTAATTTAAAAAAATGTATTTAACTAACACGACATTGCATTTATAAATTTTAAAAAAGAGTAACTACTGAGTTTCTTGTCGGTTCTTCTCGGTAGAATCTACTTTCCGAACCGGTGGTAGCTTCACTTCACTTGGTTGTAAAATGACGATTCAAAAGTGCTTGTAAAAGTCTACTTGAATAAAGTTTATTTTGATTTGATTTGATTTGATATGAAAACATTTAAGAAATAATAAACATTATTTTGGTGAAGTTATAAAATAATACTACATTATGTGGACCCAGAATAAAAACTATCTAGATGTGTGAACATTCATCCGAAGAATGTAAATCCATACACGTGTTTCACGTCAAAGTTTTGTTTCATGGTCGATATATTTATTTTTAGGCAAAAACTACGCGTCACTATGATTAAAACGTATTAGTTGTTTCGTTCGTTCGTTTAGCCAAACTCATACTCAAACTCAAATTGCTTTATTCAGTATTACACTTTCTTATTGATGGTCAATTGAAACAGTACCACCGGTTCGGAAAAGAAAATACCCTGACCTGAGAAGAGTCGAGATGGCCCAGTGGTGCGTCTTAACCGATGATTGCGGGTTCAAACCCAGGCAAGCACCGCTATAATTCATTTCATGCTCAGCGGTGAAGGAAAACATAGCGAGGAAACCTGCATGTGTCAAATTTCGTAGAAATTCTGCCACATATGTAGTCCACCGGCCCGCATTGGAACAGCGTGGTGGAATATGTTCCAAATCTTCTCCTCAAAAGGGAAAAGAGGCCTTTAGCCCAGCAGTGGGAATTTACAGGCTGTTGTTGTTGTTGTTGTTGTTGTAGAGAAGAACCGGCGAAAGAAACTCAGCGGGTTTTTTTTTTGTCTCATGTATTATATAAACAATTTAAATGAAATGAAATAGCTGGGAGGCGATCGTTTGTATAATGTATGGATGCTGACTAGGTAAAATACATAGTCTAAGTTTGCAAGCTAGGCATACTACAGCTGTCGTTATAGATCACAATTCCGTTTACGGGCTAGAGGCTTCACGCGAGTTAAGCTCTAGAACAAGAATGAGTTTAGATATTAAATTCGGAGACAAAATCTTATGTAGTACAGTTCAAGCTATGAATAAGTTATTACAATACATTGTTAAAATTTTCTTAAACAATTACGTATTCCCAGAAAGATACTACTTTTAAAAAAAATATTTTTGGCGTATTTATTGTTATTTCTGTATTAATTTTATTGGGTATTGGTCGATCCAGGGTAACCATTTCTCCTGACATTGATCTAAATTCCCTCAATAATCATTTTGCCAATATTGCCTCACAAAACTACAATAAAGCGTCAACCATTTCCCTCCTTAAGTCACGGATCAAATCCAACTATCCCAATTTCACTTTTGAACCTATAACCACCGATGACATTTATAAGAATGTAGCTTCTATCTCATCGGATGCCACTGGTAGCGATGGGATTAGTCGCAAAATGATTATACTTGTCCTCGACGAAATAGCACCTATTATCTGTCACATTTTTAATTACTCTCTTTCCTGTATGTCTTTTCCTAATGTTTGGCGCTTTGCTCACGTTATCCCTATTTCCAAACTTCCTCACCCGACTTTACCTTCACATTATCGTCCTATCTCTATCCTCTCTTTCTTGTCTAAAATCCTTGAACGTATTGTTCATTCCCAACTTAACCTTTTTCTAACACGACACAGCATCCTAAGTCCGTTCCAATCCGGCTTCCGACCTGGCCACAGCACTGTGACGGCACTTGCGAAGGTTTTTGACGATGTCCGGTTCGCAATGGATCAAAAGCATGTTACTATATTAGCCTTATTGGACTTTAGTAACGCTTTTAATACGGTTGACCATGACATCCTGTTGGCCGTATTAGAATCCATAAACTTGTCGCCAAATGTTGTAGAATGGTTCCGTTCTTACTTGTTTGGTCGACAACAGTGTATTCGAGCTGGGGACCGTCATTCCTCGTATTGCTGTCTTAGTGCTGGAGTTCCTCAGGGAAGTGTCCTTTCCCCTCTTCTGTTTTCCATTTATATCAATACTGTCACTGAACTTCTAACTCTTCCCTTCCATCTTTACGCGGACGACCTACAAATCTATGTGACGACTCCAGTACAAGACATTACAGCGGCTATCGATAAACTGAATAGTAACCTCAAGATAATTACCGACTGGAGTCAGTCATTTGGATTGTCGGTCAATGCTAGCAAATCGCAGCTTATACTTATAGGAACGACGAAACAGCTTACCAAAATCGATTCCAACAACCTTCCAAAAGTTATTTTTAACGGATCCACTTTGAATTTTTCGAATACTGTTAAAAATTTGGGGATCATCGTAGATAGCTCTCTATCCTGGCGGTCTCATGTAGCGGAAATTAGTCGGAGAATCTTTGCTAGTATAAATTTCCTTAAAAGATTTAAAAACCTTCTGCCGACTAAGACAAAGATTCTACTAGCCAATAGTCTGTTACTGCCGGTTTTGGACCACGCTGATGCTTGCTATCCAGACTTGTCGGAGGAATTAGTTGGTAAGTTGGATCGTCTTCAAAATCTGTGCATTAGATTTATATTTGGACTTAGGAAATTCGACCATGTCTCGCAGTTCCGTTCTGAACTCGGATGGCTCCCAGTAGGGCTTCGTCGCAACCTACATACTGTTTCTCTCCTATACTCTACCCTATTCAACCCTTACTCTCCTCTTTATTTAAAAGAACGTTTCTCCATCCGTGCTGATCTTTCCTCAAATATAAATCTACGTTCACAAGATGATAATAAATTGAGCATGCCATTATGCAAAACACAATCGTATTCCAATTCATTTACAATAAAAGCAGTTAGATTGTGGAATTCTCTTCCATTTGAAATTAGACAATCTCAATCAATATGTATTTTTAAAACTCGCGTTAAAAACTTCTACTTGTCCTTAACATAACTTTTATTTTATTTTTGGAGGTATTAGGTACATGAATTATGTGATTAATTGTAGGTACTATGTGTGTAATATCTTGTTAATCATAATTATTATCAATATCATTTACTTTATTTATTTATTTTATATATGTATGTATCTTATATGTGTATGTATATATAGTTGTTATGTATGTATGTATGTATATTTATTGTGTATTTATATTGCTTTGTTGTGAATTATTTTGCACTAGCCCGTTGAGTTTGCAAGCTTCTTTCTTTAGGGTCGTCTGGTAGAGATCACTGTTCAGTGATAAGACCGCCCTTTGCACGCTTTGTATGTTAGTGTTAAGTTTGCTTCTTGCTGTATCTGTGTGATTTTCTTTGATTGTATTATGTGTGCAATAAAGTTATTTATTATTATTATTATAATTTTATTTTGATATACTCAATTTCTATGAAGCACTATAAAACTTTTTTAAGAGTTAATGTTCAAATCCAAAACTATAAAGTTTGTTTACAACTCATACATCATAATTGGATTTTTGATAGCCCTTTTTGAAGGAAGGCCATAGGCGAATGCTACGACCAATAGGAGTGTCAATGAAAAACGTTGCAAAACCATGGGAAAATTATTTCTTTTGAGTGCTTTCGTTGCGTGTACTGTGAAATCACTTTATTTATCGCAAAGGTCTTGTATGATAGAAGTCGGACAAACATCCAGTAAGCAATCAAGTGGTAGCGTTGTCTAGGCCAGTGAGCACTTCTCGACTTTTGAGTGAAATTCAAAATTGATATTGCAATTCCCAATAGCTAACTTCAACAGTTCGCTAAGATAATTGAAATTTTTAAATTTCCCAAGAGTGTATATATGTTATTATCCTCTGACCAAAAAATTTTCAAAATGAGAATCAATTGATTCCATTAAGTCATGACAACATTGTTTGGTGAAGAGATTACTTCACTTTTATTACTCCAATTGAGTTGTTAGATCTGATTAGTCATTTTCTCTCGTGAAGGAAATACCATTTCAAGGGGCTGATTTGTAGTAGTCTTAGCTTTAGTAAAATTTACAACTTGATCGATTTTTTTCATATTCAGCTTAAGTAATTTAAGAGGAGCTCTATCTATGCCAGAAGTAAAGTTAAGTAAAATAATATTCTGTATATATTCCACTACTGGTTTAGGCGTCTTTTCCCTTTAAAGATGTGGTTTTGGGCCAATTCCAACGCAAATATTATATGCATTGGGCCATTCTGTTAACACCTTTATTTTTATATAATTGTTGACGTTGAAGCTATTTTTTTTTATCTCATCAGTCTATATTACATATTTGGATATAATTTAACTAAAATAAGTCATGTGTTCAATATCACGCTATTACGCGTCAGGTGGAGTATGTTTGAAGTTGGTTTCGTCTTCTGTTATCAAGGTGTGAAAAACAAACATTTATCCTAAGCTTACATACGTACATGAACAATTTAACTAAAATAAATTGAAATTTGTAGAACCTCTATACATAAAAAAATATTATGTACTTAAAATGAAAGTAATTTTCTACATTATTTGTTGTAAAAATAATCTTTATTCATCAGGATGTCCCTGAATTAGGATTCCAAGAAAGTCAGAAAAAATACACAGTTCTATCATTTCAAGTCAAGTCGTTTAATTACAATAAAATAAACCCTATCTCCTCTCCTATAATCTCTTATTAAAAAAAAAGTATATATATATGAGTCAACATCACATACATTACTCTGATCCCAATGTAAGTAGCTAAAGCACTTGTGTTATGGAAAATCAGAAGTAACTAAGGCACCACAAACACCCAGACCCAAGATATAAACTAATGATAATCTACATTGATTCGGTCGGGAATCGAACCCGGGACCTCGGAGTGGCGTACCCATGAAAACCGGTGACAATCAAACAAAGCACAATAATAATACAATCATTTCAATGGCTTTTTTAAAATATAAAAAAATAGATTTCCACAACTAAACGAAGTAGCTATGAACTGAGAACTCTCTACTATGTAAGCAGATAAAATACAATTGCGTTCCTTCGGGAAATTACTTGTTTGGTTTTAGAACTTTATTTTCTATGAATAATCTAGAAAAAGAAAACTGCGCTTTCACGACTCAGTATTAATTAATTTAATCATATATATGTTTTGTTTGGACGTTATCTTTATCAAAAAGTTAAATACCTTGCGTTCTAATCGTTACAATGATTAAAGATTGATTTGCATAAATGTTTTAACAATTAAATGTTTTTATCGGATATTTTTCATCATCGTCACATCTTTACATGACAGTGAGAAGTATTATTTACCAAAAAGACGCCTAAATAATGATATATACAAATAAAAATATTATTAGTCCTATTCTCTAGTGTTGTGCTTTCCGTGCCATTGTTATATCTTATTTATATATTTTTTTGTTATTTTAGACGGCAACACTTTCAGACTCTATGACGAATATTTCTTCATTGATGTGGAACGTGACTTTGTTGAATTGTCTTCCTTGCAGAAATTGATCTTTATCGGATTCAATTCCTCAGCTGGTGGTACTCGATCAGTTTAAACATAATTGAGTTATTTGTTGTAAATTGCATATGTTGATTCATTTTCAAGGCTTACGTTTAGCATTGAAACACTTTGTATTCTCAATGTAGGATAATACGTTTGATTTATAAATAGGTTTAGAGAAATGGCTTTCCCAAGTTTACATGACACGGTGTTTGTTGCGTTGGCACAGTTTCATAGAAAAATGTCTTATTTATAATTTGAATGGCATCTATATTTATCATGTTTTTCATTAATTATTATGTCATGGTGATTGTTTTGTGTCTTTTATTTACTGCCCATCTGTTTTAAAGCATATAGAAGAACATCGGTTTTTATAGAAGTAATGAACTTTTGAAAACGTGGCTTAAGGTCTGGAAGAAAAGATAGCACAAAAAACATTTATAAATTACAAGATTTTCCCTCGGTGAAAATTAGTGAAAGGTAGTTTATTAAGTCACGGTACGTATCATTAAGCCAATTGGAGCGATTGGACCGGATTGAAATTAGGAAACTCTGAAAAAGTCTTGTTTCTTGTAAGAGGCTACATATCCATTTTCGTGACTCCAATTTTAAAACTAATGATGTACTAAACAAACCCTTCCATTTTATCTCTTTGGGGATTTAATTTACAAAAACCTGGAAAGACTGTATCTTTATGTAGAACGTTGAGCACAAAATTTAATAACTGAGACTAAGTATAAAATGAATAGTAATTCTATAACATATTTTAGAGATTTTTCTTCCTTTAGAGGTGGAATTTTATTAATGATTGATTTTTTGCTATGGATGCTATCTTATAAGACTGCAGAACCCAGTATGGGCAAGATTTGCTTATAAGGGTTTTACTGCTAAGGAATTGACATTAGAAGTTTGGAACTTGGAAAACACTTCCATACCATACCCACGAATAGCTCGTAAAGTCTTCGAATCTGAATTCCTAAACTCCCCTTATGCAAGTCCATTGGTGCTTCCAATTGGATATGAAGACTGAGGGAAGAGTAAGTGCACCTGTGTTTGCCGTGCTCTTGTCTTACATAATTGGCTAATTTCCGTTGGAAATTATAGACGCGGTTCAAAGTGGTCAGGATTTTTCTGAGTGATAGATAACAAATATAAAACACGCTTCTATAATTTTTGATTTCTTGGCCCATTTTGAACTGAGCGTGAATTAATTTGTTCGTTAGTCCTAATAGATAGATATGTATCATATTTTACGATAGCAGACAGAATGTGAGTAAAAAGGATTTGATTCCATATTCAAATCTGTTTATGGCACGCTTTCCGTGCATCAATAATAAAGTATACATATTCTTATTTCCTTGGTAAATCGAAAACGCAAGTGACATAATACTTCAATTTCATGTTAAAGAGTTGAATAAAATAAGCCAAGTCACGTCTTCATATTCAATGGCAGAGATCGATTGAAATGGAAGACGGGAGGAAGCTCTTCGTTTTATTTTTTTCGTATACACCTTTTAGCGTTTGACTTCATAAATAAATTCCCGTCTAGAATGGAAAGAATATAAAAAAGGTGAGGGAGGCAGTTGTTCTTTTGCAGAAATGTTGTCATATTTCCCCTGATGTCATATACTTATTATATTCACTAGACTAGCGTAAAAATGTCAATAAATGCATAGAAAAAGAATACTTATATATTAATTAAAATAAACATCTTAAGTCGACTTGAGACAGAGTTGTGCACTGGTTTCTCTTCGATTTTGTCTTTTATTTGAGATTATCATATCAGCCATAGTTATACGTATTCTGTGAAATCTTTGACTAGATAATTATTATAGTTCTAAGCAGCCCTGCTGTAGACAGACACAGATGGCGGCTTCGTGTAAAACTAATAAGGAAATTAAATTAATTCAAGCTATTAAAAGTTTGCTTATGGAATCGTAGAAAAACATTTACGATCTGTCATAAAAATAAGTGGATTTAAATGATGGAAAGAAAATAGAAATAATAAATATAGATACGGTATATATTATAGGAGTACAAGCTAAAATTGCACTTGTAATAATTAATTATCCTAAGAATAAGATAATGGGTAGTAGTCTACCCGTGACCACGAACGCTGTAAAGTGCTCAAAACGTCGGGATGATAAAAATAATATACGCGATTTAAATTCGATAAAACTAGTTTTATTTCAATGTGTGATAATCGCGAAAATCTAAGACAACATGAAGATAGCTAATTATACTTCTTGCATACTCCGGCCAAGAACTAGAACGTACAAGAGGTACACGAAGCCCAGGAACTTATAAGTACATTAGTGGTAAAGCAGTTGATGTAATATTTCGAAAAAAGGAAAAGAAAATTTAGTAGAAAAATGTCTTTGATTACTGCCTGCTCAATTGATAGACTGTTCAAAATTTGAATTGTGACCTTGAATATTTATTTTAATAATAGCCAAACCATTGTATTCGTGGAGCTGCTTAAATGTCGGCTTCGCTAATCGTAAGGATGATCTAAAGATAAATTATATCTCACAATAATTAAAAGATTGTAAGGACACCATAAAAAGTCTACGCATATTATAGTACATAAATGAAATAAATACATTTTACATATTTTACAATTCTTGAGGATGATCTAAATAGGTATACCTATATATTATACATTTACGATGGATTATTTATGAAGTCTGAATTCATATGATTAGTAAGTAAGTGGCTTGTTACTTAATTTATATAGATTCTACATTGTTTATTAATAATATAATATATTTATTGCTTATTCATGCATGAATTACCGCACTTGAATCTTAATCAAATACGCTAACTATAAGTAATTTGAGTTGATTAAAATTTAATAGGTTTCGATAAACTTTGAACACAATAAGCTATAATGTACATTATTTGCTCTTGACTTGTTATATCCCCAAGTTACATATATGCATGTATAAATTAAATTGATTCATACTCTTTTCCTACTTTCTATCAGACTTTGAAATGAGTACGATGATATGTTTTTTTGATTCACTTTTAATTATATTACAATTAAATTTACTCAAATAAATAAATCGTTTTATCCCTTATTACGTTTTAATATTTACTGTTAATTAATTGATAATATATACAAATTACACGTAATATATAAAAGGTTATTATGAATATAAACGTGAAGTAGAGCGAGGGTGATAATAAATTTGCATATACCTTAGTTTAAATACAGATTCTCTTAAAGATTCTAAAGATTTCCCTAAACTCTTGTGGGCAATAGAGTCAAAAGCTTTATCGTAATTAACAAATCAGCTCTTCAATAGCCGATCAAGCCGTTCAAGTGCATATTATAACTAGAATGATATCGAACGTTATCTCTCCGCTCTTCTCAAAAACTTCTTTATATTTTAATTATAACAATAGTATAACAAAGAGTACTTATTTAACATGTCATGGTGCGACTGAGTGTATTAACGCTAATTAAGAAAGCCTTTTCGCAGTAGTTGAGAAAAGCCTTTAAATATTGAATATCAGCCATGTGATTCTGTCAGAATTAATTTGTATATTACTCGTGAAATGTTGTCCATAGCTTAGCGATGCTTCATCTTTATGATACTTGTATCGTTTAAATGTATGTTAGCTTTAATTATTTATTTGCATTGTTTTATTAATTATAAGAAATAAATATACTTTAAGTGCATTTTTTTTATTCAGAACATTAAGATAAATATTCTGATCCTGCATATCAGTTTGAAAATATGCTGTCTATTCGTATACTAAAATCTTTGTTAGATGAATACTGGTCTACTAATATTCATTTACAAAGGCTTTTTGGTATTTTATCTGCACATTTTTCACGCTTTTATTACTTGAATTTAAAATGAAACTCGATATGGTGAGGCTTTATTGGATCCATTTATATTCTAATTTCATTGCAATGTAAAATTGAAGTTAGTTATGACGCCGGCAAAATACCTGGTGAACTCACACCGCTTGTGTTGGCTACATTGAACTTGAACAGATAAAGGAAATATTTGTCCATAAATCTTAAGTACATTCGGGGTAAGATAAGGTTCGTCACCTTAAGATCTATTTTCGTGTGCTGAGTATGAGCGATAATCTGCTTTACCGATTGAGAATGACATATTTCATCGCAATCATTTGATGTTTAGATTCGAAAGGTACTAAGTGTTTAAGACTGGATAAAGGAATTATTTTGATAACTGGCGAAGGTTTCCTTACTCTGACTGTACAATGTAACAGTGGCATTCGAAGTTAGACCTTGAAGTACGCGTGATAATGCAATAGTTCACCAAAAGCTAATATTCACATTGAAATACCACTGCCAATAAAATGCTATGTCTCTTTGACCTGTAATTACACTAAGTTTAAATTGAAGAGCAATCATAAAAGATGATTTTTCCGGTCAGAGAACTCGACTTTTAAAGATCTAATCGTATAGAATATAAAGAGATTATTTTGTAACGCTTTCCAAATAAAACCATATTCACTGGTCAAAAACGAGCTTTTCGGATTATTTGTGAGCCTAAAAATAGACACTGCTGCTGCTGTTTTTGCATGATACAATATCATATATATGGATATAGGTATTATATAATAAAATTGATTATATAAATTAAATGACTTTGATAAAAAATTGTAACTAAAATTATAAAACTTCTAAATAGAAGTAAATAATTATCTTTACTTCTATTTAGGAGTTGGTACTAATCAAACTTCACGACTTCAAGGAGTTCACCCTTCCTGAGTATACGGGTATTCGATTCTTTAATAAAATTCCAATAATCTATTCTATGGTACATAGGTAAGTACTGAGTTTCTTGCCCTTTCGTCTTGGTACAAACGACTATCATTAAGTTAATTGCGAACCTATTTAATGATTATAATATGGTATTTCAACACATTTTATACAAAATCAAACTTGTAAAATTACTTAAAAAACCGTAGTTCAGTGGCAAGCGTTTACGGAAATGACTGGGAAAATAAGTAAAGTCGTTGGTTTGGTGCCCGAAGTCTCTCTGGTCGTGTCGGATGATGTAGTAAAAATAAGGGCTAAGGCCTCCTCTCCCATTAAGAAGAGGGTTTTGAACATATTCCGCCACGCTGTTCCAATGCGGGTTGGTGAAATGCAGAATTTCGATGAAATTAAACACACGCAGGTTTCCTCACGATGTTTTCACTGCCGAGCACGAGATGAATTATAAACTCAAATTAAGCAAATATATTATATATATATAGTATATATTATTATATATATAGTAATATATATATATATATATATATATATATATATATATATATATATATATATATATATATATATATAGTGGTGCTTGCCTGTGTTCGAACCCGAAATCATCAGATGCATGCGCACCACTGGGCCATCTCAGTTCTTAATATTTATTTATTTATTTATTTATTTAGTGTACAGGAAACAAACAGTGAAATAATTACAATAAAATAAAAAAAATATAAGACAATTCTTAAACCAAAACAGTTTCCATTTATAAATTAATCATAAGTAAGTACAAAACAAGACATTTTTTATATTTAATAGGTGCATGAAATTATATAATTCATTTACATAATTTAATTTAATATAAATTTAATTTTTAAATCAAGAAAACATATTTTAATAATAAATAATCAAATTATAATTAATTAATTAAAAAAGCATGAGTAAATTAAGGCTCTTCAGAGTATAATATTTCTTTTACTTGTAGTTTGAATTTTTTAAGGGAGAGATGAAAAATATCACATTCAGTAAATGTTTTATTGTACTGTTTAGATGATCTATTAACAAATGCATTTGCTGCATATTTAGTTTTTGTCAATGGAAAATCAAAAATAGATTTGTTCCGACTGCCAGGGCGAGGACACTTGATATTTATTTTAGAAAGGAGATAAGGGGAATCAAATATGTTGTGGATCAATTTATATAAAAACACCATATCACGTTCAAGTCGTCTCTGTTCAGTTGTCGGTATCTTTTCTATTTGATTCAAATTATTTATAGACGAAAATTTTAAATATTTTAAAAACTTTTCCTGAATATTTTCGATTAATTCTATATATTTACTATACTGTGGATTCCAGACAGTGCAAGCGTATTCTAGAATAGGTCTCACAAATGATTTATATAAAAGAGCAAAAGTTGAAACACGCTTAAACTCTCTGGAAATCCTCAGCACAAATCCTAGCATACGAAACGCTTTAGAAGTTAATGCACTCTTAATGGTTGGATGATGAGAATTAGTGAATTACCTACTCACTAATTCTCATGCCTTTGTGTGCACATACAAATGTGCAATCTGCAAAGAGATAGTACATCTCTCACGCATTTGGCTAGTATCTAGAAAGAATCTCTGTGGGCAAACTTTTTTTAAAACCCTATCAAATTCTAAATGTCATGTACGTCACAAGGTCATTTCAACACATAAATTTTGAATGTGTGTATAACAGTCATTATTATATCGATATTGGAGCAGGTATGAATTAAAACAATTAATTTTATTTCGGCCCCTTTCAAGCCATCCTATTATGCACATGCCACGGCTCGTTCCCATCCATTCTTGCTTAAAAAAGGTTAATCAATTATTTTGCGGTTGAGGTCGATCGTTCAAAGCTCATATCTACCATGAGTTGTAAAAAAATACATACTGGTATATACTATTCATACGCACTTTATTATCGTCTTCATGAGTGCAAAAAATTGCCTTCTTATTATAGTTAAATTAAAGTCAGCAATCATCAATTTAAATGCTTTTTTAAACGACTATTGCGCAAAAAAGGATAAATATAAGAAAATATAATTGTAACTGTAAATGTAAATAAAAAATTGTTGAGCATCCACTTCTCAGAGACGATTTAGCCATCTTTAACAAGAAGGAGGGTTTATGAAATCGGGTAAATATTCTTTTGTTTATATAACATAAGATCTTTTGAATACGAAATACTTCAGAGGCTACATATAAATTTTATGAAATTTGAACTTAAAATGAACAGTGCAAAGCAACTGTCCTAATATTTATTAGTGATTTCTTAACTCGTTCCAAGTATTAAATAGAGTAATCGGAGACAAAAGACCGCTCTTTGATCGGTTAGATCTTTAAATAAAATAATATTACATTCATTTACAAATCTTATAAATTGATTGAGCAGTTATTTCCCTGCGACGATATAAGTATTCCGAAACTGATCAACACCATCAACGTCATTAGCATTTCTGACACGCTTGATGAAATTCAAGAAGAGTAATTTGAAATGCAACACGTTAATTACTGCATACATTCGCTATGGGAATTAAATTTGAAAAAAAAAATCCTGCCTATATTTATAGAACTAGCACAATAGTCCAAACTTAGTCTTCCACTACGAAAATGTGTCCCCAAGGGCGGAAAATATCGAAAGCTACAGCTGCGCGTATTCTTTTCCAACTAGCAAATTTTACCGTTTCTTGTTAATTTCTCTCCGCCTGTCGCTACTTTTGTACCAGGTATATTTTTAATGCAAGCACTTATTATATATATCTTATATATATAATAAGTGCTTGCATTTAACCTTTAACACTTCCGTTTTCCGATTTAATGTTGAAATTAGAATCACTAGACTCGTCTATTTTAATTAAAACAGCAAGAAGAAACTCTTCGTGAATATTAAAGAGGTCTCAGAATTAAAAACTTAGAATATCTTGATAGCAATAATGATATCAGGAATAATTTATTATATGAAATAAAAAAGGAATAGTCGTGACTTAAATAAATAAAATAATTAAAGGAATAAAATAGTAAGCTTAAAGTAGCAACAGGTTACCTCGTAATTTATGGCTTTGAAACTAAATAGTGGACGTTTTTAAGTGCATCCTAAATATTTCAAACTCTAAAGGTATTTAATGTCCTAAAAGCGTTAATTATTCATACGCAATAATAATTAAACGAGCTTAGAATACCCGAATTTTTGGTTTCACATTTGCAAAATACGCAAATGCACGACCTAGTTGTTTATTCACGATTTTCACATTACCCGGCCTTGTTGTTTTGCATTTCTGTTAATGAATGGTATAATTTACGGAAGTTTCCATTATTGGATACTAGTGGTTCCTTTTAGTAATTGGTGTTAATTCCTCCTCTGAGTTACGTATTTCAATTGTGACTCATTTTTGTACTAGATTTTCTTAATTTTTATGCAATTATTCACCTCAGTCGAGATACTTGTATTGTTTAAAATAACAATATAAATATTATTTTCTTGCTGTGGACTACAGTTGTTTAAAGGTAAGCGAGTGCACATTTTTTGGAGTATTACTACCAGAGCTATGTATATAATACGCAATAATAACGATAAAATTATGAATAAAAATACAAATTTAACAAATATTGTTGCACACTCATATTCATTATAATAAGCGTAAAGAAAGAAAAAAAAATGATTCACCTCAAGGGTCAAACTACACGAGGGAAGAAAATGACTATGACTCGTACAGATATGATTACATACAACGTTGCAATGACAGAAAAGCCTTTTACTATTGTACTTAAATATGATCGCTTTTCTTGCATCAGTACGAAGTGGGTAGCAGAGCATTATAGCCTTAGCGTGAAAGGATTTAGAAAGCAAATCAGTTCGATAAAGTGGAACATGAAATAACAGCAGTGGCCGTTAAGGGGATCACGCCAGAAGCTAAATTTACATTTAAGGTGTCCCGTGGCTCCTGGATCATATAAAATAGAATATAGAAATAGTGATCTTAAGATCGTAAGGTTTCTCCGTTGGCGGATTAGGAAGGAGCTCAATAGATTTTTGGGAATACATTCGGCATATTCATAGCACGACAGTCTTTGTCGTCAGAAATTTTCAATGAATTCATATGGCTCCATTCGGTGGCATACGGTTCGTCGCCTTATTTTATACGACAAATATTTCATTGAAAATTCAAAACGCGCCATTTCGTTTCAGTGTTAAAGTGGAAAAAGTTTATTTGTTTTATCTAACAAATAAGGTGAGATAAATTTTAAAAATACATCCTTTAGGCTTTAATATTGATTTTTGAGAAAAATTAAAATATAAAGCAGAGAAAATTCTAATAACATTTTTCAATGGCATATATAAAGTGAAGAACCAGGTTTTCATATTGGGCGGGCGTTGCCGCTCTTACTACGCTTTACTGTTAGCTCGTCATACCCCCCACTACAACCGCAAGCTGCGTTCGTTTGCGTTTGCGCAACTTGCACGCCGAGCTTCAACTTATTTAGACAAATTTCGCTATCAAAGGAAGAGCACGTCAACGCTGCAACACCCAAGCGCGTATTTATCCTGAGCTATCTTTTTTTCTCTTTTTATGTTTAGCTTCCAATGTTCAGTATCATTGGTAGCTAAAGCTCCTATCCTCACCCGGAAAAAAATATTAGAGACTGGCATGCCTAACCTAACCTTACCCACCTTATCACTAATAATAAATAATAATATTAGAGGACTTAAGATAGGAGATTTTAAATGATATCTATACACAACTCGTGTTTCTGTTACACGTTACAGAATCTTTATCGTGTCAGACTTTTTTTTTCAGACAGTTTTAATTTATTAAGTCAATATATGTTGTCAATCTACAAATTAATTGTTCAAAATCTTTAGATATAAGGAATCATACGTATATAAGATAATGTTAGATATTGTTTAAATAAGCTATTTAAATATGATTTTACACTATCATGATTGCGTATAGTTACGTAGTTAAGTATTAACTTTTATCTATTATCCTTACCTCACGTCAATAAAACAGGTAATTTTATACATTAACATATTAATTTAATGACATTAGTAATGACATGCAAATAAAAATTTGTATTTCATGGAAATCCCATAATAGTAATAACTTTATCAAGGCCTGCCATTAAATAAAGGTTAATATTAATTTATCTTTATCTTTTTACAAATACCTAATATAAAAATACACGATTTTTATATAGACTACTCTTTAACTAACACTTAACATCTGGTTAATCGTGAAACAGCCTTCAAAAATCGTTTACATCTTAAATAGAACTGAAAAACATGCACGTTAAAATAAAAATTGATTATTTTACTTATAAATTTAAACCAACCTTGATCATTGCCTTGAGTAGAGCGTACCGCGTGAAGACGTTCCTTTCAGCCTTGGACTCATTGTAGCGCGTCATAAGTGTTATCAGAGCTTTCTTCGCAGTGTCGTAGTTTTCATCGAGACGGACGCGAACTACACGGAGCCTTTCATTGGTCTCGATTACCTCTTCCTTAGTCTGCCCGCCTAGTCACGTACAAATAAAATATATTAAAATTAAAAAGTGTACTATAAAAAAAGTATGTGGTTTTATTACTCGAAGTTTTAAGCAATATCTTAGATTATGACAGACTATGAACGTTTTTACTTATGTGTTTATTTTAATCGGATAATTTTACTTCAAAGAAAATATCAAAGATTTACCTCGCATACGCATTGTTTTTTAAAAATAACGTTAACATTTTAAAATAGTTTTCACGTACAGACGGAAATACAAACATATATTTTTCATTAACTGATAAATATATAGTCCGTCCGTTTTCATTCGTCTAACTTTGTTTTCAGTTAATTATTCATTTATATGAAAACAGTGGCAAGAATAAAGTATAAATTATTAGCTTGTGTATATGAATAAATAAAATGTTAATTAATAATAGATTTTGACTTACTGGAAGTGCCCTCGTCTTTGACATCTTGCACGATCCGGCGTACGCTTTGTGTAAATTTACCGACTAAATTGGTGCTGGCTGTAACAAAGAAAAAATGTCCTGTATTAAACAGTAACAGCTTCCAATAATATAGTGATTATGTCCTTTTATTTGCATTGCTTAACATTTTAAGTAAGTATGTTTCTTGCTAGGGCTTAAGAATATCGTCTCATACATAGTTAAAACGAAGTTTGTTGGGCATCTTGTAAGTTTGCAACACGGATGTGCACTCAGACGCTCGGCTAAGCCGGTCATTTGAGAACGATTGCGCGTTGAATGAAGAGACTTAGATCTCATTCATCGAGCAATTTGCTTAACATTGTTCCATTATATTGAATATCTGTTATATGCATGTTGTATTCATAAATTATTTCAATGTTTAAAAGAGAACGATTTAATAAATATTTTAGTTACCTTTTTACATGCTTTCAATGTATAAAGTTGGATAAGATCTCCTTCCAATAAATTAGGCTTAACTCTGAGCATGAAAATATTATACCGGCTATGTCCAGTTTGTAATAAAAAAGCACTGAGTAAGTTTTATTAATACTACATGCGCTAAGTCTCGCTTCAATTAATTTTTAAAACAGCAACTTTCACAAGATCGAAAATTTTGTGAAACTTCGGTAATTACATGTTTTTAATGGGTGTAAAATTTATATTCAACCATGTTTTCATTTTAAGAATATAAATACTATTAATACCAGATAGTTTACATATTTTTGGTGATAAAATAAGATTGCATGATGGTTGGGATTGAATGTTGGAAAACTACAAATAAATATTTACCAATTATTTTGATCACTCCAACCAGAGGATATAAGTATATTTTTGTTTTTTTTTTTTATTTTTATTTTTATATTAATTCGTATCTCGAATCATAAAAAAGATCAAGGATTCGATGAAGTGTAAAAAGTTTATATGATTTATTTTGCGTTTGTTATGGGGAAACTAAAAACACCCCATTGGCAGTGTATATAGTGTATTTGATAAAATATTTCCATATAACATAACAAAACTCGTTTAAAATTTTCATTATTCGACGATTCCTTAACGACAATTGTTACTTCTACAAAGAATAAACTCCCAGTAAAACATTAAACACAATAATTGAATATACCAAATTTATTTTGGAAGTGACAGTAAGAGACGGCTCGACGTCGATAAATCGGATCGGCACCAATGTTTTAACGTCCAAAACGTAATTATAGATTTTATGTTGAGTTATTAATGCTCCAAATGGTGTCATTTAATTTGAGTATGTCGTTACTGATTTACTGTTGCCTCGAGGACAACAACAACATGCTATTTTAAGTCACATCACAGGTAAAAGCAAAATTTAATCAAGTTTTAAATGAAGTTCCTTTTTATATGTATAGCAGGTGAATTCAATCGTTCCTTAATTTTTAATTTATAGGCATATAATATGAATAGCTTCTGTTATTAAATAGATAAATATAGTAAAGTAATAGCCTGTTAACGCTCCGTTATTGGGCTATAAAGACAGTCTCTGCTTAAGAGAAGGCTTGAAGCGTATTCTACCACAAGGCTCCATCGAATGTAAGGTACTCGTATGTATCATACTAGTGAGTGTCTATTTTAAAATTCTCATTAAATATTGTTACTTGTTACATCTGAAACGTACGTGTACTTACAATGTTTTCCTTCACCTACCAATCCTAATAATCTTTAATTAAAAATTAAGCAAGTTCTTAAAAACATGTTACATTTATATTAAGTTTTAACGTTCGAAGGTCGATTTTAAAGAAAAGATTCATATTTATATTATTTTATGACCACTATGTAACTTGCAACTTACTCATATAATATTTTATAAAGGCTATAAATATGTAATTTTAATTAATATTTTTAACAACGCTCGCATTTTATGATAGAATTTATTATCCGACATCTTAGAGAAATTTATAACGTACTATAATGAAAGACTTTGACTTTGTATAATTTAATTAGCTTGTTTAGCACATTAACGTTATGGCGGTTAATAATCTTTTTTTCGTGAATACTACATAATTTTGTAGAACAATTATTTTTATGGCGTCGCTGTATTCAGCAAGAATTTTCAAATCATTACATAGAGTAAAATAAAGTCGTTTGCGGTAAGCGACTTTATTCTGTCATCTATGTATGCTTAGGTCCTTTAAATTACACAACGGATTTTGATGCCTTTTTTTTAAATAGATAGAGTGATTCGAGAGGAAGGTTTTTGTATATCATATATGGCGATTATATTAATAAGAAACACTGATAATTTTTGAAGTTTCTAATGTGATGTCGTAAATAAACAAATTCTGTAGTATATTTAGTGTCGGTTATGCAGGGGCGGGTCTCTAGTAAGTGAATAAAAGAAAGAGTAGATTTTGATCGTGTCAAACATTGTAATGACACCAGACATTCACAGAATTAAATTTCCAAATTGAATTTATCATACATAAAAAGCCATTGAATCCATTAAAGAAACTCGTCACTTGTAAATGAACAATTATTTTCATAAGCCTAACGAACCATGTGAAATGAACAGGCCGTCAAACTTTTTCCATTAGATGAAGTTGAAACAACTTCCATTTAGGCATTTACGAATCCGAATTATTCGATCAAATAAAAATTTGAACATTGATTTCGCTTACTTTGCTTTAATAAATATATAAAATATTTTTTACTGTACTTTACATAGTATTTAAATGTATTTTTTTAAGTAGTTTAAATAGTCGTTACTTCATACTTAGATAGCCGATATAAGATTTCGAAGATTCAAGATTTTAATATAAACGGGAAAACTAAAAATATAAAGATTTAAATATATCAACAGTTTATTTATATACGTATAAAGAACGTTCGTAGTACCCGGAACATGAAGCTTACTAATCACATAAAAAATGAAACAGCCAAAGAAAAAGGTTTTAAGCTGTTTTTTTTTGTTAATGCCAGTGAGTCATTTGAGATATATTAATATTTATAAACGCATTTTACAGTGTGACTGAACCTCAAAACCTAGTTCTAGAACACAAAATTTGAAAATAATTGTAATTAAAAAAAAAAAAAACATTATAAAGATTGTCCGCTGTTTGTAAAACTCATCAATGTTGTATGAAATTAAAAAAAATAAATAAGATGTGTCCAAGTAAAGAAAAATATCTTGATAGTATGTTATTCTTTTTATTTGATCATATATCGACATTTGACCATGACTTTAAATCGTGGGGTCCCTTATCTTATGCATCGGTACGTGAATATCGTCGTGACTAAACATCAGACACGCATTTAACAATAAGTATATTAATTATTTATTAGACCAATATTTTACACGACTTTTATTCGTTAAGTATATATTTTTATTTTTTAGCAACGATTTTTTTCTATCAGCGATTCATCAAAGCAAAGTCGTGCGAGGTTAAAAAATGGAATCGAATCATTATTTGATTTATATTTATATTATTTTTGAAAATATTTTTTCCTTTTCTTTTGTAGCTTCCAATCACATAAAGTATCATGGGTAATTTGGTAATGAAATAAATTCATTTATTACGAAAATAGTTAATTATTTATTATTAACAACGCGTATCGTTAGAAGTATTCAAAGTTAAACAAATATTATATGACTATAAAGTTACAAAATACTTCTTCTCGTTAGAAATTTTGTTGAAATATTACCCTTGTCCTAACATCAACGGTGTCGCAGTAGAGTCTAATGAAAATTAATTGAGTCACTCTATATAATGTTTTCTTCGAAATCTCTGAATGTTCGAAATTTGTCCCTATTTTGTTAAAAAGGTTTTTTTATTTTTTTTTTGTCTCTAAAATCCATTTTATGTTACATTTACAATTATTTTTTCGCTTTATCAATTACCTATTGGGAAGTGTTCTCTATCACTTATCTTCGACCTATGGGAACTTTCGGATGTCTGCCCGACTTGGCATGGAAATGTACTCTTGAAGTTCGATGTTTAAAAAGGAACAATACAAATTATTTCAAAGTTGGTATATTGGAACCTCGAGATAAAACAGTTATCAGAATTAATTATATTTTTTAAAAATCCTGAAGTGGACTTGCTCAATTTGTCAACACTGAGAATATCCCAATAAATTGGAATAAAAAGTTTGGCGCCATCATATATAGGGATTTTAGTCGTTAAATTGAGTTTTTGACGGGTTCAATAGGATAACATTTATCATTTAAGGGAAACCTTCAGAACGGTAATCCTTACGAGGGGATAAAGGATTATATGGGAATCTTAACCACTGATTTTACCCCTGACTTGCCTTCTAATGCTTCTATGGCCTTCCCGTGGAGTGCTCTAGCTATGGCTCCTCATGTAGAAGAGCTGGATGAAGAAAATTATTTTTATCTCAATTAATAGATACATATGCAAGTTAAATTTATTTTAGCCTGCAACTTTAAAAAAAAACAAATAATCCATTCACTCCACAGAGGACAGGTGATGCACGACACGGAAAGGGCAACAGATGTGTTTTGTAAAACGATTTCGCGACCTTCCGATCCCTTTCGTGGATGATAATCACAGGGTTCGGTATTCAGGGTTTCTGTCCAGGGCCCTGTTTTTTAAAGATCTGTATCACAAACAAGTATTAAGTACAATTTTTTGGTATATTGATTTTAAAATAGAAATGAAATGTTAAAAATGGTGGTTATTTTTAGTATTATTTTGACATTATTATTTGCTGTTTTTCTGATATGACTTGTAAATAATATTATTTTATGTCATAATATAATTTATATGTAGCCAGAAATGCAAGATATGCGGTGAAGTATTAAAACATTATAGATTATCGAGACTACATTGCTTTTATAATATTTAAAAAATATATAAGATAAACTGTCAAGTTGTATGTATATTAATTTAATATATTACATTTTCTACATAACATCAATACGTAATTTCATTGGTATCTTGAACAATTATAGGTACTCACATCCAGCCAATTTACAAAACCTTAATGAGCTATTGAGGTGAAAATTGTATGAAAATTGATGAAGTTTTAGAGTTTTAGATTTCAAATAAACAGATAGACGCAGCGGGAAACTTATGTAGTGATATTTATATTGGCGATGACTTCGTAAGGGTGTGTACTACTAAATATTAATATTATTATCTCAAGGTTAAGTTAATATTGTTTTTTAGGTGAGTTAACGTGTGCATACGCGTATTTTAACGTTTTTTAAGTGTTACAAATAAAATTTGTGCTTATCAGTAAATACATGTTTAATTTAAAGAATATGCAATATTTTTATTTTTGTGTTTATCCTAATGGACTCCATATAGATTAGACCACAAGTTTTAAAAAAATTAAAACACTGTAACTTACTCCGAAAAATGCGGTTTCAAAATGTCAATTTTATTTGTCGCTGGCCCACTGATAGTACTTGTCCTCACTTTCATACTTATGCATTTTTTCTCGACCTTTGAGACATTATTTGTAAAAATTTTAAAACAATCTATGAATACTCCGTAAAAAACCCGTGTTTACGTATCGTACGACACTACTTAGATGTGGCATCGGCAAAATTCGTAAAACCGATCACCTCCGAATTAAGTACGCTATCCCAAATTATCAATATTTATTTCTCATGCGAATATGGTCTTTGCACAAATGTAATAACTTGTAATATCATATGATCTAATATATTCGTCAATTTGACACGTCGATTTACATGCACTTGCTTTCAATCTATAGCGACGAATAGCGTCGAATGGCGCGATAGGGAGCTTTTTCTATTGGTTGTGTAAATCGACAGTAATCGGTTTTATTTTCATTCCATTGCATTTTCCGATGCTACATTGTGTCATTGTGTCGTACTCTATATTCTGTGCTAATATATTCACCTACTTGAGCATAAAGTTTCAGAAATGTGACATGCTGACTTTTCGAAGAATAGCGATAAAGATGACTTAGCTGCCAGACATACTGACGTTACCATTAAGTTATTTTAGTGTGTAACCGACCGTGAATCATTTGAGCGTAGGTCGTGAAAATAATTTTGTGAAAATCTTGTTCGTCATATTAATAATTTATAATTAAGTTACGTTTAAGAATGTGTAATCGTTTTACTCACTTACAATGATGAGCTACTAGATCTTTTTATTATTATTAGTAATGATATGTTTTAAGTAAAATAAAAAAATAACCTTATCTAGTGTTAAATTTTTTGTATGAGTAGTTAGAAAAGTAGCATGTTTTAGGCTTGTTCGAGCAAAAGGTTTTTCTTAAATTAATTAACAAGCTCTATCCAACTCTTTGTATGGATGTTGGTATTGGAATTTTTATCACCGGTTTATTATTTTGGGAACCATTGTTGGTAATTTTGATAGAGTGTGTCCAATAACAGCACACATGCTCCATTTTTTTCTATAAAAAGGCTAGTTACCCAGGGGGAAAGGTACATGAAGTAGCGGTAATTTCTATTTGCAGTTGCGTATGTCATGTGTCGATAGTAATAGATACTGCCATCAATTAATGTTACCTAGATCAAGTAGTATCTCTATATATACAAAAATCAAATGCTCTTCGTTCGTCCCACCAAAGCTGAAAAATTCAAAGGCTTGACAGATTTCTTGTGTTCGCTTTTATATACTGTGTGGTTTAATATAAAAAAGCCATGATTCAAAAGAACATTAGAAATTGTAAAAATATTTTTTATGATATATAAATCATCATTTACTATTATAGCACACTCTTAATAGCGTTTACAGTTACTAAAAGTACGAAAGTGACGTTTATATTCGTGTAGTTTATTAAAATCTGTTATGCTTTAAATGTCTATTTACATGCCATAAAAGATGGCATGGATATGGTACGCCTTTTGACAATTATTGGATTATTACACTTTAGCCTATAAAGTTTCTGAATCTCACTTTAATGTTGTATGTATATCCTAATATGTACTTGATCGACAGTATGGTCCTTTCCGCTATAAAAATGCAAAGTACAAAATATTTCTGATCTGACGCTATGTCACATATCTATTTTCATTTGCAATGCAATGGAAGATATCCTACAGTACTATTTGGAAGACAATCTGTATATTTTTCAGTAGCAGTAGAAGCGAAACAAAGTACGGGTTGTACTGAAGGAAGCACGGTATATGTTGTAGGCTGAAATCGTTTCAACTTCGGCAGCAAGGAGCAGTTGAAGGACACTATATAAATATAAATTGTAGGTAAGCCGGTTCGACTAGTATTGAATACATATAAGGAGTAATAAAAACATGTTGTTTAATTAAAAATTATTGAAAATATAACCTATAAACATTTGAATTATGTTCATAAAAGTATCCTATCGTGTTAAATAGATGTCGACAAAAACCAATGAATTAATGTTGACACTAACGTCTACAACGAATAGTATACCAATTATGTAATAATAATTATTCTATCTGCTACTAATAAAGTTTATCTTGCATAATTGGTACACTGGGGACGCACCTATAGATCTATCAAAATGTTTTCCCTCAAGATCTCGATGCACCAGTTCTATGCAAATTTGGAGCGGCTACAAAAGCAGTTTCGGTTGGAGCGTGTAAACACAGCTTTGTATTGATCACAAAATTTGCTGAAATTCGTGTTGTTACTTATAAAATATATTAAAACTAGGTGTTAGTCAAAGCCAATAATGGAAGTAAGCGCTATTATTTCAATGCTTATTTTTTTTTATAAATTGAGGTTGAGATATCGTTGTGTGCATCTGCCGCCAAAAATTCTGCTACTTGTAAATCCGCCAACCCACAGTACGTTGGTGGGATAATCCTCAAACTTTCTCTTTAAGAGACGAAGAACCCATTGTTCAACATTGTGACGGTTACTTAACTAGTTAAATAAATTCTCTCAAAGAGCCTCTTAGTGCGCTGTCTGTAATACAAAATAGATTCTGAAAGTATTCCTGTTTAATTATATATTTCATAGATTATTTATTGAGTTTATTTATTGAGTTGCGTCGGGCGTATATCAAACATTTCATAGCAGCGATCGATAGCATTATTTTTCTAATGTGAAGAGTACCTGTGATTATTAGGTAGTGTTCAGTTCCTGTAAGATTAGGTAACTGGAAAAATATTTTTTGTGGTAACAATTAAAAAAAGTGTATAATATTAACGTTTATTTAAATATATTAGGGACCGAATGAACCCGCAGCTTAATTGAGGATTTAATTCTGTTGAAACAGCCTGTACATTTCCCACTGCTGAGATAAGGCCTCCTCTTCCATTAAGGAACATATTCCACCACGCTGTTCCAATGCGGGTCGGTGGAATGCACATGTGGCAGAATTTCGAGAAATTAGACACATGGAGGTTTCCTCACGATGTTTTCCTTCACCGCCGAGCACGAGATGAATTATAAATACGAATTAAGCACATATATACAGTGGTGCTTGCCTGGGTTTGAACCCGCAATCATCGGTTAAGATGCACGCGTTCTAACCACTGGGCCATCTCAGCTCCAATGTTATAACTGTAAGTTATTTGTTTTAGTGAAATATATGTATATATTATGCGACAAGATTACCATCCATATTTAGAAGGGGTATTTGTATTCCACTCATACTATTTTACAATAGATTTATCTTTTGGACCAACAATTTATGTATCTTCGACTACGTACGTAATTTTAAATCTGTTTTGTAATACGGGAAGTGAGAAATAATAACAAGAGTAAGTTCTTCTCTCTTTATAATAGGCGTTTAATAAAAAATTGGATGCATTTTATTGATATTTTAAATTAAAAAAAAAACCTTCTACGTGTTCGGACGACGAAGCCGTAACACTAAAGGCAAGAAATTGCATGTCTGCTGAGCGAGCGTAAAGTGCTGAAATAACATGCTTCCACAGTATCTAGACGTTCCTAGATCATAAGTGTTATGGTTGTAACATTGAAATTGGCTTTATTTTTAAAATATTTGTATTTTGACAAAAAATATAGGAAAAAAAATTAATGTATCAAATACCATATATCGCAACCAAATATAAAATCTTATATCAAATTCTGTGATGATTCGTTACGTCATATTTATTTGTCAAGCTCTGATATATTTTTGCTTATTTGAATTGAATATTATTTTACAATAGATCTTAGATTATAATATAGGCTTAGGTTAAAGTTCATCCCGGTAAAGCGATGGCGATCAATAAAGATCAATCTTTCCGTCCAGCCGATGCTTTAGCTCTGCATAGATATTCAATCAATCTGCATTTGTGGTTGTTTAGATGAATCCCGACTGCAAAATTTTACCATCAGACATAGCGTCAGAATTGCATATTTCGTCGACATCACCGTCCGGAAATCAACAAAATAGTTTCTTCTTCAAAAAACCTCCACTTTTTTTTTAATTTTGATACAATTAATATTCTGCTGTTAATTATATTTAAGTATAGACAATATTAATATACGTAGTAAAGCATAGATTACATAAAACATTGGTTTTAATATAAGTCTGCAATTTTTAATGCAAGTACAAAAGCTTTAAGAGTAAATTAAAAGATAAAAAAGAAGTTGCGAACAACTACAAAGTATAGTAAGTATTTTTTGATAATAATGCATCCTCTATATATGGAATAAACAGCTATTGTTTTCCATATAAGACCTTCCTCGTTTTTTACCACTTGTACACAAAAACTTGTTTGTTATGTCAGTGAAGGTCAATGAAAATACAATTCTGCAAAAAAGAGCTGTCCGATCTATTTTTAGTCTTGGGAGTCCGAGATCCCCTTATACTGTTAATAAAGTGGGTATACTTACAATATGTTTACAAAAACATCTTCTTGTAGAAACATCTACTTTCGGACTTCACAAAATTAGTAAATCCTTTTTGGTGCACGATATTTGTTTTTAATAATGAGTTTACACAGTTTTTTAAAATTGGACTATTAATAAATTTAACTCCCATGTCAAAAATATAAGTATATTGTTTTAGAAGAAGCGTGAAATTATTCTTTTTTTCATTCAGAGGTTAAATATAAATAAACTTAATTGTGTTTTATTGACAGTTAATCTGTATAATTAAAATTGGTGGAAAAGAGTTACCGAGTTTCTTGTCACTACTGAGTTTGTGCACCGTGGGTAGCTTTATATTTATTTCAATATTGTAGCTTTTATGAAGTTACTTGAAATTTTTTTTGTTCTGATTGAATTTTATTTACATTAAAAGTTGGCTTTTTTATACTACTTCACAACGTTGAACGGATCCTTTTCGTTAGCAATTTTGTTTTTAGATTCCCCGTGGAATACTTACAAATAATCTTCTTTTATTTATATATTCACAAAAATCGAATTACCTGATCCGTTTGGGGACGCTTGTCGAGCGAGCGATGAAATTACGTAAAATACCAGACTTTTTTTAAACCTGAATAAAATAGAAGCCGAGTTACTGTATGTTAGGGAACAGTTTTTTCTTTCACAATTCAATCAATCAATTCAATCATAGCTTAATAGTAATCTTATATTTTCGATTATTGTCCTACCTGCCATTCGCTTTCCACGATCATCTAGATGATGTAAAGGTATCATCGGTCGATCTCGATTGCCTCAAACAAGGTCTATTTCGATCTCGGCCGTCTCACGCGAATGGGGTTGAGACAATGAACATTAACCTCGAAATCTAATCTCTATTCTGTAATGGCTAACAAAGGTCTAAATGTTATTGCGAGTTGTATCCGCTTTATCCGTGAGACTAAACTTTATGAATAAACTCTTTGAAATAATGACCTTCATTTGATGCAATAAGTACAGATTAGTAACTTTAACACAATATATTGTTTAATAGTAATATCTCACAGATAATTGTTTTTAGGATGTGTAGTAAGTGTATCGAAGAAGAGGAGGCAATTCGAACCAAGCTAAGGAGTCGTTTATTTCTTCCACATATTAAGTATTAGGTATGAGAAAGTATTGTAGCCTGGTATGTTGTATGACCGGTTCTGTTCCCGCACTGTTGAATACTGCGAGAGCCATTCGCGATCGAGACTCTTTTACAATTCACTTCTATTTAAAGAGAACACTTGACTTTCTTTGTGAAAGTTTTCGTTGTGAAATACTGAAAAAAGGTTTTTGTTGCATTTAATGTATCCTCTTTTAAATTTAGAATATTTTTAAAATTATCTTTACCTTGTAAAGGTTATTATTTTATTCAAAAGGAATAGATGAAAATAATTATTTCAGCAACGTTATTAGCTAGATGACCATTCAAAATATTTTGTATAATGTAATAACCTCTAAAAATGTCGCTTTTGTTTCGAAATAATACAAAAAAGTCATTGAAAACATATGCTAAATGTACGTGTCACTCTGTTCTGAATTTCAATGAAGAAAATTTGATATGTATGAAGATAAACATATTCTGTTCTACACAGACTATGTATTCCATTGACGAAATAGGCGTCTGATTCATACATTTTTCACTGATAATAAATACAGATATACTGTACAAACAAAACATTGCTTGTATTGTAATTGATACGGAATATTCAGAAAAAAATACACTTTTAAGTGAAACATACTTTTAAAATCACTGTTCAAAAATGCTTGCAAGAATAGCTTACCTAAATAAATTACATTATAAATTAAATAATTATTCAGAGAGTAATTCAAAGGTTTAATCGAAACCTATACACGTAATGTTCGAACGGAGTTCTGTTAAATAGAGTTTCTATTAGGGATACATCTTGCAGTTAGCCTTAAAAGTTACGGAACCGAAACGTGACCTTAGCTGTAATTACATTTAGCGCACCCCTGATTAGTGTTTGTTGTTTCACAAATTACCTAAGAAATGTTTGTTCGGGTTTACTTAGGATAAATGTTAATTACACTTTGAAACTTTTATATTTATTTATATTTATATAATTTATTTGCGAATGACAGTCGTTTAACTGAGATGATTTATTCTACGGACAAGGAGAAACATGAAGAATGCAGTATTTTTTAAGAACTGGCCACCTGTTGGAATTTAAATAAAATTGGTCGCGTTTACAAACACTAAATATTGAAGGACAAAAATTAAATGAAAAAAAAAAATACTAAAAGACATATTTTTAAGTAAGCATGTTCATACAAAATTTTCTATTCATGCTTTTGAATGTAAAAGAGTTCCTTCGTTTGGTGCCAATCCCGGGTGTCGAATATGGTCATGATTACATAAAAATGCATTGCATGATATAATTTATATGAGAGAAAGTGGTTATAATTCAGCTTGCAAGATTTGATCTCAACAAACACCTTACTAAAGTTTCATCACAATCGGATGACTTGTTCAGGAACGCATAGAGGACAAACATACAAATGATATTACATTATATAATAACAAAATTGAATTTTTATATAATAAGAAGGAGATGAAAACAGCAAACGTATCAAACACATAATAAAATGTCGTCGCAACTACAAATGTAAATAGTAGTTTTAAAGGTTAAGCGGCTCGCAGCGAGAAAGCCCGTCCTATACGGATCTTGTATATCACAGTCAAGAGTGCTCAATAGAATCAATACGCCGTCTGCATATTGAATTTTGCTGCAACGTAAACCTAAAACTTTATCTCATATCATTTTAGTTGCTGAAAATATATATAGGTATCATGCATTGCAATGTACAGATGTTAAAAATATTATTGAGATTCATATTCTAAAGGTAAAATTTTTGCAAAACGTATATTCACTATATGAAAGCTACGTAAATGTCAGTACTAAAATTACAATATGAATAAATAAATTATTAAGAACAGCCTCTTGTGTATTGTCTTCAGATCAGGTATCTATGTAAATTAATGAATAAAATATTCTTTGATGTCATTTCAAAGGCGTCACCGACCACAAGACTAACAGTTGCTACACAGAACGCCAGTCTAGGTAGGTGGATGACTAGATGGTGCTTTGTTTTATTTTATACACCAATATCTGGAATAGTTCTTTGGTTTAATGAGAGTATTTTACTTTAGCATTCGTTTCAAGTATAACGAAGACATTTGTATAATTGTGATAACTGAACTGAACGAATTGCTTTGAGTTGGAGCGCGTAATTGGTTTTGCCGGGATCGCGGTCCGCAATATTGACAGCTTCGTCGTAGTCACTGCTTCATAAGATTTATTATTACTTTGGTCGAACTGCTATTATGTTTGTAACACTATAGAGTAATAGATACGCTATTTATAGTTTACAATTAAATATATTATTACAAAGTATTCGACTTTCAATTATTTAGTCACCATCATATCGTGATTTTAACACAGTGTTAGTTTTTAACAAATGTTTAATTCTAAAATATGAATAAAAACTGAAATTTATTTGACTTTTGACCAAATTTCAACTGTTGTGTAGTCTCATACGATGTGAAAACTATATAGTAGTGAAATCGTTTTAAATTTATTTGCGTAGGAACTAAATATATTTAACGTGAACAAATTTGATAAAACAAATTAAACCAAAAATTGGTTTCCTAGTTAAGCTGAGCGAATGCAAACGGGATAGCGAATTGTTCAAACAACTCCTGAAAATTAGGATTTGAATTTGCATTAATTTGCATGCCAACGATGGTCTACCGACGGCTATTACCTTCCAAATAAAATCACAAAAAAGTATAGTAATACGCGCACTAAGAAAATGTTTTTCTTTATAACATTGTTCGTTTTCGATTGTATCTATTAGAATAATCAATATCAAGAAGCTCTAGACCTTATTCACGTCCGTGGCAAATTTAACATTTAACTTAGAGAAGATGAACTATCTTGTTAATTACGATAGGAACCGCGTTCTTGCATATTCGGACAACTCTTGTTCTGTCAAAATATATTTTATATTGCTGTAATAAGATTTAAGATTGATAATCCACCAGATTGTTTTGTTGTGTTTCTCTGCTTACATATACTTTGTTTTATGTATCAATTTGATGGCAATGTTGAAAAAAGAAATGACAATGACATTCGTTGTAGGTTACCAGAAATCTGTACATACGTCGGTCACTATAATATTCCTCATAGGTTTATACCGCGTGTTAAAAAGCTGTTGTCTATCTGCTTCCTGTTTGAGTTATGATTCAATTAAAAAACCTCCGCCTTCAAACGGAAAATACTGTTAATCAATCTTTAAAAGGAAACCGTTAAATTCTTTGAAACACGGATTTCTGTGTGCCTACCTATCATTTCACGATAAAACGCTATTTCTTAGATAAAGACCTTTTTAGAATATTTAAATGTTTAATGACGGGAAATAAAGTGGAAAAATAATTAGTACAAATTAGTTGTGGTTTATTAATTTATCTCCAATTAGATTTACAGGTTCTATCAATTCTATCAAGGATGTATCCTTTTATAATGCAAATATTTCGATCAACTGCAACATTGAAGCAAGTTCATAAATAGCCATCGAGTTTAAATGCATTGTTATTCATTCCTTTGCAGCAATTGTTACGCGGTTGAAATACTACTTCCGTGTTTCTTCCCTTACACAAAATGTACTCGGTATGAACTTTATAAGATCAAGAGATAACGTTCGTATTAAATTAATTTCTATTTCTATGGTTTTTTTTTCTCTTTAATTTAAGGAGCTTGGTCCTATTGCTATGGTTATAAATATGAAGAAATAAAAACTACAACCGAAATATTCCTGATTTAATCGGCCTTAAATGATAATTGATATAATATTTATCATTCAATGATTGCGATATTTTATCATTAATATTTAAAAAAAAAATCATTCATTATTGTAATTTCTACCGGTGAAAATATGCAATGTAAGTCGGTTTTATGTGAAGCCTACTTTATTGTAACGGATATTTGACAAAGCATCTGTACCTATCTAAGGAATTTGAAGCTTCATCTACTACAAAAAAAGAAACATTGGTATCAAAAGCTACTCTACCAGATTTTATCGTATTTAAATTCGTTACTAAAAATCAGTATATATGTTTCTTTTTTTATTATGTAATATGTAGACTGACTCGTAAATGACTCGAAATTTCAATCACTTTTTAAATTGCCAATGTGCTACCAAACTCAATAACTAAACTGTTTTGATTATAATAAACCGTATAGTGTACTATTTACACCGGTTCACTCATCCTTCAAACCGGAACACAAAATACCTACAAGGCATTGCTGTTTGGTGGTGCAATATATGATGAGTGAATGATAATAGGATATACTCCAAGCGGGCTTACACAAAGTTCAACCACCAAGTAATACAAGTAGTACACGATGTATAAAATATATTTACAGTGGTTACATTAGAGATTAATTTCATTACGAGGTGTAGTTTTTTAATTATATTGTATCCACTCAATGGTATATGATTATTACATGTATATATTGTGTATGATCAATTAAAGAGAGTAATTATAGTGTTTTTCCCATTCCCTGTCGGTAAAATCTAAATTCCGAAACGGTGATAGCTTTAAAATAAATATGTCTATCTTCTGAAAAGATGATTCAAACATTGCTTTTATGAATATAGTTTCGATTTGAATATTTTATAAATTTAAAATAAATTTGCATGATTCTTCAATTCTTAGAAAAAATCAAAATCTTAGCTTTAAACTTTTCACAATATAATAAAGAGTCGGGAATATTCTAAATTAAACGTTCCGTACAATTAAATAGTACTTACTCCGTAGGGAGACTGGTTAGGGTCGTCTTACTCCGTCGAGGAAAAGATTTGTATGTTTGAGAAAGCCATTTTCGACTATTTTACGGCGAGCCGGCGTCGAATTTCTAACACGGAAATGTCGACGTTCCACCGCGGCATTAGTAAATGCTAGACCTATTAATTACATTTGTAACTAGAAGCATATATATAACAGGAATTAAATTATAATTTTTTTTTTTTTATTATTTATTTCTTTTTATAATAAAACATACACATTAATATATTTTACAAGCCATTAAACCATTTTCTGGTTTGTATTGGCTAAGAAAAGTATTCGCATATACTATTTATTAAAACTAAACAATACAGGCTGTTCCCAAATGTCTCATTTAATTATATATATTTTTTTATTTATATACATACCATATACACATACACACATATACATATATATACACATATTTATACATATATATACATACATAGTATATTATAATTTTTGATAAAAATATTTTTTTAGGACATTTAATTAAAACTATATAGTAAGTAACAAGCCTGTAAATTTCCCACTGCTGAGATAAGGCCTCCTCTTCCATTAAGGAGAGGGTATGGAACATATTCCACCACGCTGTTCCAATGCGAGTTGGTGGAATACACATGTGGCATAATTGCGATTAAATAAGACACATGCAGGTTTCCTTACGTTGTTTGTATGTTTTCCTTCATCGCCGAGCACGAGATGATTTATAAACACAAATTAAGCACATATATCTATTTATGTACAGTGGTACTTGTCTGGGTTTGAACCCGCAATCATCGGTTAAGATGCACGCGTTCTAAGCACTGGGCCATCTCAGCTCTCAAAAAAATATATATCGTTTAGATAATATATACTCAAAATGAGTATATATTTGTATTCATTAATAAAATATAAATAAAATCGTCTGCAGATTTGATTATAGAGTCCAATCCAATATATGAATATTATTTGAAGTCCAAAGCTTACCAATAGATAACTCGACTTTTTTAATGTTTATTATGACGTTTAGATTACTATTTTATAGAAACTACATAAACAAATTTAATACATAAGTGTAGTACTTTAGTAGTGTAGTATGCCCATGATATTTTTTAAAAATAAAATGTGTTAACTTCATTATTGCCTACGCCTTGAATATTATTTTACATTTAATCAATTGAATATTATTTTACAATTTTTACAATTGAGGATAGAATCACAAATTAGAATTTAAATACGATCATCGTTAAGTAAGGCTAACTTAACGCTGAACGGGTCGCAATGCTACGTGATGTGATACATCCAAGTGTGATCCTGACTCCTTAGGCTGTAGTCGTCCCCTCTCAGAGCAGAGCATGCTTGTTCCTTTTATGACATAGAGAAAAAAAATACAAATGCTCATTATAATGTTAATTATAAATGACAGGCAACCGTAATTCAAAATAATAATATTAAACGAAAAAAGTCAAATAAATAATTCTATCTCACATAGGTTTCATCTAACAAGTAGGAATTGTTAGCGTAATTATCAAACAAGAGACATGGAAGTTACTATTTTAGCTTGAATATTGTTTATTATTTAATGAGAAAAAGGGTAGACATTTTGCATGCCTTGCATGATGGAAGCATGGAAGAATTATTAAATGTACTCGAAATTCAATTGCGATTTCTGCATGTTATGCGAACAGTTATGGTCAATTGAAGGGTTTTCGTACAGATTTATATAAAATATAACGTGATTTTGAGTATAATATACCTTTTGCAATGATTTTTTTTATAAAATTTAATGATACAAGTAAATATGATGAGATGAGAATGAAAGACATTGATAAGGGTCGAGTAATCATTATAAAATAAGAAGGCTCTTATGAGAATACGAAATATAATACAAAAAAAAGAATATTGAAAATGTTTATAGTGTGGACTAGATTACCAAAACCAGTAGTTCCAATATTTATTAAATACTAAGAATTAGATACGGTACTAGAGATTCACAGATACTAGGTATATATTATTTTAAAAACTCGTGATATTAAATCGTGTTAAAAGAGTTTTAGCACTTAATTATAAAATTCTACAAGGTTATTATTGAATTATGTACTTTGATAACTAACTTTTGCGCACCTATTACAAACCTGCTTAATGGAAATTTTAAAGATATAATCATTTAAAAATTCGATTTCAAGTTTTCAGATTTTTAAAAATAGCAAGTATCTACATTTAACGAAAAAGAAAGACATCGTTTACATGACGCCGCAGCTGAACCAGTTCGGGTATATACTATTATATTATATGGGTTTAAGCCACGTCGGCGCTTAGGGAGCTGCAGCCATGCCACAATTTTGTAAATTTTATGAGTTTATTTTATGTTACAATTCATAAAAGTGATTATTAAAACATATAAATGTCAATACATGATGAAGATGAAGCACGACCAATAAAATAATTACGTTGTTTTATACTCTATGTGAATATTCCAAATAATATAGTCTAGATAATTTAAAAAAAGTCAAACTTTCCTAAATGAATTCCAAATTATATGTTTTACTGATTTACTAAAAAAACCTTTAAACTTTAAAACAAAAATCTGTAAATGTTGCACAATGTTCTCCTCGTTTCACTCCTAGAGTTTATTTTATTAGCATCCGATAGATTTAATACATAAAGTGGGTTTAATACATAAAATGTTAAGCACATAAAAACTCAGTGGTGCTTGGCGCTTGCAAAGATTTACATCCGCGTTTTCCCGTTTAGATTTACTAGGTATTGTGTGTTTTCTATGCAGTAGATAAAGTCAATACAAAAATGATGAAAAAAACGCACAAAACATCGATGTTATTTCTTAACTCTATAACAGTCGAACATAAGATGTAAAATAATAGTAAAATTGAATACGATGATGAATTACAGGCAGGGAACAGTTTTAGCGAGCCTAATTTGATATAAATTTTAAGTCGCATCAGCGAATGTGAGCTTCATGAAACTTTTGTGACATTTTGTACAAATGATTTATCAAATTACGTAGATAACAAGAATAAGTCCAAGATTACGGAGTAATTGCTGATAACGAAAAACACAGTTATAAGATTCTAAATTGGTCCTATAATATTTCAAGATTTTTTTGGACCAATGATTAATACAGAAAGACCTTTCTATGATCGTAGAATAGCTGCATTAAGGATACCGATAATAATATTTTTGTCATCGATTGAAGAGCAGTTCTTCATCATCTTCAACATCATTCCACTCTTAGATAAAGTTTATCATCAGTAATCGAATACAGTTGACCCATATAGTTGGGCTTCCTTTTTTCTGTTGGAAGTTACTTCATCACTGCTTTTATTCAAATGCTCCTTTTTTGTCTGACGAAGATTTCAAATTATCTACAATAATTTCTTGAATTGCTTTCCTACTTTTTCGATATGCGACATTTGTCAGATGTATGCTTAACTATGGTTAATTTAAGGAAAATCGTAATATTGCAATTTCAAACATTCAAAGCTAAGCAATACAGAAGCGTTTATTTAAGTACTTCACAAGAATATTTTCTCGAGAGTTTGATTTAAGGACCTTGTATAGAAATTAGGGAAGAAGTAAGACCTTTTTTGCAATATTGCCGTCAATAAACATCTTGTTTTCTAGAATTTTTTAGTATAATATCTCATAACTGTTTAAAGTTCTTTTAGTTTTAAAAAAATATCGTTAAAATGTACCTTATATAGTCTTATTTAACTTTTAACAGTTAATTTAAAATAAAATATATTATTTTTAGTATTATCGTATAATTTATATTAAAATTCCAATTTATTTGTATTGAAAAAGTAATTTATGCGACCATATAGAGAAGGGCCGTAAAAGGCGCGGTCGTGACAATTTTGATTGATGTTTTTTAATGGACTATTTCTCTCATAATCGTAACTCAATGAATTTCATATCGTTAAATTACGCAGAATTCTTTTTTAGGTTGTTTATTTATATGAAATATGTTTTTAAGATAATCGTTATTAAATAATCACCTTAAATAAAAACCTTAATGAGGACATAAGTACTGTGAATTATTCATGTATAGCCCTGGCAGTTTCATTATTATGAAGTAAATGTTTTTAAGGTAATTTTAGTTCAAATAAACTGTATATAATATTAATGTATATATGCAGCTTCATTTGTCTTAAAAACATCTTATAGTTATATACCTATTAAGTATGTATACATAAATATATTTTCATTTTGAAAACTACAAAATCTTGTTTCATAAATTATAAGACACGTCCCTCTATTATGAACGCTTCTTAAATTGATCAGATATATCCAATTTCATCGGACACAATACACAACTAATATTCGTTGTTTAGCCTTGACACATAGGTTCCCATTAAAATAATTAAAGTGGCTAGTATTTTCTAAAGAATTGCTAAATAATTTATCTCTTGAAGAAGGGCGGAATTATTAAAGCAATAACTTTATCCCTTAAGGGTTCGTTAAATTGCAAGCTTGACATTTAAGACTGAACGTTTAGGCTGTTGTTAAAATTAAGTATTTTTTTTATATGTAACAAATTACTCATTGATTTTTAAAGTTAACTATAATTCTAATCGAAGTTTTCAGAAGACTGTATGAAGTCAGTATTCCCATGGATTTGTTTATTTGTTTATTTGTTTATATATATACAGGATATAGGACTATCTACTCTCCAAACTTCGTATGGTTCAATTTGGAAAAAGTGTACGTTTTAAATGTAGTTTTGTATTTCTCCGTACAAAAGGTTGTTTGAAATTTTCCTTGTAAACTTTAAAAGCAACGAATTCAATTTTGTAGTTATAGAGTTCTGCATCTACAAATATAATATTCGATTTTTTTTTAAGTTGAATTTTCAGACATCTTTAGATGATAAAAAAATATTTTTTTGGTACCGTTTAATGTTAAATGACCGAAATCATGAATAACTAATATTAAATATTTTTTGGAATAAATAGTGGATACTATTAACTGTAACATGCGTTGTGTGACGGCAATGCTAGGAAATTTACCCAGCGCGGCGACGCTAGCATATTACCTCATACCTTGAATCTTTTTCTCATACAGTTATTCAAATATTTCTGAATATTCTGGTCCAATTCTAAGAAATGCGATATTCAAGACAAATAATTGGAATTGTTGTTATTTTTTTTGGTATCCATGAAACGGAAATAAATACGCATCTTTATAACGCTAATAATACCATACAAAGTATTAATATTTTTCAATTGATACTTTTTGGTGTAAAGTACACATTAACATCTATGAAGGGTAGGCTCGTAGCGAAATGGAAATACTGTCAACTAACTATGAAAAATTCATGAAATTCAGTCCACATTTCCCTAAAAGACTCGCGTTGTAGATTCGTGACTCCGGTCTCTCGATGACAAATCGTTCTTACGAATGAATAAAAAAGATTTTCTCACTTTGAACGTTTTACGTTTTTATTTATCAATATTAATTATTAAAGGGATAATTAATAAAAATATTAATGAACATATACGCACAATACATGCACATTCAATATTATAAAATTTAGTTAAACAAATTTAATCATATTTTGCAGCGAGTTATAAGTTCAAATATATACATAGTTCATTTATTATTTAACAGATACTGCATAAAGCGCTCTTAAAATTTAAATAACTTGTTAGTGTGTTACATTGGTTTGCATACGATTGGGTATTACAATGATAACTAATAATACATTACATGAATATAATTATTACTAAGTTCCTTTGTTTGCCTTGAAAACCTTTTAACAGACTATACTCAATATATGTATTTATTATTGCTTCTATAAATGTTATTAATAAATTTAATTTATTTGATCTTATTCTTTACAAGAATTAACAAATATGAACTAAAACTAGTTACTGTATAAATCTTGACCGAGTGGAATGGTGGCAAGAATTCTAGCAGCATTTCCCCGTTGAATCGCACGCAATTCCGATTCTCTGGGCAAAAAACGAACCAGCCCTCCTGTCACTCCAGTGGAGGCAATGAGGCAATCAATTCAGTTAAATTAAATTCTATAAATCATGAATATAATATACTAATTATGATAAAAACTTTGACGTGAAAGCCAATGATGACTGTACAAAGTTTTAATACAATTGAATGTCTGCACGTTCATAGCGAGATAGGAAAAAACATTAATGTATACAATAAATATACTGTAGTAGATACTCTATATATTATTGGAATACCTAAAGTAATGAAAGTTAGTACGGAAAAACCGTAGTAAATTACCGTTACCGTTAGGTTTGCGGAATTTTATATTCGGACTGTAAATGGGACTTCAAAGTTTACACAGTGCTCTTAGTAACGATGTTAAGAGCCGTGACAATTTGGTTTTGGTTCCTTATTTAAAAAAAGAATCACATAGATTGACAGTTTTTGTAATTCAACCCTTACATTAATACAAACCGTTTATTGTATACAAGTACTGTTGGTTTTACATTAAGGTCATGGAAAGTGACGTTTTGGTTATCTATTACGATATAAAAACTCGTATGTCATATTATTTTGCATTCCACCCTAAAACGGATCAAAAATTGTATAGAATAAATAATGTATGAATTGTAAGGAAAACTCTATTCCTTAAAGTTATGAAGTACTGAAAAACTGAAGGGTTCTATTAAATTGTAGAGAAATAAAGAATAGGCCTCCATCAAACCCACGCACATTTGGGGTTCAACGGGGTATTAATCTTTGCAAGGAAAACTTAATATATCACTAGACATATTAAGTTTTCCTGAACTAACTAAATTAAATTAGGTAATTTTAATTTAATTAATTAATTTCAGCTACTTAGAAACAGTGGTGATTAACTTAGAAATATTTATTATTTGTTTTGTACTTATTTAGATCCATTTATTTTCTTAAGTAATTTTTTTAATCATCTATACTAGAAAACCGCGTCTTCTTTAGTTGAATCTTCCATCATATTAGAGAGTACACCAATATCGTAAAGAAACACACGACAATATAAGATTCCAGTTATAACACGTAATATATTAATATTTTATTACAGGCTCATCCGCTTACATATCATATCTTTTTTTGTAAATATAAGCACATTTTTTTCAGAAAATAAACATAATATTAATAGGATTAAACGTACAATTGCCAGTACGTTAAACAGTTGTTGTAATTTTTCTACTTATTCTTTCTAAAAAATTGTTCTTTCATTTTCAAATTATATTTCTATCATATCATATCATTTCTGTATTAATGACTTTTCTGAAAGTTTAATATGGAATGTTTAATATAATGCTTAAATGTCACTGAATTGCGTAAATTAAGGGCAGACAATGTTGTTCCGACCCTCTTCTCTAATTAATTTATTTGATTGTCGCCACACAATTCTACAGAAGCTAACTTTATTAATGAAGCAATAGTGTTTTATTAGCTAAATTAATTACAACCGAAATACTTCGTTTATTTTACGTTTGTATGCTTTTTGACGTTTGAACTCTTATCGTCGGTTTATCTATATGTTAACGACATCGGCTTAATATCTTTTGAAAGTGCGTTTTCGAGGAACACAATGGAATGTTATTTTCCTTTAAATAAAGGTTAACTTAATTGATTAATAATGACTGACAATATAAGCCTTTGTATCATAATTTCGCTTGACGAAACAAACAAACGTAATTTGTAACAAGTGACATCAGATATGGTATTTGTATTTTTATTAGTTTTCAAAAAATCATTTTTATTCGAATATCAGAGATACTGTAATTCATAACAATTACACAACTAAACTGTTCTATCTATAACCATTTTCAGGAGTTGAATTTTAAAAAATCCTATCTTGCGTAAATAAATTCCATAAGGAATTCCTTTGGAAAATTCGTCTTGTTAGCTCCACTGGTAAGATGCGAGTTGTATGTCAGTCAGACATTAAGAATTATATTAAATCGATAGTATTATATTTATCTTTCATAAAAACAGCTAAAAAAATAATAATTTATATCTACAGCTGTTATCGTTTTACGGAAAAGTTGTCTGTGTATTGTCAGAAAATTTTAAGTTTTCAGGTTCCTAGAGTTCGCGTCATTGTTCGATTATAAGTATCCGTGTGAAATGTTCAACAGATTAATGTTATTACTAAAGTTCGGGTACATACATACATAATAACTATAATATATTGTTTCATACAGTAAATAAAATACTAATATACTTGTAGCACTTAGTAGTCGATTCACCATTTGATTATATTTTAATAAAATGTCTTAATAATGTCTTATAAAGGTGATGAATGCTGTGAATACGAGTGTCAAGTGGGAGTGGTAGGCGTTAAAGTCCAGGCTTGATCACATCAATGTAATGTGAGATCTATTTTTCATATATTTATGATAGAGAAACAAATAGAAAAATCATTGTCAGTTAATTCACATAAATAATCTTCTACAAATTATCATCATCAATTTTAATTAGAGATTTCATAAGTCATTAACTTCTTAATATTTCTATAATATATCTGAATTACCAGTACAGATTTCAATTCAGTTAAATCAACTGTATATGAAATGTCAGTCTCAATTGTACATTGTTGCTCATAGCAGTTTATGGATGTTCAATAGATGTAGTCCGCTAGATTATTTTTACAGTATCCGATACGATTAAAATGAATAAAATACTTTTTAACTATAAACTAGACCGGTGTTAGCATTATTATTGTACAATCATGAAGAGTGTGTATGTAATGGTTTAAATGCACTTATTACGGGATCAGTACGACGAAGAAGTCATTTTGCGTTATAAAGCCTATTTATTGAGTAAGGTACAGAAAAGATGTGTTTGACGAGAATGAACCGTGCTAAGTAGACAGTCTGTCATTATTTTATATAATACGAAATCCACTTAAAATATTTAAGTAAAAAGTATAATATTGGATTATAAAATATGTGTACGAGCTCAGTTCGATAATATCGTGTCTTTCAGTGAAACAACGACTTACAAAACTGTATTGCTGCCATGATGTAATCGCTTAAAATAATTTGAAGCATTTTCATATGTCAGATACTAAATTTAAAAGTATGCGTTTAAATAAATTGCCTTTAAAAATTATCGTCATTATTTATTAGGATTTCGTTATTAAGGAAGAAATTTTTCAGCATACAGTTTTTTAGAGTCATTCAGTCTGAAGACTTACTTATTTGAAATGTCTTTTTTTTTAAATTAATTTTTCCTATATTTATAATGATTAAATTCTTGTAACCTTTGTTACTTGAAGCCGTGATATACGGCATAATGTAAATGGTGTTTTTCACACAGGTTGAGTATTAAAGGAGAAACAAATGAAAGTAACAAAAAAAATCTACAACCGCTTTGTCATCAAATTGAATTATAAGTGCTTCAAAATCTAAGTTATCAGTTGTGTTCATAAAATCTCACACGAAATCTTTTCATAAATATTTTTCATCCTACTGAAATTTTCCCTCCGTGACCAAAGATAAATTTGACCAATTTTAAATTTCTACACAATTTCGGACATACATATGGACTATGGTTTACAAGTGATATCGATTACGACCGTTAAATCTGTGTAGACGTCGATTTTGATAAGACAATATACCATCTTACTTAAAGTTTTATATTTGTTTCTTAATAAACAATCAAACTATCAATCCTAGTTTAGTTGAATTATCTATAGTCGTTTGCAAGTTAGATGCGCGTATTCAGACGATACTTTGAATTCATTTTTATGTATTATAGCCTTAATAACTAAAACATTTAAACCAACAACTATAATAAAATATTCTCACTCAATGTCAATGAAACATAATCATACCTTACAAGACATAACCATTAACTAAACATCAATAAATTAACTGTCCAATATGACGCATCTCATCGCTCATTGTGTTGGTTCTTAATTTGTTAAGCTAGTACTTCAATGTAAAATACATCTACCCACATTTTAAAAATATAATATTTGTAATAAAACTAGTTTTAACAGATTTAAATCACGTAAATTAATTATTTTTATTTTTATCATCCCGACGTTTCGAGCATTTTGCAGCGTTCGTGGTCACGGGTAGACTGAGGTGACATTTGTCTATTTGAAGTACAAAAGAATATTATTTACAACTACCGCCAACGATTTATTAATTGGTATCTTGAGTAACGTTTCGGTTGTACGCAGAAAGCACTAACTGTATCTTTAGGTCTTGCAGTCTGTTGGATTTGGGATTTTAATTTTTTAATAAATGGATCCCAGGTGTTAGAAAGTCTCCAACCATCTTCTCTATTGAAGTCGGATGTTTTTGAATTTCAATAGCCTTGCGTATCATTCTCGGAATTAATCTGTGTTCTCTAGCGAGGATCTGTGGTTTATCAAATCGAATAAAATGGTTAGGTTCATCCAGAGCATGTTCACAGAGTGCAGACTTTGAAGAACGCCTATTTTTGACATCTCCTATATGTTCCTTGACCTTAGTACCGATACCTATCTTTGTTTGGCCTATGTAACATAAACCACACTCACATTTTCGATACTTGATGATCCGGTCAGGTCAGGTTAGAACTATTATAATTTAACTGAAATTTGCTTCGATTAGACTAAAATCTATTGAAAAATAATGCATTATTTGTAGGCAGTATGTTATGGTTCCTAATCTTTCTTTTCAACTCACAATCTCGCGAGATACATTATAATTTAACGGTATTTACAATTTTACTGTGACATATCCATCATGTGTCGCGCGTAGGTTAGCGAAAATTTAAAAATAGAAATCAGAAACAAAACAAAAACAAAATATTCTTCACTCCGACATGATTTGTTTTGTTCGACTTGGTTTGTTCGACAAACAAAAATTTTTGTTTGTCGAACAAACCCGTTTGTCGTGTCAAATCAATGTAAAGATACTTAACAGTAATAAAATTCCTAGAATAATTTAAACAATGATTAGCAATTTATATAATGTAGTTATAATTTTTGCTATATTTGTAGTCGGTGTCAGCCAAGAAAACCTCATAGTATATCTATCAAAAAAACAATACGATATACTTTAAGACATGTGTTTTTTTACAAATTACCTTTTATAGGATAGTATACTGGGGCTCAATCAAGGGGCAAGTATAGTTTCTTTCTTTTGATTGTTGAGGCGCGTGCCCATGGCTGACACCGGCTCCAAATATAGCAATAATTATAACTACAGTATATAATCGTAGATCGACTTAAGTAGTCTAATATTTTTCATTTCATTTTACTTAGGAGGACTCTAAAAAATATGTGTAACACGCAATTATTTTTATTACTTTTTAGTGCATGTTTTTTTTTATAATATATTATTCTTAACAACCTAACATCAGTTTGCGTTAAATTAATCACGATTTTACCAAAAACATATCGTATAAAATACATGCCGTTTGTTACCCAATATTGAACATTTTAGATCGTAATATTACTTATAAGCTTCTTAGTGTGGAACATATAATTCAAAATACTTTAAATTACTTTAATTTCTTAGTGAAATATAAACTATGTTTAAAAAATGAAGTTGAAGGATAAAAGTACATCACAAATGCTCGGCTGCATAAAAATAATGTGTTTGGAAATAGAGTTATTGTCTTTCCTATACTGTTACGTCCTGATTTAATAAAACAGCCGCTTGAAAATGGGTCATGTGGAATGAATACGACGATTTGTGTAAATGATATTGCCTATATTGTCGTCGTAAATCGTCACCTGCAAAACAGATGATTAAATATATCCATACAATTTTATTACTACTAAAATATTAAAACAAATAGTCTACATACTTTCGTTTTATTCATTAATTTGCAATATTCAAAATGTATGTGAATATTTGGTTTGGTTTGGTTATTCTGAATTAATCCCAATTGTTCAAGACATACTCACATTTTCTTTCTGTTCTGTAAACTTTTTTTAATTGTATGTTACATGATAAAGCTACAATAACCCTATGATAAGACATTCTACACAATATTAATCACCTTATTTCTTTATAATTGAGGAAAAATCGAGTGAGTCGCGAGATAAAAATGACCTACGCTCACTTGTAGAAATTCCTGGAGCTTAGGTTCCTACAAGTACAAGCTGATAAAGCTTGTCAAATTCGAATGCACGTCATTAACACAGAGGTATGGTAGGTCATGGCACAGTAAATCTGTCCATATAAAACAGTCTCACATAACGTTTTATATATATTCATAATTTATAAAGCTAAAAATCTCTGAATTAGGGTTAACAAAGTGCGTAAGTGTGACCATTTTCTTTCATCAGATCTTTTAAATATGTGGCATTTTAAAAGTATGCTTTATAAAGTGATGTTTACGTAATTTGCCAAGATATGTTTTTTTAAGAAAACTTTAACATTTAAATGGAATCAACAAAAAAAAATGTCCCAAAATTCAGAGCGCCTTTATGCAATACAAATAATTTCAATTAACAAATAGCTGTGGAAAAAACAAAAGAATATCAGAAGTAAAAATCTTTTAAGATGTTTCTTTTTGAAATGCATACTCGTACATTGATATTGAGGACCAATACTGCAATTCTGTGAGAACTCGCTCCTGACTCGTGATATGTTGAAAATCGACCTACGGCGTCACGCTACTTTGAGACGTGTTTCCTTTGAATATATAATTATAACAGTCAATGTCACATATCTTCTTTTGACATTTCACGATCTTGTTTGCAGTTTTGTGTTTATACATACGGAGTTTAAAATGAGACATATTAATTATTATTCAGGCGGTTTTTTACATTTCTCTTCATTTATTTCCGTTAATTTCTTCACATTTAAATCTTGCAAGAAAACGTACATAAATATGCTCAGTTTTACCACAAGTACCTATTTATGATGTACGTTATAGATGGTCATAAAAATGTTATTTGCTTAATATAGTTCGTTAGTATAAGACGACAGTCGGTACACCGACGTCGTTTGGTAAACATACCAATAGCAAGGTGATTGACACTAACTGAATAGAATTTTCTCAAGGTTCAATGATGTCATTATTTGAGGCCGCAGCGAATATTTTGGGTGAACGAAATTGTTTGTCGGGATTTGAAATGTACGGGAATAGAGAAAGGTTACGTTCATATTTTATGATATAATCGCTTAAAAATAATGACAGTCGAAATGTCACTATTGTCCTTCGTTGAATATAAAATTATTTTTTCACATAATGTCCATGCTACACACTACTCAAAAACTAATTCAGAGACGCCTGACAGAGGTGATGACTTTAAAAAAACATCTGTCTTTAAAAGCGCTTTGAGTTAGAGTGAGACAGAAGGCGCCTATCAATCGCTGCCAAATGCGTACGAGGACGGAAAGCCAGACAGACCGACGCCGTAACGCGTTACGTAACGAAGCGGTTCACCCTTTCCATAAGAAGTTATTATTTTAAAATCCCTTTTTTGTTTTCCTATAAAGTATCAGGTAAGTATACTTACGAAAAGTAGCCCATGATTTCATGAGACATAGGCTACTTTTCGTATAATGGAAACAATAATAATTTATAAATAAATTGAAATATTAAGAGACGTAATATTTTCCGGATCTCTAAACGGTTGCGCTGTAGCTGAATATTGTTTTATAAAAAATAATGTGGAAATTAAAAAAGGTACTAGTTAGATTGTATATTTATTGATATTAAAATTCTATTTTAATATTGGAAGTTAATTTATTAATATTAAATTTCTTCATAATACTATGAATAGATTGTCAAATATCAATAGCTCAACGGAATAATAATGTAGGGAAGTGATAATCGCAGGTTTAAACCTGACCGCAAGTCCTATTATAGCAACTATTTTTAAAACAAGTTTACGCTTATATTTTAGGGGATGTAATCTTAGTTTTATTTATATTATTACATATTTATTTATATATGTTTCAAGTAATCACTTTCAAAACCGGCAATATTAGTATTCAGCACAAAAAGCGCATTATGCTCTTCTACATGAGTTGGAAAGTGTTAAACCGAATTCCAATAAATGTTCTACAACAAGATACTTGCCGATCAGAGCTCTTAGCAGCATTTAAACTATTTAAATGCAATCAACGGAAGTTCTGAGTAACGCGTCATGCGTTCTATAGGCTAGCAATGGATTCTGCGGAAATTTACGTCATGGTCACATTAATTTACGGGATTAGTTTAATTAATTTTCCATTAGATCTGTTATTAATAACTTTAATTTGTTACATCCTTTCTAAGTGCCTGTTAATTTTTTTGTATAACATTAAATGAACTTTATCTGTATACGATTTGAAAGTTCTCGCTATTTGTTTCAAAGTCGATGATCGCGCCAATGTATGAAGTCGGAGAAATGAGAAGAGTATTTTGCTCTTGAGTAATGAATTTAATCAGTTTAATATAATATTTTATGTATAATAATTTATATAATTATTTGACGTTCAAGTCTCTAAGCGCAATCTTCTTTTTCTTCTAAACGCCGTCTTGCCGTAATTAATGTACACTGCAATGAAGTTTTATTCGGCTCGAACAGTCGTTGATCTGATAGTTGATTTACTTTCAGCGACAAGTGTTCAATTCCCTGTATTTAGTATTTTTAAAGAATTAAATTCAAAGATTTTCAACATAGACTATAAAATGAAAATTTTATATGTATTTAAATAGTATATAATGTAGTATTTAAATGTCTGTTGTTTGGTTTCATTTGTGTGTTTTGGAAAAACTGAAAAAGTGTTGAATACACGTTAAAAAATCCTTATATATTAGCTTGAAAGCATTTGTTGATTAAAATTCTTTAACGTCGCTTGAAGTTATAAATGTTTCATCAATTTTGTCAAACAACTGTGAACTGCACCAGCGATTTTAATTAAGGCCTCTAACAAACCTCAGCGATATAGCGAGTAAATTTTGAGTGCATTTTTAAAAACTCTTATTTAACTTTCAATTTTTGTTTGTTTGTTTATTTTTTTAGATTAAATCTTACAAGCTGAATTAGAACCACTTTCGCTTTTCCTACAAATCTGTAATTTTACATATTGTTCAGGAGATTTTACATGTATGGACAAAACCCTTGTATGAAAAGCACGACTTGGTGACTGGTGTAGAATGCGACCAAACAACAATAATTAGTTAAAAGTGTGTAAAAAACAGTTTTAAAACATGTATTGATCTAAAATGGAAAAAAATAGCATTGGAGCAAAAAATAAAATATTTTTTTCATATGTATATAAAAGTGTTTTTCAAAGAAACCTGTTGAATATTTCAATTTCAATAAAAAGTTTTTTCGTTAAATTTTAAATTGCAATATACTCTAATGTAAATGGAATTTTTATTGGAATTCATTCTCCGTAATCGCAAGCCTAGGAAACACGGGGCGCTTTGTATGTATCCTGGCTTTACAACCTCGCTTATTTCTCATACAGAAAGTATGAGTTCTCACTCAGAGAAAGCCCTATTAAATATATCATTAGTCCTAGATAGCATACCATCGAACTGTTATTTATTATAATAACACATATTCCAAATGTAAAGAAAAAATACAATTACTAAAAAAATAAAAAACTTTATTGTGGAATGTCACATCTAATGTTACAACAACAACAACAGCCTGTAAATTCCCACTGCTGGGCTAAAGGCTTCCTCTCCCTTTAAGGAGAAGATTTTGGAACATATTCTACTGTTAAATTGTCTTTAAATTATAAAAAATACTAAAATTCGTTTCTGTAATATACAAAATTGAAAACATAATCCTATATTGCAGTAACGACTTAGTATATAATAATAGGTTGAATATGTATTTATGATGTTTATTGAATTGGTAACGTCAGAAAATAAACCAATACGTCACTTTGAAAATACGTTGCGAAATATTATAATAGATATATGATTCAGCAAAACTGATAAGTAGGATTGTTGCACGTGTGATAATAATTGTGGGTATTAATATTCCTCGTAGCAAATCATATATCTGATTTCCTATCACCGGATATGCATTTGTAATTCCCCACTTTTTCTGAATAATTTGACTGAAATAAACTATAAAATAAATTAAAAACTATAATCATATATATAAGTAAGTGCTAAAGTTATAAAAGCTTTAGTCTATAGGACTTTATAGCAAAAAAAGTAAATATTTCTACTTTTTTTTCATGATTTTTTTAAAATTCAATATAAGTTTATTAATTGAAAACGTTAACAATATCTTCAAATTATTATGATAGATATATTCAAATTCTTATATATCCGAGTGTTCATTGAGAATTCGGAAATATACATATACTTATATTTGAAATAATTCTCTCTGATATTCAAATAAATATATGTAATAAGTATGTAGTGTACATGTTTAAAAAAATATGCATATGTAATTTTACCTTATTTCCATAAGTATCCCGAAGGAATTTTCGAGTTCCACTATTATAAATAGTCCGACCAGTCCTTTTGATGTGTGGATTCCACGTGAAGAGCTTCACATGAAATGTCCCCGCAACGAGATGTGAGGACGAATAACGATTCCACTATTGTTTCGAGAATAATATGATTCCCAAAAATACTGTAGTATCAGTTAACTTGAAATCACAATTGTAAATTATTTTCAATTTGTCGTTCGTAGATGAATAGATCAGCTAATAAGGCTTATCGTCTTCATTACCTTGTTTTTTTAAAATTAACTTAAAAATATGATAAACCATTATTATACCATACTATATAATAAATCGCTTGAACATGGAAAGGAAGATCGAGTGCATCAAAATTAAAAAAGGTCTTAAAACGTAAACTCGTGGAAGACTCATTGTTAGACGAGATCCAGAATTGAAGTATTTTCTTTGAATTAAAAAAATATTCCAATATTACATATACACGAAGGACATTCGATGTTACTCATTCAGACTGTTTCGTGATTCGAAATGCATTATACCCATGACTAAGAAGTGCATTCAATTCAACATTCAAATCATTTGACGAAGGACCTTTTGATAAACCGGCTTGCTTGCTAAGGAACACAGTATTCTTATTTATTAATTTGTGAAAATTAGGGAGAGAAATAGATTTTTATTTCAGTCGAAATTTGAGGAAAATTAAGATCTTTTAATGACTGGCAAAAATCTGTCGGCCCTCTTGGCCTTCGTCTAGCTGCTGTCAAGCTATTCGCTAAGCAAATAATTGTTTAAACAATTAATGTTTAGTTCAAACGACGACTGAAACTTAATTAATATCTGCTATCTCACTGTCACATAATTTGAAATCACAATTCAAAACTATATACTTTTGCCGTTATTCATATAGTTTTATAGATTGGAATAAATGTTTTATTTTTGCTTGCGTATTTTAGTTTTATACGTGATAGCCATATATGATAAGATGGTCCAGTGGTTAGAACGTGTCCATTTTAACCGATGATTGCGGGTTAAAATTTCAAGTTCCAAACCCTTCTTAATGAAGAGGAGGCCTTATCCCAGCTGTGGAAAATTTACAGGCTGTTACTAGTCATATAGGAATAACCTACCAGCTGATTCAATTTATGTAACTTTAAATTAGAGGTTGTAAGGCATTTTTTGCTCCGCGGTCCATTTTTATTGCATAAAATCAGATAATCTCTATAATAAAGTCACGTCGATCCGTTGTTACAAAAAAATCTATCGAGTGCGTTTTGGTTTAAGCTGGGTACCACAGTGGGAAAGATATCGGTTTCGTAACACCATCACGAATAAGGTGACCTCACAGAAGACAATGCTGATACCATGAAGACAAAATTAACAGTCTTGTACAGTTTTCGCCCAAGATTATATATATAATATAGGAGTTACACGAAGAGTATTATCTCAGAATACAATTATTGTCATGTTCTTCTTTTACTCATTTATTTGTGATAGGTTGAAATAATAGCGAATAGCGTCATATAGCGTATTACTAGAATTTATTCAAAAGATGTATAGCTATTCATATTATTATAAAATAAGCATTAGTATCGCTATGTAAAATAATCCATGACTGTGCCGATACATTACAATATTATAATATCTCCTGCGAGTGAATAAGAGTTAACTAGTCTTACTTCAGATACATAATTTGCCGTCACGGGCGTTTCCTATATTGTGATGATGTAAGGTTTTAGTCATATATTTTCACATTTGCATTTTAAGTTTGGGACATGTAATAAGTATTTCTTTTGAAAGCTACTGCGAATAAAGCCAATGTAATTGCCGGTATGTGGGCGCATCGTTTTAGTACGTAATGATAAATTTAGTACTCGTCGTGTATCTGTGATTCCGTGTGACCGCTTTATACATATAGGGGTAAAATGTGCTGGAGCGCTATTTGTTTCTTATATGTCACCGTAATGGTAGGTTCACACGACACTGACTTGGCCAAGAATTTTATCGTACATACGTCTGCACAGACTTACTGTAAGTCAGCTGACGACACCCTCGTCACGGCGATTGGGCGGGACTTCCGGGAGGCGGCTCGCCTCGCCGAAGTCGGAACGGCTCTCACCGTGGACCGCATGGAAATGCTGGGCTTGAGGGTCTCCATATCCAAAACGGAGGCCCTCCTCTTCCACGGTCCACGGAAAGGGGTCCTTTCCACCACGAGGTGCGAGTATCACCGTCCACGGGACGGTGATCAAGGTGCAGGCCCAGATGAAGTATCTGGGCCTGATCCTGGACGGTCGATGGAGCTTCGGGCAGCATTTTATCCAACTCGGCCCGAGGCTCATCAACGCCGCCGCCGCTCTTGGTCGCCTCCTTCCGAATGTGGGGGGGCCGGGGTCACTATGCCGGCGTCTCTATTCCGGCGTAGTGAGGTCGATGGCGCTTTACGGTGCCCCGATCTGGATAGATGTCCTCACCACTAAAAATCGGGCCCTGCTGCGCAAGCCGCAGAGGGTCATGGCGGTGAGAGGCATCAGAGGGTACCGTACGGTGTCGTGGACTGCGGCGACACTTCCCGCGGGCGATCCGCCCTGGGAGCTCCAGGCGGAGGTGCTCGCGGAGGTGTACCGGTTCCGAGTCGAGGCGAGGGACCGCGGCGAACGTCCAGGGTCGGCGATCGGGCGGATCAGGGCTCTAGCCCAGCGAGCCCTGATCGTCCGATGGCAGGAAGATCTGGGGTCACCCACGGCGGGCTTAGCGACAGTGGAGGCGATCCGTCCCCACTTGAGTCGCTGGGTCGAGAGGAAGTACGGCACACTGTCGTACAGAATGACGCAGGTACTTACTGGACACGGATGCTTCGGTAAGTACCTGCACGGGATAGCGCGGCGGGAGGAGTCACCCTGCTGCCACGAGTGTGGTGCGCCAGTGGATTCGGCGTACCACACCCTGTACGAGTGTGCTGCGTGGGGGCCCCAGAGGCACACCCTTGCGGCGACTATGGGCGGAGACCTTTCGCTGCCGAGCATCATCAACGCCATGCTCGGTAGCGAGATGTGCTGGTCAGAGATGCGCTCCTTCTGCGAAAGTGTCATGTCGCAGAAGGAAGCCGCGGAGCGGGAGCGGGAAGAGAGTGCCGCCGCTGACTCGCTCCGCAGAAGACGACCGGGGAGGAGGAAAAGGCGCTACGCGCACCTTCTCCCACCGCCTCAATAGGCGCCGCAGGGACTAGGGGGGTCCCAGTACCCCGGGAATCACCCCTAGGTGTTAGAGGCCCGCATAGGTGGGCCGACCGTCAGAGCGTCACGGTAGCATGCGTAAGCGATCCCGTGGCGTCCATCGAAAGACGGAGAGGGTACCGCTGGTTTTTAGTGGGTAAACCCGGCGTACTTGGGCGCACTCGGCCTCCAGGGCTCCGGGGAGTCCCACACACCCCCCCACTTTCCATCACATGGGGGAAGCGCGTAACGCGTTTTTCCAGCGAGAAAAAAAAAAAAAAAAAAGACTTACTGTAAGTCAGAATAAAAAAGTATATCGACAAAATGTCTGTATGGGCTTTTAGTTTTGAGTATGCAAAGCTTTTCAAACATTTTTCTTAGAAGTATCTTCTTTCAATTATTTTGACAAAAAATGATATCAATTAATGATTATTGACTGGTCAATTATTTTGTTCCAAATAATGCGGAGATAGATACACACAGACTACAGACTTCCAGCTTTAATGAATAGCTCCGACTTTTTTATGCCAAACTCAGACTTCCATTTCGGCGACTTTTGTCTGCACTCCTAAGTTGCACAGACTAAATTCAATAGAAATCTGAGCCAAGTCTGTGTCGTGTGGACCTACCATAACATTCTAAATATCATTAGATTATATCTTATCTATTGTCGAGGTTGCGAGCTGTTGCGTTAGGTTTAGCGAAAGGTTGCGTTGGTTTGTTTTTATGCAACCGAAGTGCCGGTTTTTCATTTCATAGCTAAAACGTTCTTCTTGGCAAATATTATTCAAACGTAAAACGTAAATTCATCAATCGTAGTTATATGCTCATACATATAAATTAGATACAACTCAACCTTAGTCAGCAAACGGTTGTTGATTTGAACGACTGATCTTATTGGTTTCTTTTATTCTTATAAGGGTTTCGAGAAATGCATTTATAATATGATCCAGTAGTTCTATTGTTTTCTGTACCTACGGAATTAAGAGATTTCAATAGCCACTAATTTACTTATTATTGTTGTGTAAGTCTAACATGAGACATTTTTTTGAGGGCTTCCTTATAGTCTTCGTTACAAGTTCAGGTACAAATTACACCATCACGTAAAGAGGTACTTAGCTAGTACCCTTTTTTATTGACAATTCTCAGAGCCGCTAGATATTTTAATGGTTATGGGATTGGGTTTTATATCCAATCTTTGACGTCTATACTATTACTATATCAATTATATTTTCATGCAGTTTTATTGCACATTTTGCAAATTGCGCTTGTGTGAAATTGGACTGGTACTAAGAATTGAGTTAAGGGATTGTAGTAAGGAATTTATGTATATGGGACCCTTTAAATAAATAAAACAAACAATTATTTTAAAAATTGTAAAGTTATTTTGATATTTAAAGGATGATCTTAATCATGTCGCGACTGTGTTGTCCTTGTACTAAATCTAATAAAATCAGAGTACCATAATACCAACACATGTGTCTACGACAAATAAAAAAAATAGAATTTTAAAAGAAACGTAAAGGAATCAGATGTTCCTTTTAATTTTAAAGCATGACCCTAAATTTGTCGAGACTATGATGTCATTGACTCATAAGTCTCAGACTAACCATAATAAGAACACATGTCTTCCAATGTTTCTGAGTTAAATAAAGAACCTGCGTCGTAAAAAAAAAATACGAAGGAGTATCGCTGTTTGAATAAACTTAAAGGTTTAATTTATGTTTTATCGATCAAGGAGGTAATGTAATATTTTATAATGCTGTGTTTCTCCGAAGGTTTTTATGTTAGTACTCATTTTTTAATGCTTTCAGATAGACAGACAGAAAGCCGAGTGGGTTTTATTTCATAAGATGCAGTGTTAAAAATTTCAAGTTAATTGGTAGAAAATTATATATATATTTTTTATATTTATAGGTTTTTGTTATTGTTTTTAAAAAAATCATTAATGGAATTATCGAAAATATTACAATTAACCTACTTATGGTTATTTTTAAGAAAAGCGCTGTGTAAGCAAGCATATACACGAATTTCATATTATTTGTTCGCTGTTCCAATTTTTAGGTATGTTTTGGATTGCACTATAGAATTAAGAATTAATACTCATAAACTGCTTAACTATTTGTAATATTATTAACCAAGATGATACATGATGAACCAAAATAACAAAATTGGAGCAAATGTTTTCAAGTTGTAAATTTTTATGACATGTCTGTATGCATGATTATATTTCGAGTAATATTCATATTTACGATAGTGTGGCGCCGTTTTAATTTACAAACGGACAAATGTTACGTGAAACTGTTTTAAATGATCTATTAGTGTAATAAATTACCGAATCAAATGTGACTTTGAAATCATACTTTACTGTAAATTATTCTTTTATAAGTACTAGATATTAACAATTTATTTAACAACTAGCTATGCCCGCAACTTTAAATTATTGCCTAATTCGTAGATTTTACTATTGCTTATTAGTTCTAGTTATAGTTTCTTTAGGTTGTTGGTGGGAGGCAATCGATTTCACGCAGGAATGATGACATTTGCGAAGGCTGCTCTCGGTATAATTCTAAAATATAAGACCCTTAGTTATCTCTGTTCAGCATCTATCTGCCAGTGAAAGTCCCGTCAAAATCGATCTAATTGTTCCAGAGATTTACTGGAATCAAGAGACTGACAGGCAGATACACAAAAATTGTAAAAAAAATATATTTTGGTACATGTAGCGTGTATACATAGATTTGCATTCAGTAACATGCAAAGTAGTTATTTAATATTACAAACATACACACCAATTTTATTATATGTATAATTTAATTAAAATTACAGTGACTGCGTTGAATGCTAAGAAATACAAGTATTGATTGCTTCGTGTATTTCAGTACTTAGTCTTAAGTGATAAGTAAGAAGTTGTCGTGCTCCGACTGCACGTCTTATGCTGTTTTTGAGCGATTATGATTAAACGCAACTGTTTCAAACTATCTGTAAATGTAGATAAATTGAAGATTAAACATCATAATGCCTAAAGATTGCTTAAACGCGGTAAAGTAATTGAATATGAAAAGAAATGATATTAAATAGAGCAATAAACGAACCGATATAAAAGAGCATATTATGAGATATAATGTTTACGGTTAATTTTTATTTTTTACTGATTTTAATACTTGATCCAGAAATAGGCCAAGTAAAGGTAAGTTGGGACCAGTGAGTATAGACATGCGCCTTGTAAGTAATATTATCCATGCCATACATCTCCAAAACACTTTTAACTTGAGGACTTATGTTATGACCCTCGTGTCTTGTAATACTGGCTTACTGCTTAGATTATAAACAAAAGGTGATGGGGTGAGTCAAAGATGTTAGCGTAGTAACGAAATCGAATAGAATCTAAACCAATTACGAATGACGCGTTTTTTTGTTAAGTATTTTAATAATATACCAACTAATAAGCGAAAATAAATATTTATTTCTATCTATTGCTCTTTAACAATTTCAATGTCGATATGTCATATGAAGTAAGCTTAAACTTTAGGAAAGACATTTACTTTTTTTACGGAACACGTTACGATCAAAACACTAAACTCGGGCGACAGGTAGTTAATAAAGAGGGTGACAGACTTTTGACTTGCTGTCTCTCTTACTGCACTAGTTTTACCGCAAATGTAACGATAGCATTTTCACTTCTGTCGCATGTTATTTATCAGAATGATTGCCATCAGTAGCAGTAACAGCTGCATAATGTTTAAAATCACTTGGTTGATAATAAAGGCTTTATTTATATCAACTTTCAGTGTCCTTTTTATAGTGCCGCAATTTACTCTAAAATTATAGAAATTACGGTTGTTTTTAAATAATTATAATTGATGAAGAATCACTCATAAATTCCTATTTCCCTTAAGCTTATGTTTAAGTCAAGATCATGTTTTTGATATTTTTGGATACCACAGTATCTAAGGGGATACACAGGATCGAACTCGCGAATTTCACGTCTTAAACGGAAAATCAAACATTTATGCTCAAACCACAATCAGTTTATGGGCCTCTATACGAATAGAATCTTTTCTCCATATGCATAGGAAATACTCGTTTCGAATCACTACTTTTCTGATTTCATTTAATATTATAATAGCTTATTATACTTATTTAAATGTAAGCGTTGCTTTTTCCATATTGTTTTGCGTTCCAGCAATCGTGAATAAACGCCAAGTTATCGAGGCAAATGCGAGCACACACTGACGCAATATTTTTTATAACGGTACCATTGTTTTACGAGTGGGAGTCTCTATTAATCCCTCTTAAACATCCAGCCATGGGGGCTATTTAAAAGTGCGAAATAGGACTGGAGAATTTCTTGTTTATATTTTTTATAAACATTCACGGCAATTTGTAAGCACAGAAAAGAGTCGTTCAATTTCATGAAAAGGGTACGGTAATTCATTTGCTTTGCTAAGTGATACTTCAGTTCTTATTTCTTCTCTTGTAAAAAAAAATACACATTTTACATACAATTTGTCAAATCACGTATGTTTTTATTATCGTAAATTGATATTGTTGGTCTAGTAAAAAGTTTATAAGGCTGCAGATCGTAAGTCCTTAGCTTCAGTCTACAAGACATTAAAAAATATAAAATAAATACTGAGCTTCCAAGATTTACTCAATACCTGTTATGAACTTGTAATCTTATGTTATACTCCCATAAATTTAAAAGCACGTAGAGGTGTTGTCCTTGTGTCTGAAATTTCATGTAGAATAACATCATCAAAACATCGCAAATTAATCGTTCCCGGAACACGATATGAATATGGAAAGGCGCCATTTTTTTATTTAAATACGTAATTTGTTTTGATAAAGATTTATGAGTTCATATAAAATTGAGTAGACGGGCATAGCTTTAAATTGCAATTGTCTTAGTAATTTATTGTGTTTATAATTCAATACTGTGACTGCTAGTTAAGAGGATGTCGACAAATTATCTTCATGTATCAGAGGAAGTTGAGAGACTTGTACATCTCTCAATTCGAAATACAGAAGTGGGTGTGTCAGTTCATTAAACCTTCTTTGACTTGAAAAGAATGTCCCTTGTCGAGTAGCCCAATTAAACTCATTTATAACTATTATTGAAAACGTATTATGGTGGTGTTTTAACAACATAAGCCTTTTTTATTTAGTCTTAGCAGATCTCGTTGAGCCGAGAAGTCCAATAGTAATAAAGCATGAATCTCAAAAGAAGATTGTAGCACTAAATTTTCATGAGCTTAAAATTCATATACTTCGCCTTAAATAAAAACATTGCTAGGGAAATTTGCATGTAATGATGAATCGGCAATATATCTCTCTACCGTATTGAAGCATTGTAGCGTGTGAATGAAGGTTCAAACTCTCTTCTGTAAAGGAAGTTAGCCTAGCATAGTAGTGATTTTACTTGATAGTATGGCTTTGTATCCATCTGAGTAGGTGTCACCCACTCACCACACATTCTGCTGCCAAAGATATTGTTGAGTTCCAGTATAAACACAGGGTTTCAAGGTTTATACCACAAATAAATTTGGTGTTGTAAGGAATGGTTAATATTTCTTAAGGTGCAAATTTCTATGGGTTACCCTTTTCTAAAACTATATTATTAAATAAAGTGAAATAAAGCAAAACCAATATAATACGGCAAAATTATTTGTAGGTACTATTATATGTGTATTATGTATTATTTACTTATAATCATTACATTCGGGTGGTCCAAGCGAAAGATTAATGACTAGCACTGGTTGGTTGCTCTGAGAATAACACCTGTATTAATCATCTCGTATGTGTAGATGCTTCTAGTTAATTCTAGATCCATTAATAAAGTTTTGATGTACGGTAAATTCTAGCCGTTATTATTCATAAATAACAGTCGTCTGGATACTATTACAAATACTATTAATGCTGTTATGTAAATATCCGTAAGATAACGTACTCGTTCGAATGGCTGGAAATATTCTATAATATTATATTTGCGCTGTAATAGTGGGCAAGTCAAGGATGTTGTAGATCAGTACAGTAGGGAGTTTATATCAAGAAATGAAAAACCAGCAGCAGAATAATAATTTAATAATATTTTGAATAAATGTTTTTCTTTGTTATTTTGTTGTCTCCGAATGAAGTGTAGGTATAAAGCATTACAATAATTCTTCTTAGTAACGGGACTCTCGTCAGCCGCTTTGTGTGTGTGTACAAATAATTTATAACTACATAAATATTTACATTTCAAGTTGTTTGTATCATGTTGGCGTAGTTATTAATTTATAAGGCTTAATCTTGAGTTTCTGTATTCATTTAGATTAGAAAAATATTGGCCAATAGTTGCATTATAAAAATATATTATTATTCTTGTATGACTTTAAAAGTACGTCAAATCTCTTGCAATTGTCTCGAGGAAATACCTAAGTCCTTTGTTCTTGAGCTTGTAATTTTTGCAGTACAAATTCTCTTGCTCATTTGACGCTTGTTATTATTGATTTTGGTTACGGTAAATAAATAATGAAGTGGATCTTAATTATTTAATGTATACGCTCTAAGTTGAGATGGAATGGATGGATGGAATAATTACTTGTTACTTTTTTATTTTACAATAGCATCCTTAATATATTTTTTAATATTACTAGGTCGTTAGTAAGTCATCCATGGAAGCTCCTTGTAATACGATATTAGCTAGTAAACCATGCATTTCAACAGTAACCTAACTGATAATCAATTAATATGTTATATAATACTTTAGCATATTAATTAAGTATTAAATTTCGATACTATTATTCGACGTTTTTAGAATTTGATAATGAATTCGAAATGATGATAAACAAGAATGAAAATGTCACTAAACGGCAAAGGCCAAACCACTTTGGATCCTTATAAATATCATTTTTGTTGAGTTACTTTCCATAACAATAATATACTAGGTATATAAAATTTGGAACATAAATAATTCTATTGTCCCCGTGAAGATGTTTTCCAACATTATTTCCTCTTATATTTTAAGAGGATAAATCCAATAAATTATTATGTTTAAGTAATTAATAATTGTAAAAGCAAATAAGAATAATACCCGCCTCTTCAATGGACGTAAATTGTGCCTGAGTAATCATTTATACATTTTATTTTTCATATAATTTATAAAATAATAATGAAGTAATTGTATTTTTTCATATTATCATCAACTTTATATAAATTCGTCCAGTGGTAGGTCAAGCGATGCGACAAATATGCAATGACACCCACTACTATTAAATAATAATCATTACAATTAAATTGTTTATGAAGTGTATTGGGATACTCAAGAAAACATTTATATGTGGCACCTAATTGGCAACTCATTATGATGGTCGACTGCATATCAGCAAAATAAAGCGATTTGCAACATGTGATTGATATGTAGAAACAGAATAGGTGATGGAATACCGATGTTATCGTATTGTCAGAGTCACGACGAATTTCGTGCTCTGATTTTCCAAAATTTGATTATTGAGGAACATAATTTCCTGGAAAAGCAATAGGAAGGAAGCTTCGAAAGAATCGTATTGTGCATTACACGACAAAAGGCCTTCATTATGTCCCATATAGCATATTTTGCATACTGGTGATGTTTTTCCTCAACAAATAAATTAAGGTATTACAACAGTTAGTATATAGTATAGTATATAAGGTAAATTAATTTAACGTGGAGGCAAGTCTTTGTGAATGAATGTATGAAACATGTATGATTTTGAAATAAAATGTATCTTTCAGGCATACCTGTAATCGGTATTTTCAATAACATAGTTTTTTTAAAGACCAAATCCAAAGATTTGTTACTACGTCATTGAATACCTCAGTTGCTTATCTATAAGTTTTGAACATAGTGATATATTTAGTTTTATTGTTACAACTACGTATCCAATAAGGAAACATAAAATACTGACGCGTTAATAGTGACGTAACAAACTTTACATTAAGCAGGTACACCACATAATCAATGACTACGACCAGTTTCAATATACGGTCTCTATACTAAACAAAAACAAGAAGACCGATGTTAACATTATACAAACAACGCTGTTTATAAGAAGATGAATATTATACTAGCAAAACCCAGAAGTTGACAGACGGACAGAAGTGTAAGTATAATCTCCAATTGTCATGACAATGAATCTCATCTAGCGGCAAGGTTCGTAAAGTCAAAGGTATGGGTAGAAAAATCATTGCACTGAAAATTCTTAGAATGAAATAGGATTGATTTTCCAACTATTCGAATCCAACTCGGCTAGGCAGCATTCGTGAAGCCACGTAACTCCCTCTCGTCCCAAAACATCACTTACTGAATAGAGATCTATCGTGAATCTCACAAGAAAGTTCAAGGTCACACAAGGAGCTATGTTCAGAGTTTGCTTGCGAGATCAAATGATGAAACAGAGACTAACGTACAGAAATAGCGAAATGCACAGGCGAACCAAAGCAATAGACCGAAGAATTGCCGAACTCAACTGTGAAGTCGTTGGATGCGGGTAGCGCAAGACCAGCCATCTTGTATATCCTCAGAGGGCACATTCGAGCAGTGAACGTTTTCAGCTGAAATTATAGTGATGATGAATTTGAAGTGCACTATCTACAGATGACTTTTGAATAGCCGGAAAAAAGGATCATGCTTCTCAATGCCAAATCATATGAAGGAGCCTTTGAAGACGTCACTTCTCTTGTACCTGACTTTACACTGCTTTATTCACCTTTGAAACAAAAAATCAGCTAATTTTTTTGAGCCTTTATCGTTGTGGAGGCACAACTTATAGCAAGGTTATTACTGTGAATTGTAACTTATGGCCTGATGATTTGATTTTAACAATATTTTAATTTAATCTTATTCTGTTATAGATGATACTTTAACATAATAAAGACGTTATCAGTTCATTATTAACTACCGGTAACTTAGTACAATCAAAAAATATATTACATAAATAATGCAGTTGAATGAATTTGAGGATCGAATAATTACGATATACGCATTCAACCTAAATCGTAATCTTTCGTTCCTTTAGTTCCTCATATTATGTCACACATGCTAATGCATGCGAAACAGTCTCACGATCACAAATTATATCACACTATATATACACATTTTTCACAGATGCAACACACTGACATGTCACAGATAACTGGCGCCCTCTTACACGAGACTCGCCAGAGATCGAGTAGCACATTATAATATAATGAGTGAGCGAATGACTCAGACTGATTTAGTGAGTAGTTGAACGATTGTGCTAGCACGCGTGCCGATTCCCCCTTTTAGTCAGTCGTTCAACGTAACAGCATAAACTCGTGCGCGTTCATTTTTACTCGATTTAAAGTGTATTCGAACGAATAACAGATAATAATAAAAACTAAGTTAAACATAGTTACTGTTATAGAGAACATTTATCCTTCATTTGTTTGAGGCAGCATTTCAAGGTATCTATAATTATACATATTTGAAGGTTAATTATGTATGACATTTGTAAGAAGTCAAGCTTGTATTTTAAATATGCTAAAAAGCGACAATCTTATTTCAAGATATAATATGTTGCTGTATATGGTAGACATATAGATTTTTTAAATATATTATTTTTGTCTTATCGTATGTCAGTCAGAAAATATATCTGTGAATACCTTAATTTACCTTAATTATTTGTTTGTAAACAAAGTGTCAGTAATATCATGACCTACATTATTTAGTACTATAGTTATTAGTAATGTTTATCGTCGCTTACTCATCTGTTCCGATAAGTATTAAATGGAATTTAGTTCATCTAACATGAAGTTCAGTATTTATGTTACGGGCGAAGTCGGCCAGATATAGCTAATAGTACTATTTACCCAATTATAGCTGAGTAAACATTGCGAGAAGATGAATTGGAAAATATTAGTATAGTTTTTTATTTTCCCTTTGACAAGTATATAAAAAAAAACTAGTAGTAACACCCGAGAGGCAATATTTTATTGACACTCTCTATCGATTTCACCAGTATTGAAAGATCGGTCAAAATGGAACTGTATATGTTTATACTTACATGTTTTTTTTATACAATAGCTATTTATTAGCTAGTAAAATTATACATTGCTAATGTATGCCATTTCACGGTTTTAATGATTTCACTTTATATTGACTTAAACAAAAAAGTTGCTATTTTGCAAATAAATAATACGCTCGTTCCATGTTTTAGAGAATCGAACGGCAAACGTCAAAGTAACCTGTATGTGGCGCTTTCTTTTTCCGGTTGCATCCGATACTCATTTTTAACATAAAATTGATATATTAAAAATGGGAATAGGAGTGTACATAAAAAGAGGCCTATTAGAATTATGGCACCGAATCTCATCGATCCATCAAAAATGCAATTAGATCTATGGAATTAGAAAGAATCTTTAGATGTATTCTATGAAATGAAAATTTAATAAATATTTTCTTTTATTTTTGTTATAATTTAATAATTACTCAAACTTTGTAATATGCCAATAAAAATATTTATAATATACTAATTTTCTGACTGACATAATACATAAATTATTAGGTAGGTATATGAGTATTACTACTTTTTATCAAAACGTAACGATAAAATATTTTCTCATTATTTACGTTTACTTCGTGATAAGTAATACATATAATTTGTTATTCTTTTTTAGATGAGGTGCTTAATATTATTAATCCCGATGTTATGTTTTGCCAATGGACGAAACCTGCACGACTTCAACGAGGATCGCGACACCGATATCAGCGACAGCATCGACTTAATAAAGAACATTAGAGATTCGAATAGTAATCAAATGAGACATCGCCGGAAGTCGAGACAGTCATATTACGACTTTTCTCCTTATTATTACGATAATAGACGAGAGTACGGTCGTCATCAAGATGAGATGCTGAACCGGATAGTGAGGCTGTTGGATGAAATTTCCTTATACGTAAAGCGACCGCCAACACCTCCACCTCCACCACAAGTTATTTACGTACCGTACCCTGTTCCTTACCCGGTGCCACACACGCGACCTTGCACTGAAAAACCAAACAAAGTAAATTTAACCGATAGATGGCCAGATATGGATGACGCTAACATGAATTGGGGTTTAGTGCCTGATGAAGTAGAAGATATAGATGACGGTAATGATGGTGCTAGACCTGTGTCGTTTGTACCCATGGAAACGAATGAGTCTGTACCAGTTCCACCACCTGTTGAGCACGGTAGCTCGCAAGCAGGGGTAAGAAAATTTATGTAATTTATTTTTCTCTAAAAAGACGATTCGCTTTTGTTTATCTTTTGCTCGCATCTTGTTACCATTTCAATGAAACAAAATAAAAAAAAAAAAAAAAACAAAGTATTAAGTGTATCGGGTATGTACATTGTGCAAATATATAATATTTATTTTATTGGAATACATAAAGTTGAATTTTAATAAGTAATATAATAAATGAAAACTCTTTTGAAACCCACATTATTCTCCGTTAAAATGAAAAATAGTTATATTACAATAGAAGGAATAGTATAGATTAGGAAATACTTTGCCTGTCTGATGTACATATGTATATAATTATTTTAACAGTGTAATAACTCTACTTGCAAGAATAAAAAATCAAGCAGAAGTAAAATACAATCAAGAATATTCCACTAGAAATTGTATGAAAATGAAACCAATAAATAATCAGAATCTTGAATTTATTTTTGGATGAATGTTATTTAATAAATAACTTTTACCGAAATCGTATTTTTATTACTACATATGCATCGTAAAGTACTCTGTTTTATTAGATCGAAGTGATAATCTACTTAATACGATAAAATGATAGTGTTTGTTCTCTTTAGGACAGTATGTGGTAGTATATATTTTTTAAATTAGCTGCTATTTAACTTTGAATATGTTTTACAAAATAATAAAATAATTATCCTGATAATAAGGATGTATTCGCTTCTTTTATAAATTGCTTTTGTACAGTACGCATTCATTTACAATCAGAACGTTTTTGTTACAGATGGAACCGTCAACTGAAGCACCAATAGCTAGGCCCGGCATTTGCCAGGCTGCCATTATTATATGCTGCAATACGGGAACCAAACAAATTCAACAGAGTTGCTTCACGAAATATGGCTGCCCTAAGACATTTTCGACTGGGCTTTCATGTAAACCGAAAATAGTAAAACAAGTTTTAGAAGAATTCGCAAAAGCATATGCACCTAATACGAGTCGTTGATTATAATCCGAGGTTTATCTCTTCACGCAGCTAGTAAGTATAATAAAACAAAACCTTAGAACGTACAGAAGTAACATTGTGACACTAGGAAGTAGAAAACGATTTACAATAAAAAAAAACAATTATATAGTAACTCGCAAATGCAACTAAAGTAATGCCTACTCACGATAGCAACCATATACATAGTTTACGTTAACGTTTAAGACAACCTTACATTATTATACGTTTAAACAACATGCAATAACAATAAAACAGATATGAACGAAAAGATAAACCGTAGAAAATTTCATCTAACATAGTTAGAATATCCATAGAATTTGTTAAAGTATGTGTTCTTATAATAACAAGTTGGCTAATATTAAAGTTGGTGAAAATACAAGCCGAAAGAGACAATAATTCGGGTAAAAAGTCATCTTAAATTTTTATTTAATCGTTATTAAATCGTGTTATATACCTACATCGAAGTAGAGATAAAATCCCATACGTCAAAGCTACACTAATAGTTAAATAAATAATAATCATTACTCCATAACATATTTATACAAAAAGTTGTTCAAAAATTTGTATGTCACTCTACTCCTTCCAAATGATTGGACAGATGAATATTTTGAGCGTGTTTGAGTGTGTCTCTGGGTGGCTCAGATTGCAACCGGTAAGTGGCGCTGCGATCGGATTGCAAGTTTTATTAACAATTTTTTTTTATTTAATTCCTTCAGAGTCAGAGCGGGCAGCTAGTAATTTGAATATCGCAAATCCCTTTTTACTTAACTTGTTTAACATTATTTCAATTCGTCAAAAACTAAGTGTTGTATTATTTAAACATTTTAGATTTATTACTAATTCCCCAAGTTTCATTAGGGAATTAAAACAAAGACCTAACGATATTTTCTGCTTCATCATGTGTTTCCGTAATAGAAATAAATATAAATTTCCTTATAAATTTAAGATGGATACCTACCATAATTAATGCCAGGAACAAACAAATTTGTTACGCCTATTGTACACTCGTTACTCAACTAAATAGAGTTATAAACATTTGGGGACATTGGATACGCTTTATTACAAAACTTTATGAAATATTTAAAAATTCATAACGATATGACTGCATGCAAACGGTGAGTTCATAGATAATGGCATGCTTTGAAAATTATAATATTGGCTCAAGGTTGTTTTAAACGCTAACACTTTGAAAACCAATAGACAGGTTGCTGATTTTTGGACAGATTTACTCAGGCTTCAGTGTTTTCATAGACAGTTGAAACCAAATATTTTTTTATCACAGCTACTAGCCGCGCTGGTAGCAAAACAAAAGAGTAATGCTTTAAAAATGGCAGCTAATTTGAATTATTAAAACGTTAACTCATATAATCATAGTTACTAGATACAACGCGGCACTTACAATATTAGCTATTTGCAAATGGCGTAACTGAGTCGTAAATTAAAAAAAGTAGCTAATAGGTAACTTATCAGTATTTTTTCGATTAGTATTTAGTCCTATTTTATATTAAACATATATAAAGAGGGAAGTAATTTAGATAACACTTTAGATTTTAGATTAATAAACCTGATTTTAACGTTTTTTAACGCTGGAAAAGAATCTATTATACTTTTAATCTTCTTATCAATTAAAGCAGAGATTAAAAATATTTGATTCATTTATGCTAGGACTGTAAGTTGATGAATTTCATGACTATACTAGTATACACTAATTAATTGCGTTCTGTTTTTGAACATAAAGGAATTCGTAAGATTAGTAATTTACATGATTTAGTTTATCATTTTAGTACTATTAAGGCTATCCGATAAGACCCTTACTATAATACTTAAATCAAATTGAGTCTATTGTCATCGTAGTCATGAATTTTATGCCATACCTGAAATGAATGTTCCTTATTTTATTTCTGTTTACAAAAATGTAGTTATAGATTAATGTTAAACTATATAATCACTAAATTATATCTAAGTTTTTGAACTAATTCTTGGCACCTACATCATCTTTTATTATCCTTTATCATGTATGTTAGTTTACTCCGGATAAACCGTTATGTTATACAACTTTTTATCTTATAACGGCAAGGTTTTAATTATATTTGTTCAAATTAATCTGTTGGTACCATTTCATGTCTGGTCATTTTTATTTACTTAATATATTGAGAATACAACTTTGTCAAAATGAAAATTAATAAAATGAATTTTATTAATAAGTTAATTGGTAAAGAGATGAGTATGTTTTTTTGTTGTTAGAAATATACATTTATATAACTTGTCAAAATAATCTAAATAAACCTACGCTGGAGGATTAACTAGCAACTAAGAAGATTTCCGATATCCACCTTCCATGTCTGGCGTCATCAGATCAGCTCGATGTTTGCGGATGGAACTACTAACACAAGTAAAAGTTTCAGATAAATATGATAAGGATAATATCATTCTAGCTTTGTTTTTAATGTTAGTTATGTACAAGTGAGGCCACTATAAAGCGCATAAAAAGCATTTAATTTGTTTTAATTAAATAGAATCCTAACATTAAATACATAATGGCAGCTATTAACGTTTCTAGTCTATAGAATTTTGCTATTGTATAATTTTATGTGTCGATAATTTTCAATTGTTTGAATTTACGTTTAGTTCAATTCAAACAATTGAAAATTATTATTTTGGTCATATAATTCATGAAGTCAAATGAATGTCATCGTTATAAAATTTATTAAATAATAAATGACTAGAAGCTAATTTTTTTTTTCATTTTAAATCACAATTTCTACTAAAATTTGTAACTTATTATTTATTTTATGTCATAAAAATAATATTGCAATGCATTTTATAAGACCTAAATGTACTTAAATACTAATACTGACAGTTCAATATAAACACTGTAAATGCGAAAGTGTCATTGTTTGTCTAGCAGAGTATGCCGATGCTTGGTATACTTAGCTGGGATGAAAAGTAGCCTATGTGCACTTATAAGTGCCAAAATTCAAATCCACTCAGGATTCTGATGTGATTGCATAAAAAACATCCATCTAAACTTTCGTATTTATAACATTAGTCAGATACCAGAAAAACAAACATACGTTACTTTAAGATGTTTTCACTATCATGCAGAAATATTAAAAAACGAATAACTCTTATCAAACTGCAATATTAAAATTATTGTGAAAAATTAAAAGGGTCGAGGTGGCCCAGTGGTTAGAGTGCGTGCATCTTAACCGATAATTACGAGTTCTAACCCAGGCAAGCACCACTGAATATTCATGTGCTTATTTGTTTTTATAATGCACCGTGGTCAGTGGTGAAGGAAAACATCATGAGGAAACCTACATGCGCATGGAACAGCGTGGTGGAATATGTTCCAAATTTTTTCCTCAAAGGGAGAGGAGGCCTTAGTCCAGCAGTAGGAAATTTATATTCTGTGAATGTTATGTAATAAAAATACATTATTATGTAATATTTGTCATAAAGGTACAATTTAAGTTAACATATGCGTTATCAGGGGTATAAGGTAACAAGTTTCCCACAAACCGTTCGTCACACACGGTTGATGCAGGAGGAGGAATCTTAGCGTTGATAATTGATAATTTGTTAAGTAAATACATTTGATTGTAATCTTTTCGAATTGAGTATAGTCATTTCCTACAACTTTTTGCGTCAAACACAATGTCAATAAAAACATCGTACCTATCTTATCTGGACAAAATGCAAGCAATCCATGTCATAGCCTCGCCTTGAAAAATGTAAGAATATTAAAAAATTACCAAAATTGACGTTTTGGACCAAGATATTGTGGTTTTCTTTTTAGTAATATATAAAAGTATTTTAATTTTAATTATAAATCTTTTTCACACGTAACTTCAGATTTACTTATAATACGAGTATGATTTTATAATCGACTAGACAAACCTTTGAGTAGTAGCTGAATTAGCCGACAGGTTGTGTATAGCAAATATACCTCATTTGTTACGGAAGATGAACGTATCGTGGTTTTAACCTCCCTTCCACCGAAAACACAATAGTTGTGCAGAATTTGTTTTTTTACACTAGGATCAGGGTACCGTCAGCAAATGCTATCCTATGGATCGTATGCTTGCAAATGTTTAAGAGGAACCTTAATAATATTTTTTCGCTTAGACCATTTAGAATATTTATTTGTACCGCAGACTAGGATGTTAATATATAATAAGGGTGTAATGTATTATAATTTTATTTATTCAACTTCACAGAGATTACTTTTCCCCTAATAGTATTTATTTTTCTTGTTGGAATCATTGAGAACTAGAAATGCCTTAATATCTCTAATACCTAGATGAAATTTTTTTACGGAAGCGATATCTGTAATATTTATTGGAAGTAATAATCAATAAATCAATTAATTTATTAAATTCACTTTCAAATAAATAAACGTTGAAAAAAGTGAGATAAAACGCAACAAATTCTGCCATTAAACGAGATCAAAAGACTTATGTAAAGCAGCAAGCGTTGTGAAAATAAAGGCTTGTAATTAAACTGGAATTCGCATTTCCAACATTGACAGAGCCGTTAATCTAGACATAACGAACAAAACAATAAAAAAAAACAAATAAGGTTTCGTTGCAATCTGCTTTGATTTTTTTCCTTTCAATTCAGACTCCGAAGATTCTTTCTTCGGATCTTTTACAAGACGATAAAAAAGTTGGTTTAAATTTTTTAACCTATAACACTGCAGTAATAGCTATATAAAGAGCTGAGATGGCCCAGTGGTTAGAATGCGTGCATCTTAACCGATGATTGCGGGTTCAAACCCAGGCAAGCACCGCTATATATATGTGCTTAATTTGTGTTTATATTTCATCTCGTGCTCGGCGCTGAAGGAAAACATCGTTTCGATGAAATTAGATACATGCAAACCTGCATTCTGCCACATGTGCATTCCGCCAACCCGCATTGGAACAGCGCGGTGGAATATGTTCCAAACCCCCTTAATGGCTGTTACTTACTTACAGTAATACATAATATTCTATATAATCTATGTTACTGTACTTTTATTATTAGTCTGTTGTATTTCCTAAAACATAAGAAAATTTTACCCATAACCGCTGCGATAGCCATTTAAGCACAAATCCATTCCCCCTCCTGTGTTATGACAGGGAAAACATCGTCATCGCCTGCGCCCATGACGGTTTCAAATCGCCGTCACGCCGAATTCAATCATCTAACCCATCTAGGTGAATAAGTTATTTTTTGATATATTTATTTACATAGAAATTTAGGCAAGTATAATTGATGAAGGATTTGTATAAATTACCTGAAATATGACGAATGTTCGTGATATTGGAAGAAATCATGCCGACTGAGAACTTTACTAGCTTCACGTAAATAAATAGGCGGTCCTAAAGGCTTGTAAAACGGAGCAGTAGCTTGTGTAGTGTAACGGTATAAGCAAGTAACTGACGCACTGTGGACATATTTTCTAATTAAACTGTATGCCATTTGCTTTCCTGCATACTTGTTACGTTCAAGAAGAAAACATGAGCCGGTTCACGAGACATCAATGAAAATTAAGCCTGTCTTTATTTTTTTATAATATAGTGATGATTATATCAGTTTCCTTTTAAAGTATTTATTGTTTGATCTCTATAACCCGCCAAGAACAAAGTACTAACACGTCATACTATATTATTCATAGTTTTATATGTCAGCAATTACCATCAGATTTTAGCGATGATAATCGAAGGTCTGTTGTGTACATCAACGCCCTTGGTTAAACCAATAAAGTCGTTATTACACGTAGATCTCACTAATATTTATAATTTATTTCAATAAATCCTTGTAAAATCCTTTAAATTAATAATTACTTAAACTTAATTCAACTTTTGTAAAATATATGTTTTATTATTAGAAATATCTTAATACATCAAACGATAATAAAAATAGTTTACGCAAAACCTTTATCAATTTTTAGGGTCTAATTGCACTGGGCTGGTTCATTTTTGCCCTGAGGATCGGATGTGTACTTGTGATGAAATACTACTAGCATTTTACTTATAATTCCACGAGGACATAAATTATACAGTAATTTTTTTTTTATTTGTTTATAATTAAGGGCTTAATGTAAATAACAATATAATTATGTTTATACAAATTACTTGTTTACAAAGCGAATCTATCGCTAACATTGACACAATATGCATTAACCACAATTTCACAATTAAATGCATAAATTGCCCACGAGATAAGACTATTGTATTTTTTAATATTATTTGAATCATCATTATAAATAGTTTAATTATATTAAATAGCCTAGTCATTAGCTTTTAACATTTAAATGATGAATATTAGTCATTAGGACTTTAACCATTGAACCAGAGACCAATCGATATTAGCGATTCGATTCAAATATGTGTCATAATTTATAATTAATTTATATTTGTTATTGTCATTAATCATAAAATAAACGTTATATATGTAGTATTAACGAAAGACGTACAAACATTGTTATATGATTTCATATTTAAAACAAACAAAGTTTGTCTCTGGTTGAAAATTGTAGACAAGAGATCGTTACAACTCGAACTGTCAAATGCTAAATTAAAATTATCTTTTTTATACTGTTGGTAAGTGGGCCGTCAAAAGGGCCACCTCATGTTAAGTGGTTACCACTTCCCAGACATTAAACCACCTCTGATGTCCTGAACCACCATCCTTGGGAACCGGGAACTGATATCTGATTTCCCTTGTGCCTATAGTTGCACTAGCCCATTCATTCTTTAAACCTGAACGTTTAGTGAATGGATGGTACCTACTTAGTCGAGTTTGCATAAAGTAAGAAAAAAAATACCGGCTATATTATGTTATGAAAACAAAAAAAAAATTAATAATTATTATTATTTATGAAAATTTTAATGGTTTCTGACATATTGAACGGATCTTATATGGTTAAATTGTTACCGTGACAAAGGACCATGAATTAAGCATATAAAATATAAATCAAAATTTATTTCAATACTTATTTTTGCTAAGAACAACCCAAAAATATAAATTAAAATACTTCGACGACTTCCGTCGAGTGTTGTGTTACCGGTTTTCATGGGTACGCCACTCCGAGGTCCCGAGATCGATTCCCAGCTGAGACGATGAAGATTAACATTAGTTTCCTATGTTGTCTTGGATCAGTGTGTTTGTGGCGTCGTTACTTCTGATTTTCCATAACACAAGTGCTTTAGCTTCTAACACTGGGATCAGACTAATGTCTGTGATGTTGTCTCATATTTATTTATCTTAATTTATATTATTAAATAAATCTCTTGTAATACCTAAAGTCAAAATGCATTTAGGTTTCGGTCACATCCTTTGTCTTTGAGTCATCACTAATTGCATGATTGAATGCACTACTTTCATAATTTGATTCATTTTAGGTCGACTTGCAGGCGGTCCTCAATTTGCAATATTAAACAATGCACTGACATATTGCATAAAAAATTTAAATGTTGCTAATTAATTTTTTATTCCTACCACTCGCCATAATTTGGAAAACGAAATTAGTTAAAGTATGCTATTGTTATTGCCGTCACAGTCAGTTGATGACAAATTCGTTACTGCTTCCGCAGTTTGAAAACTTTATTGTCAACTCGTTTTTGGGATCAGAATCAAAATATATTCTTTTTTATTATTAAAACAATATTTGTATGAACAACCAGTTTGAAAAGGACTTTAACAGAAGAATTCAGGGTTATAAGTAAATTGCATTAAAACCTCCTTCGTTAGTAGGTAATCTTTAACGAAAAACCTAAAGAATTATTTTATTTAATATCAATAATAGCATTTATTTTTGAAAAAATTACTGTATAACGGCGGAAATGTGACTGTGGCATCATATCAAGTAGTTCCTTGCCATCGTTGTAAACACGATAGAATTCAAAGAGAGGCAACGTCCGAAAGCTTATATCGTCGTTTTCGATAATTCAAACTGCACAGAAATAGACGGCGACAAGAGGAGAGAGCTGGTATTGTGGGGTACCAGCCTAAAGATGAAGAAGATGAGAACTGTACTCAATATAAATTGGCAAATTACTACCAAGAATTCAAACGTCATTGAGAAAGATATATAAATAAAAAATTGTGTATGTGTACAGCTTACGGTAATAAGTAGAGTACGTGCAATTCAATATGTAACAGAAATTAACGAGATAGATCAAAATTGTACATTTTAAAAAGATTATCTAAAAATCCACGATAGTATATAAGTCTATCTTATAGGGATAACTCACAATACCCATTTTTTATTCTTTAGTTTTTACCTCAAAGAATGGCCTAATTTGGAAGCGATTTTAAGCAATACTGCATTAATCTATTTAAATCATGTAGTTTAAATGAATATGTTCAAAGATATTACAGATTTAAAAAGCAGAGACAAAGCGGTGTGTTAATGTCTAATGCAAAAGTTATGAACTTTGTACAATATGACATTCTGTAGTACCTATATGTCGTACTATACCCATACGAAGCCGGGGCGGGTTGATAGCACTGAATAAATGCAAGAGAAATGTACATAATTACGCTGGACTTTTTATAAATATGCTTTATCATACACTAAGGGTAACACTAGTCAGTATAATGGCTCACATAATTAAATTCCACATAAATTAATAAATTCTAATTTTAATAAGACTACCAAACAAATGTAGGTCAATTGTTATAATGAAAACGTAATAATTAAAATGTTAATCTTTAATTTTATACAAAATAGGTTAACGAACTCGTTACTATCTACATAACAGGCATAACAGGAAGGCAACAGTGCGGTAAGCTACGTACAGTTACAGTATACTTTTGTATTACACAAAAAGTCCATCACAGCGGTATTGGTTATATAGGGATATTTTGCCGTAACAGTATGATTCAAATCTAAATCGAACCAGTATAAAAAATATTTTTCTAAGGGAAATCCCCTTGTATATTATGTAAAATATTTCAATAACAATAATTATTAATTACATTGTCCCTAACGCAACTTGATTACCTAAACATCAACGGAATAAATAAAAATTAAGAGATTTAAATATCAGTTAAATCCATTTTCTTTTTATATAAAAGTAAAAATGATAGTACTATCTTCAAATAGCGGCATTATATATTATATATATTCAGTTTTATTCCTTATTTAGTGCCCTTTCTGCTTTTTCATTGTATTGTCTTGAAGTTTGTGTTGCTTTCCATGTTTAGTATTTGTTATTTCGTTATTTACTCATAAATAATGGTCAAAAGTGTGTAAGCGTATTTTGAACTTATATTTGATTTTATAACTACACATACTATAACTAGTTATAAAATAATCTTTAGTAGTACTAAAGTCGAGTCGAGATGGCCCAGTGGGAGTCGAGATGGCCCAGTGGTTAGAACGCGTGCATCTTAACCGATGATTGCGGGTTCAAACCCAGGCAGGCACCGCTGATTCATGAGCTTAATTTATCTTTATAATTCATCTCGTGCTCATCGGTGAAGGAAAACATTGTGAGGAAACCTGCATGTGACAAATTTCATAGAAATTATGCCACATGTGTATTCCACCAACCCGCATTGGAACAGCGTGGTGGAATATGTTCCAAACCTTCTCCTCAAACGGAGAGGAGGCCTTTAGCCCAGCAGTGGGAATTTACAGGCTGTTGTTGTTGTTGTAGTAGAACTAAAACATAATATAATAAGGTATGGTTAGTGATGGTGATGATTTTTAGTTTTGCCATTACAAACACAATAGGTGTTTTTCAAGTATTATATGCTATATTATTATCTGATAAACTAAAATTATGTCAATTCAGCATGATTACCATCTATTAAGTGTGAATATAAATTTAGAACGACTATTGAATCGATACCTATAAATATACCAAAAATGTTTTACACGACACCTTCTTTTTTCTTCTTGATTCATGTCAGTTAAACAGATAGTTAGCTTTTTGCGTTTGGCAGTTATTGCTATTAAATATGATATAGTGAAGCTTGAAGCGTAGTACGATTGAATCGTTGCCTCCACTTTTTTTGCCCAGAGGATCGGAATTGCGATTCGACGAGGAAGTGCTGCTAGCATTCTTGCCACCATTCCACGCGGTCAAGATTTATACAGTAACTAGTTTTATGGCATATTTGTATTTAATGTTATTTATAACACTCTATATGACAGATACCAATAAACCTTTCTTCCTTCACTTAAGCATAAATTTTATTTAAATAGTTTTAGCTTGTTAAACTTCTATTTAGGTATTTTCTATTAGGTTTTAATTTTTCTAATTTTATATTCAATAAATTTAATATATGTATATGTATAATTGTTCCGTGTCGAGTTGTTTTGTGAAAGTCATGTACGCTAGTTTTTGATGTATATATTAAGAACATGATTGTCTACTACTGAAATTATGTAAGTGTTTTGAATATATATATATTGTTAGCGTGCTCAATTAAATAAATAAATAAAAAGGAGTTGGAACACGATAGCCCGAAGCGTAAGAATCAAACTGCAACCTCCACTTAAAAACTTATATTTTTTTATTTTTGGATACGTAAGATTTTAAAAATGTCTTAAATTATGAAAACTAAGACTAATAAATCAGACTTTAACGATGTTTGTTATGTCTATTCTTTAATTATTTTTTAGCTCTTTTACAGTTCTCAATGCTGATTCAATGAAAAGTCAAACAAATTATATTTTGTTAAAAAATATACAAATATATATAATGACCTTTCGAAATACGTGATTTCCTCGTTAATAAACACTATAAAAGGAATATCATGTATTAAAAATAACAGTTAACTGTTATTATCTTCGAATGTTTAACGGATCTTTCAAATTAAAGTTCGCATTTATTAAAATTATACATTATATTATTAAAATAATAAAACTTTAGTAGATAAAGTTTAAAAGGTACTAACAGGCAACTAATTTTAATTCCGAAACACGTGACTATGGTTACATGGTCTGAGTTTTACAACTAAAGAGTAGACCGCATCCCATTACTTTCTTTTGTAAGCCTGTCAATCACAGTGAAAAAAGTGTATTGACATTCCATTCGATTTATCTCACGTATCGAAAATGTTATTCTTATTAAGAACACCAAAGTTTTTTCTTGCCTAATTACAACATAAAGTCAAGTAATCGTGATCCCTACACGGATATAATGCTAATTAATTTTAAATACCGCGAACATTTAAACCATTTAAAGCTTTAATGTGTTATTGTTATTACATTATTTTTTTAATATGCTTTAAGCTCACGTTGGTTAATCGAACGAAATCGTTTTATATAGCTCTGACTTAATTTTTAAAAATATCAGTAGAATCAAAAGTGACTATATTTCGTTTAGTTTCTTTCAAATACGAAGGCCACTTTGCGCTTTGTAAACCAGCCAACGTGGATTCAGTCACGAATTAGCAGACATCACTATTGTTAAGACAGTAATGACAGAGTTTTGCAATGATTGGCTTAGAATATAAATCTAGGTTGGTAGAATTAATCTAGTATTTTGTAATGTACTTTAAGAAGCTTTCTGAGACCTAATATGAAAATAATTCACAAAGCTTTATGGTTAACCTTTTTCAACAGTGAGTACCACTCGCCTCTAAGATCAAAACACACTTAACCAATTTTAAATTAATTGAATATTAAAAAAAAAAGTTAGTGATAAAAATTCTTATTAGATAGCATAGTTGCTTTACAGGCCATGACATTAATAAAAGAACATTCACATTATAGTTCTATTAAAGATTATCTTTAATCCCTCAGATATTAATATTTGTTAGTTAAATAAAAGAGCAAATGTTAATCGTATACGGTGACTTCACACATATATGAAATAATACACTCTCATACCAAAATACCTAAATGTTAATTTTAATTTTTAATGTGAGTCGGATACTAAAGAGCCAAGGCGACCCAGCGGTTAGAACGCGTGCATCTTAACCGATAATTGAAGGTTCAAACCCAGACAAGCACTGAATATACATGTACTTAATTTGTGTTTATAATTCATTTCTTGCTCGGTGAAGGAAAACAACTTGAGGAAGCCTGCATGTGTCTAATTTCATAGAAATTCCGCCACTTGTGTATTCAACCAACCCAACAGAACGGAACAGCGTGGTGGAATATGTTTCAAACCTTTTCTCAAAGGGAGACGAGGCCTTAACCCAGCAGTGGAAAATTTAGACTATTGCTGTTGCTGTTAAATACAAAAATTATGGACTGTTAGGATTCGTATTCCAATATTCCATATTAATATGCCAACCAAGTGATTAAATATGAGTTAAACGTGATGATTAAAAATATAACAATTCTTAGCATAATAAATTAATAGTATTGAATTAATTGATGTCTGAGTAACAAACTGCAATCATCAAGTAGTCTGAGACAGTTAGTAGCTGATTAAAAATAACCGCTTACGATAGGAAACGTCAAACTACAATTAAATGTAATAAAATTTGTTATCGAATATTTTTAAAAGAATACTACAGAGTTCCATTCCATTAAGCATTGCTTTATTTTTGACATTTTTAATTGATTTTATTTAAATTTAACCTTGACTTTAACTTACATTAATCTACAATATACGATTTTTAAATCAAAAGGACAATCTTAATCATTTCAAAGGTCAAGTGGTTTTATGACAATATGCTCCTACTTTTGACAGACAGATAAAAGGAAAAAATGTCATCTAATAACCTGCTCTTAATCCCATAACACAATCGAATTTATTAACAATTCCCTGACGCAATATATAAAGGTCACACTTATTTTATCATAAAAGCCATACAATTTATAAAAGACGTATTCTAATTTAAAAAAATCATGGATTAAACTGTGGATAAACACATATTTAAAAAGGTTTCATAATATAATATATATTAAAAGCATACAGTAAAAAATCAATCAAAGAAAATATAAACAACGACGAAAATACAGTTTGATAACCTTGTTACATAAAAAAATGGCATAGTAATATGGAAGTCACTTGAAAATCTATTCGAGCGCATTATTTAGTCACACCCCTAATGACGATGTTATTACGCAAATGGTATTCTGCGGTTATGTTAAAGAATGAGAAAACACCTGTTCAATAGAAAATAAATTATTTTAATTTAATGTAATACCTATATAAATATGTCTTTACTGGTCAGTTTGTCTGTATAATTATATCATTTTATACTATAATTTTTTACGTCATACCGTTCAAAATAATATGCATTTCAATACTTTTTGACCGAGTTTAATCATAACAATAATAATGATTATTTAATCAAACGTCGAAAATTATATCGACATATGTCGTACTCCCTAATATGATGATTGTTTACATAAATCAGTTTTGTTTTTACTTTTTTTCAGAAGTAGCGTTAATTTATTAAAAAACAAAAAGAGTTTTTATTAATTTTTACATATAAAATCTTTGTTCGTGATATATTTCATGAACAATTAGGGCATTATAGTTTTGGCTTGATTGGTAAATAATATATATATAAAGTAATAATGCAATTGATGATTTAACTACCATAACATATTTACAATAATATTATTATAGAGAGGCACTTACACAGGAAGCATTTGACTTCATTTGTAATCAATATATTTCTTATCACTTGACTCTGAATATTTAAAGTAACGGAGGTGTTTATTTCTATAGTCATTTATTTACATTTTAAAGCGTTGTACTGATACCACGAATGTTAAATTTACACATTAGGGCTTCGTATCCATGGCGCCGCACCCGCATTGACGCCGAACCGCAATACTGTATATACTCGTACATATAAAAACCGCACCTTGGCCGCTTGCATATCGCAAATTCCAGCTGGAAAAGTATAACCCAGAGATCGCAGTGCATTAACGTATAATCACACCTGACGCGTCGAAGTCTATTTTTTATAAATAAAAAATTAAAAGAAATGGCTAAAGGACGAGATCCAAAATCCATTACAGTAGTTTAGAATATCTTATTTTGATCAAAATCAAAATATACTTTAAGTAGTAGGCTTATACAAGCATTTTTGAAACGTTTCCATTTTACAAAACTAGTTAATGTAAATATAGAACGAGATATAGATTGTACTGAGAAGAAACAGCGAGAAACATACTCATGGCTCTTTTCCAATATTTTATTATCCTGTCTGATAGTCAACGAACATCAAATCCGTCAATTTGAAATTTAATGATTTTAGTCGTCCATTCTGTTAAATAGATCAAATATATTTTATACAAGCAATCTTTACAAAAACGTTTTGCTGATTCGCCAATATTTAAACTCTAAAAAAAATATGAATAATAAGATTTGTTGATAAATAAACTTTTTAAATATAAAGCAAACCTTAGCATCTTCATATTTATAAATTTTCCTGTTTATTCAGAAAGATTATATGATAGATAACATTACGCTAGAACCCATGGAAGCGGAGAAATAACTTTTAACGCGAGTGAAGCCGTGCGGACCTGCTAGTGTAATATAAACTTGCGGTCTGGTGCCGGTGTGGCTGCGACGCTATACAAAATATTAAATCTAAGGCTTCTTGCATTTTAATAACAATTATCACATATGATACGTTTTCTAGGATATATTTCAATCTAGCGATTGGTTAAATTTCTTTAAGGTAAAATACATTTATTTAATTTGTTCAATATTTATATTTTGATTTATCTTGGCTAGTTTAAGTTTTATAGAGACTTAAAGTAAAATCTTCGTATAACATCCTACGATATTTAAATCCGTTTTATGAATTTAATAATAGTGAATGTAGTTAGCAATCGCAATTTTAATTCGGCAATAAAATAATTCTATTTAAAAATAAATAAACGCAACTTTGTTATAAATTGCATATTACTAAGCGTGACATCAGGAAGCTTACTATGTCGGGAAAACCTTTAGTGCGTGACAAGCACTATGTAGGAGTGCACGAAGTATCTGATACACGTCTGACTCATTTTGAAAACAATTAACCCTTTTAAAAGCCATTACTAGTGCTACTGACGTCATGCTCAATGAAGCTGATCAATGGGAAGATCGCTCTTAAAAAAATATTACCTAAGGAAACCACAAACGACCAACATGAACTTGAATTATATATTTTTTACATTAAATAGGCAGACGGGAAAATCGTTGCTGAATCTTACGAAATATTAACAATCCCTTATATTACCAATGTGCCTTGGGAACAAAGATGTTATGTCTTTTGTATCTGTAGACCACTGATCGTTCAAACCAGATCGGAACTAAATATAGGTGTATGATGGTAAAATATATGTTAAGGATAGTTCTTACATACATAAATTTTTGGTCAAGTAAAATAAACACTTGATGAAGCTGCAGCAATTATGAGAGACGAGACCGGAAACTTGTAGAATCATCAGAAATCCGAAGACAGGAGGAGATAGCTAGAGGTGGGTAAATTATGCAAATTTTCCAGGGCAGATTCGTTTTATAATTAATATGGATACCATATTTCTATAATGTATTTGAGTTTGCATATTCTATTCTAAAATAATCTGACAAGTTCTCCCTGAAGGCCGTATGCGCTGCCCTCGGCACATTATGAAGATGTAGCTGAAGATACATTCATATATTTATACATTACATAGGGTCATAGTTCATCAGCAATTTAGATAAATAATTTAGACATGTTTGAAGGTGGAATTATTTTCTCTTCAAAAAAAAAAAGCAATTGCTTCTTTTTATTATTGATGACTTATTCTACATATTGTCGTATAGTTTTTTAACCAACACTAAAAGTTAATGATGTTTCATTTGGATTTCTTTATAGAGTGTATAGATGTTAAACTAGTAACCTTTTTTCAAGTAAATTTACGCATTATTAAAAAGTGAGCTAATTTATCTCCTTATCTCTTTATTTTTAGCAGAGATGGCCCAGTGGTTAGAACGGGTGCACTTTAACCGATGATTTCGGGTTCAAACCCAGGCAAGAACTATATATAAGTGCTTAATTTGTGTTTATAATTCATCTCGTGCTCGGCGGTGAAAGAAAACATCGTGATGAAACCTGCATGTGTTTAATTTCATTGAAATTCTGCCACATGTGCATTCCACCAACCCACATTGGAATAGCGTGGTGGAATATTTTTTAAACCCTTTCCTTAATAGGAAAAGAGGCCTTAGCCTAGCAGTGGGAAATATACAGGCTGTTACTTTATCTCTTTTTTATGACTTTTCTTCACAAAAATTCTGTTCCTCAAAAGTAGTCAATTTTGACAGTTCTTCGAGTGTTAATTTTTAATTAATTTGAAATACGTAACCGTCATCAGATGCCGGCCAACTGTGAACATCGAGTTTCATGTTCAATAACTATTGAAGTTATTTTTAACCGACTTCAAAAAAGGAGGTTCTCGGTTCGATTGTTTGTATGTATTTATGTTTGTCCGCTTATCTCGCGTTTGGCTAAAGCTATTTGGATACGGTTTTCAGAATAGTATTTGTTACATTCAGGAAGAGGTTTTAGTGCTTTAAACGAAAAAAAAGGAGGTTCGTAGTTTGACCCATAATTATGTGGATTTTTGCTTTGATTAATCAAAGATTCAACCGTATATTTACAAGCGTAAATATTATACTAAATGCAATATTGCTAATTTTAAACCATGACATGTAACGACTTAATGTAAAATCATCGAGACGTTTTTACTTTTGTTATCACATTTACATTTCAATATCAGACAACTGACACATTGAGCAATATGAAGTACCAAGAATTGAAAATGAATAACAATGACATACTTTGTGCTTTGAATATAATGCTTGGAAACCGTATTTACTATTGCTCTCACGAATTCAAATTTAAAAAATGTGTTTTGAGTAAGTATTGTGTAGGTAGTATTTAAAAAATCGTCTGTAGTTTCAAAGTGTACTTCATCATTATATTATTAGTTATGTATTTATACAAAGTATAAAACAAAGTTGCTTACAGCTATGTATGTATGTTTATATATTTAAAATTACACAACGGAGGAAAGTTTATATGTATAATACTAATAATATAGTAGAGAATGACTGAAAAACTGTGAACATTGTAAAAAATTCTGCAGTATATTTGGTATCAGCATAGTAGCGGCTCGTTAGTCACATATACAAGCAACTGTAACTCCTCGTATTTCAAAAACAATCAGTAACGAATATTATACAGTAAATAAATTTTAATTATATGCTCTACGCGTACTCTAAGTCATTCAAAAACAATACGTCACTATTTCGAAATGTTACAATGATTGCTTAGAAAAGTCGTAAAACTTACAAGTAATGGGAGTTTACATTAATAAATGAATCATTCATGTCATGATAATGCCATACTTATCTACTAACTTTGTTACACAAATCATTTACTAGTTTCGATATGAGCGCAAACGACAAAGTCGATTTTTCAATATCATTTTAATATTTTTCTCGTATTTGTTATTTATTATTATAAATGCTTTTGCTATCATATAGATAATACAGGCTTTATTTCATTACACTGATTTAAACCTAGATATATGGTATGAAAATAATGAATATATATTATATTTCTTTCGTTACTGAGTAGGCATTGAGGGAATTTATACATGGCCTGACGCGCCGGAACAAACAAAAATATTAAAGGAACTTTACTTTTACTTTATGCTTCATTATTATTATTTTGTACGATTTTTACGAGAATATTAATGCCAAGAAATTAAACCAAAGATAATAAAAAAAGAAATTTGTGCGCAATCTATTTTTTACAAGCAAATTTATTAATATATATGTAATTTCATTAGTCGTGTAGTTTGCATTAATTACATTTAACTTTCAAAAGAATTAGCAAGCAATAAAGATTAACATATACATTATCAAATTATTTTAAGAAGCTGACCAAGTGTATTACTAAAACAATGACACCAATTTCTCGTAATTTACAAGAATTGCTTACAAGGATTAAGCAACTCGCAAGAGTATCAACAGTATTTGTCAATAATCGTGGTGTTCGATAAATCAGAATCATCGTACCATCATCTCGAGCAACGGTAATAACTGTAACTAACGGAATTACGTTTTATTATATTGTTTGGTGCATGAGAGAATTACAAAATGAAAAGGCGTGATTTTTGCCGTATAATAATGTGCTTGATTTATTACGAGACACCCTTTACTTATTGTGAGCATCTGTGGTAATCTACAAATTGTATAAGCTTAATTATTTATTTTTAGAATGAATAGTATAAAGTGACGTGATTTTGTTTCAATTTAAACCCCATAAATGAGCACTTAATCTATATACTCTCAAATTTTGTGATCGTAATATCTAATCTGTCACACAAGATCTTACCGTAGTCTTTGTATTAAGTTAAAACATGATGCACCATTTATCGTATTCTACTTTGGTCAAATACATTCAGATATTTAACAATTAAAAAATTTTGATAATTTCGATATCAAACCAAAAAATAAAAATGAGTTAAAAAGTAAAAAATTAGTATAGATTTATCTCATTGCTGTGCTAAGGCTTTCTCTCCCTTTGAGGGCAAATTAATTGAGCTAATTCCACCACGCTGCTCCAATGCGGGTTGGTGGATACATACGTGGCAGAATTTAATTTAAATTAAACTCCGACGACGTTTCCGAGCATGAGATGAATTATAAACACAAATTCAGCATATGTATTTTTAGGGTTCAATTCAGGATTTAAACCTGAGTCAATCGCTAAGATAACCGTAACAACATAATCTCGGCTCTTGATAATGTATACATCATGTAGTTTTATTAAATAATTTTAATTTATGTGTTCGATACTATTCTGGTGCGAAAATAACCGCACATTTAAACATTTTACATGCGGTTTATTTTGCAGATCATATTTTTATATTTTTATATGTTTTCTGTTGGAGTTCCTTACTGAATAATTTAAATAAATAAAGTTTATCACTAAGTATGAAACTTATTCATGTTCGTTAAAAACTATCGATCTACTTCCTGTACTGCTAATACAAGAGTTTTCGATTTACTTACATTGCCGCTGGTGGTTGTTGCGCCCACATACATATATAAACGAAAACTAATATTTTTTCTTATATATTTTCAAGTATTCCTTATACGATGCCTATTATTTTTAGTTCATTTATAGTTGATACTAAAAATGAACCTCTTATAAGTTTGTTTATTTTGTCTGTAGTCAGGCAAAAGAGTTTTAACCATTCCATATTATTTTAACCGTTCTTATTTTGTTCTTAATGCTCAAATCATGAGAACTAAGCTTATAAATGTCGCCTTAAACACTTCGACATGAAGTCCCTAGCCAATCGTAGGCATATACTGGATGCAATGTTTGCGGGTAAATTTTTTTGCCACAAAATTGACTGTCCCCAGCTTCTTGGCCTATTCAAGCTGCGTGTACCCTCTAGGCTCCCTCGCAGCTCGATCACACCACTCTGTCCACCTCTTAGAAAGACTGTGTTAGGTGCCAACTCTCCCTGTTCTAGATTATGTAAAGTGATAAATGCTTGCAGTGATCAAATCGACCTACATTATGAATCCCTAAGTTGAAAGCAACTTGTACTGGCTTATCTTACATTAATTAATAAAATAACTACTTTTATAAGACACTTTTATGTATACATATTTTTGTTAAACATTTTTTTTTCTTCTTCATGTCTATTTTTGTAATTAAGTTTTAGTTTATCTATATTTTGTGTTAAATGAATTTGCTGTAGCTACTTTTTACTTTTTATGTGTTGGTACAAGCGGTGTTTACCTATAATTAGTTGTTACGCTATTCTATGTATATATTTTAAATGTTTTATGTGTTATATTCAGTGTAAACAACTGTTGGTGAACCTAAATAAAATAAAATAAAAAAAAATAAGCTATTGTGGCCCTTGTATCCGTAATTACACGACTCACTCGCCCTTTAAACTGGAAAACAACAATACTAAGTATTTCTGCTCGGCGATAGAATATATGATGAGTGGGTGGTACCTACCCGGACGGGTTTGCACAAAGCCTTAACTAATGAAAAAAAAAACAAAATTGAAAAATAATGAGTTTTTTTACATTCTAAAATCTTGGCTCAAAAGATTTATGAGGCTCTTTGAAAACCATTGTTAAATAAATTCCACACATAAAGTACAAGACAGAAACGAAGATCATTTTTATTACCTTACCTTTGCGAATCCGTTTTTACTTTTATGGCTGTTTCCTATTATACAGATATACTTACCTGAAAAAAAGAAAATCCTTTGGTTAATACATATACATATATTAGTAGTTATTTCAATTAATGGGAAAATATATCATATAGCATATATCACTTTTCTTATATATTGCGGAGCGGGTGGTAGTTTTATTAATTAAGCGAAGTCGATACTTATATTATAAAGTGTTCATTTGTGTGTAATGTATCCGTTGGTGCAAATCAAATCGTCATTATTTATATTTATTAATAAATTGCACCCGTGCGAAGTTAGGTCGGGACGCTAGTTCACATATGTATGTATTTCAAATTCTCTGTACATTGTAACTATTTAACATTTTTACTATATTGCCCAAAAACGTTTATATTTACGGGACCACATTTCGGAAATGTTTTATTCTATCTTGAACATACTTGAAAATTAAAATGCTAGAACAGATTTGGATGTATGTGTATACTAATATTAGTATACCTTTAGAGTCTTTACATCATCCTGAGAAGCATCCATATAAAAAAAAATCACGACTTCCGATAAGACCTGATTTTCAATGCTTAATTTAATGTATTGTATTCTTTACTTGATTACTGTATTTATTTTAGAAAGACCGGCTAAACTGATCGTAAGTGATCGCCTTCAACCATATATAGTTGTCGCTACTGGTAAAATGTTTATGGCCCTTATCTCTGTAAATTCCCTTACTCACTACCAATCAAACAGGAAAACAACAAATCCAAGTATCCCTCTTAAGCGGTAGAGAATTGACGAGTTGATATTACTCAACCATACAGAACCACTGTTTAAATTTGTTTACCTAATCTAGATTCTCAAAATTTATAAAAACTTTTTTCTTTTAAATAACATACTTTATCTAACAGAAGGTAGCAGGAAGTTTGGTACATAAAAATGGCAAGATTCTTATTTCGACACACCAATTAACCTACTGTTTTTTGTTAACCAACAACTTCAACGTAGTTATTATCATAGTATCATTTACATAGATCGTTTAACATATTCTTAATATGGCCTTTATGGCCATTAAAATTGAGTTTGAAAAAAAAATTTGCTAATATGTAATACAACGAAGGCCGGTACGGTAACACAGGTCAATGTGATCTATAAGAATACGTTTCGATGTTGCGTGTTTTTTACTATTAACGATCTATATAAGATTCTGTTTCATGATAAAGATTGGTCACGGGTTATGAATGGGTGAATAGATGTTAAGTGGCCACCACTGCCGAAAAACTTTGACACTTTAAAAAATAATAACAATTCGTTACATCACGCCCACGCGCCACCAACCTTAGGAGCTAAGATGTGATGTCCTCAATGGCTCACTCGTCCTATAAACACAGCAATACTAAGTATTGCTATTTGGTGGTAGAATATCGGATGAGTGGATGGTACTTATCCATTATTAGTTATTAGAATAGGTTCAATAGTTTCATACCATAATACTATATATCAGTACAATAACGTGCAAGTATTTGCGAAAAATATTATTTATTGAAAATATTCAAAATTCAAAGTCGAGACTCAGACATGTCTGTCATTTAAATTTATTTCTATGGGTTGTTATTTTTAAGAACAAATAGGTACGGTTGTTATTGGCAGTTTAAATTAGATCTAATTCACGCAATTATCTTAACAGACAAGATACATTTTAAAGTCAATTTTATAATGATTGTAATACTTATTACCACTTACATTGACTTAAGAAGAAAACCGATGTATAATATTTTTTCAATATTAAGTAGATTTTTTTTAATTATTTGCATTTTATATTAATTCCTTTCTTCGGCGGCGACTTAATGTGAACAAAAAATATGTTTTAATTGAAAGTAAATGAACTTTGTTAGTCAATAAAATTAAATGCTCTACATTTGCATAAGAATTGTAGAAATCCTCGAACTTAAAGCAATTTGGCTAAAGAAAGTTTTAACGGGAAACTGGTATCGGCGAAAGTTTGAGCGAACGCGGACTTCTCGTCTTCATGCAGTTCTTTGTGAAGCCGCGATGACATGGTTCGAAATGAGGTTAGGCATATGAATACTATTGGCGAAATTATTTTGTGACATCATTTTTCTAAAAATTTTATGAACAAAAGATAAAAGAAAACGTAGACTTTAGGAATAAATCACAAATTTTCTACAGTTGATAGTATCCAGTGTAGTGTTTTCAAGTAAAATAATTATCGAGGTATTTTTTATAATTTTCATTATATATTTTTTAAATCATTTATTACCTTAACTATTATATAAGCAACATATCGATCAAAAGTAATATTAACGACAATTTTGTTGATTAATTTATAACTTTCTTAATCAATTTATATTAGCGACATTGTATTTTAATTTAGCTAAATATAATGAATTAAAATATATAAATAGTTGAACAATAGGCAAAATGTTTTAAAGTTGAATGTTTTTGAACGAACATTCACTCATATCAATGTGTGTTGTAATATCTGTGGTGCTATGAACACTAAGAAAATCATCAGTATACGTATAAACGGTTGTCGGTTGGTTTGGATATGCACGCGGCCTCGCGCAGTCAGTTGTGTATCTAATCTTGGTTCGAACGAATGTTTTGTACTGCCTTCTTCCTTACATAAACATGACGAATACATAACAACAACTTCAAGAATAAAAAGTGTTAGATTGAGTGAACGTGTTTAAAATTTTTATAAATTTAGTATCATTGGAGGTTACACGCAAATAATCAAGGTAATACTTAAAAGTATTTTGATAAATATTTTTATATTTTAGGAATATTTACAATAGTAGCGCTTTGTTTATGAAGATTATGATGATTCGATATCATCGTACGTAATTAGTAAAATGTTATCGTACGTGTATTATGAGGAAAAAGCGTAATGATCAATCGCATCTAATGGCGTTATTGGGTATTTTGATTGCAATTTAATAACGTTAATAGACATCATAAGGACTAATGTCATCGAGATATCACTATGACTATTATTTTTGACATATTTACGTACAGAAATAAAATATAAAATTCATCAATTTCACATAAATTAAAATCTAACTTACTCGCTACATGTAACATGTATATGAGATTATTAATTAACACGGCAAGATTAAAATATAACATTTATAATCAAGGTTTACTAAGGTTATATTTATCGCCACATAGTTTAAATAAACAATTTCCTCATACTCTTAATTGAATAGAGTAACATTCTCAGTTTTAATTATCAAATTAAAACACGACTTATAAAATGATAACTAAAGTACTTTGAAAAGGATTTAGCTTAAGATACATATTGACATGTTCTAAAGTAATATATGGAGATCACACATTATTAAAAGAATTAAACCTGTTGGCATATTTGCGCATACATACTCGTATATGTAACGTATTTATCCTAAACATTAGCAAATAAGGTAAATGAATCCGAAATGTGCCGGAAAATATTCACTTCGAAACATACTAATACTACGACAGAAGTTTTTAAATTTAATCATAAAATACTAAAGAAAGAAAATATATTTTTTTTATTTAAAAATAAATTAATAACAAACTAGATGTCAATCATAAACAGAAAAACACTAGCAAATAATATAACATCTCTAATTTCATTCGAGGCAATTCTTCAATCGTACTTCATACTAACTAAGCCCGCGATTTCGTGCGTGTTTGAATTTAACAAAAAAGTTACTGGTGTAGACTAAGTATACTCCTTATGACGAAGTCACGTCAAAATCGGTCCAGCCGTTTCACAGATTGACCGGAATAAACAGACGGACAGACAGATAACAATAGTAAAAAATGATATTTTGGTGTATGTAACGTGTATACATACATATGCATTTAGTAAATAGTGGTTATTTTATTATTACAAACAGACACTCTAATTTTATTAGATATATATATATATATGTGTATGTTAATCTTTTTTATTTTTATAGTGTATATATATAATTTTTTTATATTTCCAAGTCAAGACCCACGGCGACCAAATATTCTTACCAAACAACATAATTTTCATATCCCTAATTTGTGTTTATTCATCTCGGCGATGAAAGAAAACTTTGTTAGGAAACTTAGTCGAGTTCAAAGAAATATTGAATTGGAGCTGCCTAGTGGAATTCCCAGTTCCAAATATTATCCTCAAAAAGGGGAAGACTCGATCCTAACAGTGAGCAACATTTACATGCGAATAAATACAATAAATATAACACTCGTACTACTGACCGATTTCCGGTCAGGCCAGGTCAAGTGCACTATCAATCCCTTACTCTCTAAATTCTATCGGACTTAACTTGTTATATATAGATAAAAGCGTGATAGAAACGTTTGTTTTAAATATAAAAGTTTAAAATGTTAAAAGGTTTTTTTTAGTAAGAAATATAGATAAGAATTAGGAATCGCTTTAGATCGTTATCGTGATGAAGATAGATAATCCATACGTTTTGAAGTTAAAATAATTTTTTTTTAGTTAAAATAATTATTATTTTTTATTTCAATATTCATTATTACGATTTTTCGCTTAAGTATAATATTCTCGGAGTATAAAGAATTACGTGGTGTATGCAATGTTCCACAAAATTGATTACTTTATTAATTAAACATAAAACTCAAAAAATCTTTAAAAAAATAATAAGAAATATTTAATTGAGATTTCTTAAAATGCCAGTATATGGTACTTTTACCTTATGTCTTACTGGTAAAAGGCAAAAAGTCTTAGCTTAAGATGTAATCCTAAAATAAGGTTTCAATTATACTACGAAACATTTTTAAAATACATATGCCGCATTTATCGCAGGCAATTAGCTCAATTAGACTTTTTTATTAACGGTTCAGCCATTCCATTTGAGAGCACCGTTCAAACAGCAGCCTGATTGACGTCAGCCAATTCATTCTCATAATAGGGTTTTTCCATTTCTTTATTTTCTTAATGACAGTTCTAATTTGATAGTTATAGTGCTATGACTAAGGAAGTAATTATATCGATTGCATATATTTTTAATTATAAATACTCATGACATTTGGATTAAAATATGATATATGAATAGTATAGCAAATCTCATGAAATACTTTACTCTTGTTCAACTTAATTCCTTTTTCGGTGGGATTAGGCTTTAGTGGACCGCATTAAATGACAATAACGTTGAAAAAAACTTAAAAACGTTTAAGAATAAATCAATTATAAGAAAATTAATAGTTATTGAAAACTCCGTATGAATTAAAATTATACTAAAAATAGTTTAAATAAAACTAGCGACCCGCCTCGGCTTCGCACGGGTGCATTGCTTATATTAAGTATATTACAGACTTTTTTCTTGTTTCTTTACTACATTGTCCATGTATTATTTACAAAAACCTTCCTCTGGTATAACTCTATCTATAAAAAAACGCATCAAAATCCATTGCCTATTTTTAAATACATAGGGACAAACAGCGGTAAGCGACTTTTTTATGCTATATAATGATAATGATTTTATAAAGTCATATACAATCGGAAGAGAAAGAGAGGGGGTAATTTCTCCTGGAATACTATTCTTACGTGGTAATTGCTACCAGTTCACTCTAATGTAAGCCGCGTAAAATAACTTCGTTCAAAAAAATTATCGCGCTGGATAAATTAAGGTGTTATGGATATTTATATTAGCAAAAAAAACTCGTGTTTTTCAAAGTTTTTATTAGCGAAAAGTAATCTTTTATTAGCGCTATTCCCATAGAAGTTTAAAGCATTTGTGTCAAGATTTACTAAATTCATTAGGCATAATTTATAGAACCGATGAATAGTAAATTAGTTCTAATGACATTCATCTGCTTTGTGTTACAAAATACTATTTTACAAAAATTTGCCAATCATAGTCGCCTTGAATGTTGTTAACAAAAAGAAATAATTGGCTAACATCTCCCACCGTTACGTTAAAATATTTTGACGTGTGTGCGAAGAAACACAGCTTCCAAAAGATATACATAAAATTTATTTAGTTTGTATTTTAATATATGTTCGCTCATTGCACTTTTAGCGAATATACATATTAATAAAACTGGATGAACTGGCTTTCTAAAAAGTCTAAAACGTTTATTTTCTTTATTTTATTAAGAAGAACAAGATTCGTGAGATTCCTGGTTTGCGTACGAGTTGTTTATAAAGACGACTGGCAGTTTAAGATTTAAGAATTTGCTAACAAGTTTTATATACATACATACATTATAGAGGAATAAGGAACTGCTGTGCTAAAATTATTATTACTTAATGCTTGTCGTATAAATTTTTTTGTTTAAAAAATCTGTCTTTATAAAAAAAGTTGTATATTTTTTGTTACTGTATTGAAAAGATAATAAGCATGTATGTACGTATGACATTTGTTAATCAAAACTGTGAACGTAGTCAATTACATTAGCTATATTGCCAGTGACAAAGCCAATAACCTTGCTAGTCGTCCATTGTTTCTGTAAATACATTAACCGTATCAAACACTGCATGTGGGTAGATTAGTTTGTTAGTCGGTAGTATCTGCGTTTCGAAATAAACGTCTGTCATCTCTGATAAAATCTTGCAATGCCACAGAGTAGGTTTGAATAAAATGTATGCTATGAAGTTGCTTTTTTTAGCTTTCTAGCTATTACCTTATTTAAAAAGTTATCAATATTCCAATTCACAAATTAAGCTAAAATCAGTGTCGAATCTTTTGACGTTAAAATTAAATTACAATAACAATACACTATATCTTAGTTACATTTATTGAATATTTATACGAAATCGTGATTAGATAGTCTTAGATTTGGGTATAATTAAACGCAATAAGGAATTGTATTCATTGTATACAAGTCAAGACTAGAATTGTAATGTAGACAAGAATTTATGGACATATATATTGATAGAAAAAAAAACGTGTTAAATCGTGGGTAAAACCAATTATATTTTACCGGTCATAAAGGTTATTTACCTAAACGACTCGACGTCCTTGGTATCACTTAATATCCTGTATCAGATAAGAGATTATTCTGAAAATGTATTATTGATTTCAAATTTTATATAAGTGACAAACAATTGGATAGTTCAATTATAGATCGGGAAATATTCATTATAAGCACTAGATATGGCCACGAAGTCGTAGGTGTAGTTGAAATTTAGAGAAAAGTTATTGTTAGTAACCTAAGTTACTCCTTATTACATCAGCTATCTACCAGTGAAAGTCCCGGCGAAATCGGGCCAGGCGTTCCAGAGATTTGCGGGTACAAACAGACAGACATATAAAATTAAAAAATATATTATTTTTAAATAAAACTAATTATAACGGATGAATCGCGTATATTAATTATTTTTAAAACATCCCGACGTTTCGAGCACTTTGCAGTGTTCGTGGTCACGGGTAGACTGCAAAGTGCTCGAAACGTCGGGATGTTTTAAAAATAATTAATATACGCGATTCATCCGTTATAATTAGTTTTATTTAAATGTGTAATAATCGCGAAAATTTAAGACAACATAATATATTATTTTGGTATAATATGTACTACAGATGACCCATATGTACCATAGATGGCCCAGTGGTTAGAACGCGCGCATCTCAACCGATGATTGCGGGTCAAACCCATTCAAGCACCGCTGTTTCATATGCTTAATTTGTCTTTATAATTCATCTCGTGCTCGGCGGTGAAGGAAAATATCGTGAGGAAAACTGCATTTTCAAATTTGACAAATTTCATAGAAATTCTGCCACATGTGCATTCCACCAACCCGCATTGGAACAGCGTGGTGGAATATGTTCCAAACCTTCACCTCAAAGGGAGAGGAGGCCTTTAGCCCAGCAGTGGGAATTTACAGGCTGTTGTTGTTTTGTTGTTGTTGTACTACAAATACATATATGTTTATACGATACATTTGAATTAAATAAAAAGCGGTTATTTTAATGTTACAGACAGACAATCTAATTTTACTATATGTATAAATTATGAATAAAAATTAATGTACTATAATACCGTTATTTATTAATATTTGCAGAAGTCATTAGTAACAATGTAGGAGTTAAATAACTATACTTATGTATGTTATTTACGCAAAATTTGTGTGTTTGTAAAATAATATAGATGTACGTTTATGATTCCAACATTATAAAATTTGTTTTAGTAATACTAATTTACTATAAGTCCGTATAATATAAGTAGGCAGATTTACATTAATTGCTTAACTTTATGAGTCTTGATGTAAATTGGAATAGCTTAAAATAAGTGAGTATCTTTTTAATTTTTTTTTCGTAAAGCCATATCCGTAGGACCCTAAAAAAGATGTATTTTTAAAAGCAATCAAAAATAAAACAAAATTCAAACAATCACGATTCTGGCATTTTTAATCTAAAAGGTCTGGCTGTTATTTTATGACTTTCAAAATTACAATGCCCTTCGTATTCACAGCTTAGTCTTTAACGCGCACTGAAGATACAGTAAGCCTCAAAAAGCTTTTGAGTGTCAATCAAATGATATGCGATTTAAGAAAAACAATCAATAAAGGTTGACAAAATTATTAAACCGACAAAGTACAGGCATTTTATCTATATGTAAAAAAAATGGTATCGGTATATGCAGTCAATCAAAGTATACATGCATGCAGCATGCAGTGTCTATCTGTCAAACTCGAAAAATAACCATGGATTTTCATACAGTATACATCAGTCGACGAAGTAATTTTTGAGAAACTTTTGGGTGACTAATTCTTATTTCAGTTCGAGTTTCTGTCTATTAACTCAAATATATAATATATTTGATTAAATAGGCTGAAACATGCCGATAGTGAAGATAAAGCGTTTTATGTAATAATCATGTCTTGCTCTATCCCTGCGAAGCTAGGATGAAGGTCTAGAATATTACAATTAGGATTAATCGTCAAACCTAACAGACTGGACAGACTGCCAGTTAGTTTGCCTGGACATTTGAGTATAAAGGCCGGAGGGAAATGATGTCGGGTACATTATTGAATATTTTGTTTCAATATTAATAGACATGATAGAAAATTTGTATGTAAAATAAAGCTTTTCTAATTATTACGGTAACTATTGTTAAATTGCAATAAAATATAGATAAAATCGAATGTATGTAGTTTGCCAATAAATAAATAAAATGTAAAACGCCTAACAAAAGCCGGACAAGCCGAGCACCGTTTATTCGGCCGGACACTCAATCAAAAAGCCTAACTATGTCCGGCTTTATCCGGACGCCTGGCAAGCCTGATTACAATAAACAAACCGAGTGGATTTTTCTTGGTTTAATATTTACACAAAAAATTATCTTCCTTGAACACGGTAACGACTGATTCTACATTGTATGAGTAAATAACAATTAGTTGCTATTAGCACTAGTTTACTAGTAGTTAGCTAGTTTTGACATATACATATATGACATATCTAAAACTACTAAAATAATGTAAACCTACTATTCAACTTACTTTATTTTTTTAAATATTTTACAGCGAAAATTACCAAGACTAAAACGCATTACAAAAACAATCTTAAAACGATTTTTTATATCAACTCTTTTAGATAAAGGACTAAAGAATAATAGAAAGGATATCAGTTTTTTTTATGACGGAGCAGTATGATAAATTACTCTTATAATTGAGCCAGTCATTACGTTGGTTCAGAACTGCATTAAACTTCAAATTAGAACAAATTAAGCGTAGATTTAATTCTCAGATAATAATCGTGAAACGATCGAATCTTTAAATAGTTTATTAATAACCGCTAAGCGCATACGTTTCTTATACTGAGATATACATTCATAATAATTAATCATAATATTAATTAGGAAATACTTTTATGTAATTGAATTAATTACTAATTTCTTAAAACGACTGTGCTAGATACGTTATTTAGGTTTTCGCTTTTTTCTGGAGCAGGAATTTTATGTTGTGCTTGTCTTTTTCCCCTTTTTTGTCTTACTCAGATTATATTTCAGTAAAGTTAATTAAAAATAAGGTAAGTTTAAGATTTCAAGTTTTTATATGCGACGTATAAAAATAATATTTAAAAAAAGAGAAATCGTATAAGAAATAATTTATTTTCATATTTACTGTTTAAAGTTAACAAAAATTAAGAAAAAATAAACCGGGACAACCACTTTTAGCAAAAACATTTATTTATAGAGAGAAATAAATGCACTTTCATATTAAAAGAAAAAACTAAATGTACTTCATGATATATATTTATAGGTAAATATATATTTAAAAAAAGTATATTTGTTTTTGTTAATGAGATATTTTTAATGCTTCGATATAATTGTTTCAATCAATGGCGCTTTTTTTGGATTTTATAGATTAAGAACTTTTTTATTAATAAAATATAACCGTCTGTTTGTGGAGCGGCCTTCTACATGTTATATAGAAGGACAATCAAATGTGTTAAGCGCATATTTTGTTAACTAACAGGCAATATGGATTAATTGTAGTTAATATAAAAATTTTACACGACCAATGAAAATATTATTCCTTAAATAATACCTATATTTCAAGGCGTGGAAAATTGAGGGCTATTTTTTATTATAATAGGAAGGGACTATGCTTACAGACCACCCGACGATGGGAAGTTACATCAAACATAAACATTATAAAAGTACGAAATAAAGACATTTCTTATTTAAGGTTTAAACGACATTAAGGTTTCATTAATACCCGAACAAAAGAAGTTATCTGAGATGTTTTTTTTGCCTGTAATTAAACTGGCTCGCTCGCCTTTCAAACGAAAAAATTTTGGTAGTAATGACTTACGAGTGGGTGTCACCTTTCCCGTTGACATTGCCTAGAACTCAGTCACATTGTAAAAATGTTACGAATGAAATAATAACCATAGTAATTTCGAGGAAACTAATTTAGACAGAGATGGAACAGACAGCTAGGACTTATACATAATAATTAATGATTTGCATACAACAACAATGCACAACTTGTTACTCTTAGATTAAGATGCTCCAAACATGATTAAGCCATTTAGTCATTACAATTCTAATTATAGGGATCAATTTAAACTTAGATAATTATGGTTGAGACATTATATATAATTTTGTGACACTGTAAATTGACGAAAAATAATAATAGCTTGATTGTAAGGGGTAGGGGAATCAGTGCCGTGTATAAATATTCGCTATAAGAAATACTAATATTAGATATACATAAGAAATATATAATACAACAACTATGAAAAACTTGTGCCTTAAATAACAACTCAATCGCCCTTCAATAACAAAAGAAATAACTGTTTAGTGTTATAACTAAATAAACGGAGAACGGAGCGATCAATTCGTAAGATATAACGCATAATTTACAATCGATAAATATGTACCCTATAATTTTTAAGGTTAGGTTAGTGTTTTTATAATTTACCTGGAAACGGCCCGTTGTATACGCCGTTATAATTATTCTGCACTTTCAAATTTAACCTGATTGGTAGTATGACAAACAAACGTACCTCACAAATTTCAGGATATATTTACCGCGGAGTAAGAGCATGAGAGAAATTTCTCCGCTTATCTGCTTTAGCAAAAAAGACTGAGGAGAAGGCGTCGGCTATGTGCTTCTTTAAGCCCGCGCTATAAACGTCACATAGGCTAGGATTCTCCATAACAGGGGATCCCCATAGTTATTAAAAGGCTGCATATTTGGGACATCCGTCGACAAGTCTTGGTAGCGTGCTCAAGCGATGCCGTGATACTCCCCGTAGAGGCGGAGTGGATACCGCTGGTTTTTAGTGGGTATTCCAGTGCACTAACACGTAAACGTTTTTATAGCAAAATAAAACACACATAATGTGCAAAACGTGCAATTAAATTTTTTGCTGATTCAATACTAAACTTAATTATTTAGAAGTGATAACTAAAATTTATTATTTTGATATAAATGCCATTAATTTTTCATTTGGCGTATGGTTAGGAATGGTTTAAATTTGGAATGTATGCCACGAATGAAGGAAATCTGAGAATGGACTTCTTATAAATACAATAAAGTTTTGTCGTTTTGCATAACTGGCGTTTTTGATAATTGAGTACTATTTATACCTTGCATATCAAATGTTTTGACTAAAGTGAAAAAATACTGTGTTATGGTACTAGTCATATTAGTTCTTCTTTCCTGTTTAAAATATAAATATAAATAAATTTCATGAATTTCATAGAGATTTCTATATCCATCCATGACGATACCCCTTTGTTTTCCGTAAATGACACTATAAATATTCAAATTAATTTATTTATATACTACTGAAAATTCTTCAAGATATTTTATCCCTGCGTGTCTTTGAAATTATCCTTGACGATAACTTACGTGATTCTCAATTCAAATCTTAAATGGAGTTCCCCATTACAGTTTTATGAACAAATTCGAACGATATTCTCATTAATATATAAATTAAACAAAACTTTTATGATGCATCCAATCGTAGGCGTAATTGCTGTGACTATAGATAGTGATGTATCAGATATTCCAGTTTGAGTTGAATGACCAGTCACCGACTTGCTCAAGTTTAAGTACATCATTATTTTCTTTTTAATCGAAACAGTAAAGGAGTGACGTCGATTTAACAGTTATATTTTTTTATACGATCTTCACTTAACGTTGACAGAAAAATCTAAAGGAAAATCTTAAGCTTATATTTATAAATAAACGGATAAAACTTTGTGCTTCACAAAAATGTAATGACTACTCGTCGGAGCACCACATAGAGTTAAAATGTTGTGTATGATATATGATATTAAATATTCTTTTAAAAGTTATTGCTATATACTCATTTCTTATTATTTTTAGTTCGTTTTGTCATAATTTATTTCTCTAAAATTATTAAATTCAAATTTTCTATTAAATTTCCTTGCAAGTTTTTATAATTATTTAGTCGTAAACTTATGAAAATTCTTCAGACATTAGAAAAACGATTGTTCGTTTAGTTGCTGAAGTACGTAACACCAATTCAAATAGATCTGAATAAACCTTAGCTTATTTCTAAGTTAAATAAATTGATGTAATTTCAATAACTACAGATCTCTGCATGGAGAATCAACCCATTGATTCAGTATGACTTTTTAGTTCCTTAATCTTACATACACATTCGACCTATATTTTTCAAAATATTAATGAGGCATTTCCTCCTCCATAGTAATGTATAGATTTAAAAATCTACAATAAAATTGAGGGCAATGGTATTCCAAGTCGAGTTGGCAGTCAACTTAATTAAAATGTAAAATTTATTACCTTGAACTTTATCGTATCAACAAATCATCTAGATATAAAATTATATTATGATCAATATATATCAATATATAAAGAAATAAAAAACATGTTTGACCTTTGGACTGACTATATTCAAACATTAATAAAATATATAAGCAAATTATTGTTTCAATTGAAAAACTGATAGAAGTCCTCCGATTTTTACATGTTCATTGATATTTACCCTTGTTTTGCTAAAGGTTATGAGATGGAAGAACTGAATATTATTTATATTTACAAGTAAACTAGACCTGACATTAGGTATTTTTATAATGATTAAAATATATTGGCACTACCTACATATTTGTTGTATTCATTTTCCCCCAAAGGATCTTGTCATCCTGGGACGGGCCCTAACGAGATATACCCCATACTTAGCCAAATTCTTTCTTATTAGATTAAGATTTAGCAAGAAATGCCCACTGCATTTCTATAAATAAATTGAAAACTAACAACAAACAAACAAATATTTGCCTCTAATGCGATAAATGATGTAGACATTATATATGTGTATATATTTATTTCGCTTGCCCCTTCGAGTTATAGTGCAATAATGTTCTTAATATCTTTTCGCCTAGAGAATCGGAATTAGACTTGGAAAAAAGTTAAAATACTACTAGCATCATCAGCTATTTATTTATTTAGCTATTTTTATTTGTTTTTGCTTCTATTAATCTTCATTTTCAATAATTCTTACATAAATAAATGTATTTTTGTCTCTCGTTTTTCTTCCCTTTAATCAATACTAAATATTAAGAAAACCGAATAAAAGGAAAATACGTTACTTAACATTACAAAATTTCAAATTACAATGAAACAAATATTTTACGCGACTGAGATTTAAGTTAATCATCTAAAAGTTCTTTAGAATTCCAAACAGTAGTTTCACCGCGATTCTGTTGTTCCGATTGTATGGAGACAAAAGCGACACTGAAAGCCTAGAAAAACTAAAAACTTCGATATGTACTGTTACCGGTGTTTTTATTTCACTTTTGGTTGTGATTTGAATATGTACCAAAACGTATGTACAACCTGTACCTGTGGCTGAAAATTAGAGAAATATTCTATACATAGATACCTTGTAAAATGTAAATAAACATAGAAAATCCAAATTTAAAGTTGAATTTTCATGCATTGTTTTTTATTGTGTATAATCAGTATCTCATCTCATCTTTTATAATTACAGATGGTGAACACTCTGCTGCTCTGCTTCTTTGCACTTCAAATATCTTGCAAAGCTGCTCCGAGTGAAGTTAATTTAGTAATTCCTGAACATACAGAAGAAGCCCCGAAACTTGATGGCGTGCCTAATGAAGTCGCTGATCAAAGTTCAGTTGAAAACGAAAGTGAAAATAATCAACGACAAAAGAGATTTTATGATTATCCGGGATTTGGATATCCACCCTTCGGATTACCTCCAAATTTTCCTTATCTGGGACAATCGCAATACTCAAAACGAGATGAAAGTCAAAATACAGGCGTTTACGGTACAGAAGCTGCCTTGCAGCTGATCTTTAATCGTTTACAAGGAATACTTAGCGATGTCAGACAACATACACAGCGTCCGCCTCAGCAAGCGAGTATTCCCGCATTTATTCCTGTTCTTTTTATACCGCAACCCAGTTGTGGCTGTACCACTAACAGTCAAGATACTAACGGTCAAGTTCCATCTCGCCCTGTAAATGGAAATGATCATACTCAACCGAATCAAGAAACGACAACACCGGCTTTACCTAATAGATTCCCCGATTTGGAAGATACGCAACAAAATTGGGGAATAGTAAGCGGTAATGAATCGAATGTTAACGTTGAGGGGGACGGAAACAGGCCGATTTCCTTTGATCCTATAGTTCCTCAAGCGCCGATCGATATACCAGTTCCTCCCGTAGAACACGGTAGTGTGCAAGCAGGAGCCGAGCCTCAACAAATTCCGACGACCACTTTTAGACCGATTGCGAGTTTACCTGCTAAAGGTAGTAGCAGGACACCGTACAATACCCCTACCATTTGTGACGGAGCAGTAATAAGTTGCTGCTTACGATCTCCGATTACGCCTAGTTGCTTTGCCCTTCAAGGCTGCCCAGATCCTTCTCGATATGGTAACCCGTGTGATCCTGAGGTAGTATTGAATGTGGTTAGAAAATTGGAACATTTTCTGAAGCAAAAAAACAGTTAATGGAAATGTTAAATATTTCTTTAAACTGTTTAATATTAATTACATGTAATTGTATAATACAATTATGATATAGGTATTTTAGTTGCATTAGTATACCACACTATATGTGAATACTGTAATTCTTATCTTTAATAAGTATTATTCAAATGAAGATGAAAAATTTATAAATAAATACTTTGAGGTAGTACTGCGTTATATTGTTTACTATGAATGTTATCTAGTTGTCCGGTCTAAAAAAAACACAAGATTATCGAAACCTCAAGTAACAAATTAACTAGTTAATTAAATTTATATTTATTTTCTTGGAAAATAACAGTTTCGAATCGAACTACGTGACACTATTCAACTAAATAAAAAAAATTCTTTCAAGGCAGCTATAAATAAAAAAAAAATGATATGTCTACATAGGTGTGATACATATATGTTCCTATATTTTTACGAATTCCGCCGCCACGATTATGTTATAGCAATTTAATAATATCATGTTACTTTATATAATTAAGTAATTTTATAAAATTAATGCCACGTATGAGCAAAGCCTTTTAAACGACGCTACCTCATTCTACTGGCGCGATTAGGAGACTTACCTATACTTGACATTAAAATTTTAACACTTTCATACAGGAACAGATACCCTAAATTTTGAATAAAGAATTTCATTTATAAAAGTAATGACCGCTTCAAAAATAAAGAAAAACCTACAAATAATATTACTACCGAGACGTGTACATGATGTATTAATATCTTAATATATTTTCTTCATAGATAATGTATTAAAGTTATTGTCATTTAAATACCAATGTAGGGATGGATACCTTGGCATATAATAATATTATGTAACTCTTCCTTAACGTTATAAATAACATCATTTTTAAGCTCGAGCAAATTTTGTCGCCAGTTTTATCTTGAACAATATATATTTTGTGTATTCAGGTGAAAATTCACTTAAACATCTTACAAAAGAAAAGGTATTATTTTCGATTATTTAAAACGTCTGTATCCTTTAATGTTTGTTCTCCCTTAACCTCAAGTAATGCTATTAAATACTCATTTGAATATATTCTAATTTATTTATTTGTATGATAATGTTAATATTAAGGTTTAAACGAAACAACGAATCCTGTGACAGATCTGTTGTAAAAAAATATAGTTATGTCAATAAGTGTTTATTTCATATTTTGTAAAAAACTGTATTACAAATAAAAAATTAAATTATTTTTTCGTTATATTATTTTAGTCCACTACATTTCAGTTCAGTAAATGTATTACAAAACTACCATGTGCACTATTTACTTGCACATAAACTGTTTTCCAGATTGACTAGAAACTTGTATCTATTCGTTTCAATTTTAAAACATGCATGCAGCCATGCCTGTACATATTTCGTATTATGTTATGTACATATTTCATTTTGTCCATATCCATCTATATTTTATGAACAAACATTTTTACTTTCGCATATATATACGAAAAACGAAGTCCGTTTCAATTGAGATCCTTGAGTTTGCAAAGTGACCATCAAATAAAAAAACTGTTAATACGTCACCAATCGTTTAGTGACAGAGAGCAATATACCAACAAAATTATTCCCGAGAAGAATAGGCGTCTGGCACGTGGATGGTTCGCAAAGGCTGCCAAAATGATTTGAGGCAATTTACGAACTGCGTCGTCAGAACTGCACATGATAGTGAAGTAACTTTTGTTAATAAAAATGAGAGCTCGGTCTATTTATAATTTTGGACCTACAGTACATTCAGGATGTATTTAAAAAGTAGGAATATTTGTAATTGCATCACACTAACGGTGATTGTTTCATGTAATTGTTTAAAATAATCGTTATAAAAACATGAGAAGCAAGGCTAAGCTTGTCACGCTAAGATTACGATTCCGTAGTCACTAAATTCTTCGTAGAGCAATCTATTCGCTTCTTTAATACTTAATTCCGCAAATATTTTGGACTATTCCAAGTTAAAAATTTTAATCATTAATATGGGACATTAGTTGAGATAAAAAGCATGGATTTAGTACTAATTGAGATTAAGACATGATAAATTTAATTGCATTTGATTTTATATTTCAAATTACGGAAAAGAGTAACGGCTAAGTTTCTTAAGTTACGTTTACTTTTTTTTTCGGAGATATCTTAATTTCGAATAGATGTAAACTTTAGATTTAATTCAATCATTTACTTGTTAAATGAAATTAAATGAAATCAAAATAAACTTTATTCAAGTAGGCTTTTAAAAGCACTTTTATCTCGTCATTTTACAATTAAGTAAAGCTACCACCTAAAGCCTACTTCAATGAATATTGTTTTGATTTTTATTGATCCGTTCTTTCAAGCCAGCATTAGCGATAATTATAAATATCTCGCAATTTAAAAATAAATCTATTTTCGAAATAGATTAAATCAACGAATTTTAAAATCTTTTATTCAATGACTCAGTCTAGAAAAAAACGATGAAAAGATACTAAAATCTAGTAATTATTTATTTAATTATCAATATCTTTTTTATGGTATAGGTTGACGGACGAGCATATGGGCCACCTGATGGTAAGTGGTCACCATTACCCATAGACAATGACGCTGTAAGAAATTTTAAGTATTCCTTAAATCGACAATGCGCCACCAACCTTGGGAACTAAGATATTATGTCCCTTGTGCCTGTAGTTACACTGGCTCACTCACTCTTCAAACCGGAACACAACAATACCGAGTACTGTTGTTTGGCGGTAGAATAACTGATGAGTGGGGGGTACCTACCCAGACGGGCTTTCACAAAGCCCTAACACCAAGTAAAATCTAAAATTCTAGAATGAATAGTTTTCATTTAAAGCACTCGTGTGCTGATGAACTACTAGATAATTATAGCATTTAACTGCCTTTGTGGGTTAAATGACTAGCTGGTAGTTGTAACTACGACTGCAGATCACGACCTCTCAGGATTCGATTTTTATCAGATACTAAACAGAGGAATTCGGATGAGTTACATACATTGGAAGACAAATGAAGCCAAATAAGTCTTAAGTCGGTACATCAAGTACGACGAGACGACGGTCCGTGGTCATATTTAAGTCAAAAGCTTAGATAAGAACTTCTGTACGCTAAGTATACATCACGAATACACAGTGTATAAATATTTGAAACAAATGATAATGCAGAACAACAATAAATTTAATACATGACTAATAACAGTTATGAATTGCAGACATTGTATCTTCCAAATTGTTTAATTTTAATGAATTTAGTTCAAGTTACTGTTAAGTCATATTTCCGAACGAATTCAGACGTTTTAGGGTTGGAACAGTGAATTTTAGATTGCGAAAGATTTTGTTTATGTGAGTACATCTATAATGTGTTACGTGAGCATTTAGAGAGAGCGTATTATTACAATTTAAGACATCGAGTAACTACGCTGGTTATCTGGAATACACCAATAAAAACAAATAAATCAATCAATCGATACAGTTGAAAAAAATAAGTAAAATTCGAAGTTTTGTAAGAATAACATAGCGGGAAAATTTTTAGTATGAATGACCCGACAAGTGGTAACCGCCTGTTTACATTGACACTAATATATATATAGAATTATCCTTGGAATTTCTTAATAAACCTTGCGAGGGAAGAATTGTCACTTGTGCCTGTCATTGTACTGACTTACTTCATTACTTACTTTAAAGTTAATACTTCATTTAAAGTATACAAATCATTTTTGGATCCCGGTGTATATTTTGGCAAAACTGTACTAATATAATAAAACATGCATTCCAAAACAGAATATTCGACAAGGACGATATGCAAACGGTTGTTATTTTAAACTTAGATTTGTAACGTTTGATTTTATGAAAACTTAAGACTTCAGAATGCATACAAAACAAGTATTATTATTTTTTAAAGATAACGCAATATATCAATTATTTATTTTTCTTTTAAATGGCATATTTAATATTATTTATATTTTTTACAATTATGATTAAACAGTTTAATATTTAACTGATTAAACTCTGACTTCATATATTTTATTTGTAATGACGTCATATACAATATTAAATAAATATGGAAACGAAATCTCAAGGAACACGTATACGCAATTCCTCGAAGTTATCTTCTTACGTCAATATTAGTCAATATCGAATAATCTTGACCGATTTCCGTCACGATTAGGACGTCAGTAAATATCGGAACGTTATCCCAATGTATTAATGATGTTTGTCCTAATATAAACCTACTAGTGGGTGTGTCAAACTCAGTATCTGCTAAAGTGATATGAAGTGGGAAATATATTTTTCCAGCAACTCGTTCGACTAATCGGCACTGGCAATAAATATATGTATAAGTACATATAATGACGCACAGTCTATCTACCTATTTCAGTAATACAACCATGAGTAGTCACTCATATATATAAAAACCTTTGCTTTGATCGGACGTCGCGCTCAATTGGAAATCTTATTTACAGTATTGTGAACTGAATATATTCTTATACGGACAAAAACGAAAGACGTAAGTTTTAACTTAACTATTTATGAAAAAGTTTTTTATGAGCTTTCATTGAAGTCTCATATTAAATGTTAAAAATGAATACTTAAGAAGACTTCTTAAGTTTTATTTTGTTTAATCGTGGGCTATAAAGCTATAATGAGTGCTATACCTGGATTATCTCACACTATTCCCCAAATTATTTGAACTATATGTAATTATATTTTAAAGGTCATTAATAAACAAAAAAAAACTATTTTGTTTCAGATGGAGTCGTACAAATGTATTAACTTTGTATTCTTCTTATTTTGTATAATGAGTGTACGGACCGCTCCAAGAAAATTGAATGTTTTTGAAATTGGTCACTCGAATATTGTATTTTCCGATGATAGTAATCCTCGCAATCTGGACCCAATGCAAGATGTTCAAAAACTGACAAACATAATACCAAAAAATAACCAACAACCACGAACGCAAGAAAACAACAAGATTACTCAAGCTTTTACTGCGAACAAAAATGTTAAGCTATTTAATAGGTTTCCACATATGGATGATGCGAGACAAAATTGGGGAATATTAGTAAACGGATCGACTTTTGAAGATGAAGCTGAAGAACTATACAGCAGACCAATCAACATACCGATGCCAGCTACAGACAATCCTATGAAACGACCCATTGACTCAGCGCACGTGGAATCAAAGGCAACGCCATTTTCAGAAGCACAAACGTCTTCCAATTCAGAAGTAAGTGAAAAATCTCAATTAAACTTAACATCGGAATTGAAAAAGAAAAAACAAGTTAAGCTTTCGCCCTGCGATGTTGCACGTATTGTTTGCTGTATGGGAAATAATAATTTAGAACAGTGTTTTACTTCAAATAACTGTCATAAGAAAATCGTACCAGAAACTATTTGCGACATAAAAGAAATACAGACGTTTTTAAGAAAAATTAAGGACAGTTATGTTAGATAATGAGAAAAATTAAATCTTATAATTTCTCTTATGCAATGTCTTTGCGAATTATTCGAATGTAGTATTATTTGACAAATATTAAGCTTTAATTAAAAATAAGTAATTTAACTCTACGCTATAATTATTTATTGTAGTTAGTCATACATATAATTAAGAATACATCGAGTCAGTAACAGAATATAAATACGTTTAATATAAAAAACATGTGTTGACTAATTTATATTAAAAAAAACTTTACACTTATTGAATTATTAATAAACTCTTACCCTTATTGACACTTGCCATTTTTCATTACTAGTTGGAAAATATAAAATACTTAATAATTTTACAGTTATTTTTATTCTTAAAGAGTCACCGTGAGTCGCATAAAATAAAATCAACTTATCGCTAAAAATAGAGCTTTATTCAATTTTAAAATTTACAAATTTAAGTACAGATATTTTTTAATAAGCATGATTGTTATGTAATTATATCAACATAATTATCATCTCTGTATAATAAAAACTGTGAATGGTGTTGCGAATGACAACAATTACATTCCACTTCGATTGTTTGAACAGGATACCGACTCAGCATTTTCATTCCTTAAATAACGATAAAAAAATATAGCAATTATACAACAATTACTGACGTCTTGACTTTAGAATAAATTAACAACAAATCATTCAACGATTGTATACATTTTATTAGTAATTAAATCTTTGAAACTTTATTTGTCGTTCTATACAAAATTGAGCGACTACTGACCTTAGTAGGTGCTTTTGTACGATTCGATTTTCATCCTTAACGTATTTTAAATGCTTAAATTTAATATAAGGATATAACAGTCAAACCACTAAAAGCCTTCCATTGTTATTGTTCTTTTATAATATAAGTTAGTCATAAAAGTATAGTGCTGAGATCAGCTATACCAATAAGCCTAGACCAGTGCATCAACGGTAAAAAATACCAAAATTTATAGAATTGATATGGGACGTTACCAAAATATACTCAACAAAGGAGGCGGCAGAGATCGATTCAACTCAAACAAAAGTATTTAAATAATACCTATAGGTATTAAACCTGAGTCTGTAATTATGTATTAAAAAAGATTAACACTCATAAACTTTTTGGGAAATAAATCATCTTATATGATAATTCTAATAAAAAGCCCGTGTGGAAAGGAGGTAGACTCTTTCGGTTTACATGGTCTCTCTTGCCCAAGGAGTTCAGGTAGGCTTTTCCGCCACGGTTCTCTTAATGACATAATAAAAAGGGCTCTTGCCACCATCGACGTTCCTGCTCTTACTGAGCCTCGTGGAATTAGTCGTGATGATGGTAAGAGACCTGATGGATTAACATTGGTTCCCTGGGAACGAGGTCGGGCCCTTGTGTGGGACGCTACATGTGTTGACACGTTGGCCCCATCTCATATCCGGGAAACAATGTTAAGAGCCGGTGCCGCTGCGGAAAAAGCTGAAGCCAAAAAAATAACTAAATATTCGTGTATTATATCTAATTACTTTTTTGTTCCATTTGCTGTTGAAACGCTTGGCCCTTGGAGTAGTGGTGCAAAAAGCTTCATCAAAAGTATAACACCTCGCCTCATTGCCTCCACTGGTTACAAGAGGGCTGGTTCGTTTTTTGCCCAGAGGATCGGAATTGCGATTCAACGGGGAAATGCTGCTAGCATTCTTGCCACCATTCCACGCGGTCAAGATTTATACAGTAACTAGTTTTAGTTCATATTTGTATATATGTATTTAAGCATTTAATGTTGTTAATTCTTATGTTAATAAATTATTTAGACTAAATAAAAAGTATAACGTACTTTAAAAAGTAGTAACTATGAAAAAAAAATCTCAATGAAAAGAGAAAATTACTTTCTATTTAGTTAAAAACGACGTAATAAATTAAATTAAATTAAATCATTAATATTCTGCATTTCGTATTCTGCGTCCTTACTATAACGTGATAACATCAACATCTGCGTAACAAACATTGGGATATAAAAAAAACCCGAACGCGTTTTATTCCACGATAAGCTATTATTATATTGGCGTTTAGTCTCGAGAACAACCAGATACTATTAGCACTTATAAGAGAACGGACGTTTGAGTAAACAAGATTTCTGTTGAATTTATAAATATTTACGTTACGGAACAGGAATTAAAGTGAGTAGTGAATTTCCATTATACAAATACACACGAAGATCGTACAGGTGATAGTGTAGTTTAATATATTTAGTGGCAATGAAGATTATTTTTGTTTCGGACGTCAAATTGAGGTCAATTCTTAATTTATAATATAATCGACTAACTATGTAGGTGAGCCCGTTACATGCTGCATTTATGTGTTTACACTTATTTAAAACCTACTAAAATAAGTCTTAAAATAACATAACTGTATTTTTTACTTATTTTAAAATGTCCTCTTTGCGTCATTCAATGCAAAATATTAGTGTAATTTATCCAATCTGGGAAAACCCAACATCACATAACCCCTGACTCAGACTTTAGCCGTCAGTGTTGATATTGCTTTATTTGAAAAACGTGTCTTAACCATTCTATATAATTGATAAGTAAAGTATTAGTAAATACAATATTGTACCATGTAATTTTGATAAGTAATATATTTAACTCAGTTACAATATCATAACAAGCAAAAAAATCTTCGATCAAAGTTGACTTGATGGCCTTCGTATTTGTACACTGTTACAATTTATATTCATACGTCTACGCATTGTCAGTATGAACGTACACCCTTTGTCAATAAGTAAATAGTTATATGAGAGCATTATATAATAATCTAAATAAATATAACACTACAAAATTTACAAGTACTTCTGAGACCTCGTCTTAATGACGTAAAACTTCCTTAATGAAACTAATATAATAAACTTTGTTACTTCATCATGAGTAAGCCGTTGGACCAATCGTAATAAAATTTGACGTATTGGTACCCTGGGACTCTCTAAAGATATAGGCCTATTATAAATTAAGGGATTAACGAGAACATACGAGGGCGACGGGGAAAATAAATTTAGATTGACCAGAGTGGCAAAGAACATGCAGAGGTTAAATTAATTTTAAAAGCTATGTGGCACAGCATAATTTTGAATAACTTATTGTTATATGACAAAGATTATTTTAAATCATCCAATCCACTACAAAAATTAGATACAGCAAAAACTTAGTTGCAAAAAATTAATAATCTCAAAGCTTAAAATTGTACTACAATTATAGTGTCTAACTATAGCTATGAAAAAATAGTAGGTTCGTTTGTATGTTAATTATTTAATGTGTATGATATTTCGATTTAGTTCTTAAGTCTATATGTAATGTTGTGGAAATATACCAAAGCTTTACTCTGCTCTAGAGAATATATAGGTTTAATAACCCGAATGCATGTGACAGAATATATCCGATACATGCAGGTTTCCTCACGATGCGGTCCTTGCAACTAAACACGAATTAAATTAAACACATGAACTGTCAGTAATGTCCTAAAATCTACGTATTCTATTCATTGGGTCACTTCGGATGTAAAAAAAGTAAAGAGTAGAGATAAACTACTTGTTATTATTTTTCTTTAAAAACTAATGGTTAAAATTCAATAATGACACTACTACTAACGACCCATACATTTATCCGGCGATTTCAGTTCAGTGGGCAATTGACCTTGAATTAATGAAAAAAAAATTAAGTTGCGAATACTCCTTATCATTTTATTTTAAGAAATTAAACATGAGCAATTTACTACTAATAGAGCGATTTTAGTGAAACTTACACTGTTCCCTAAGTTAAAGTGTACCTAAATTAGATTAAAATTAATCTCAACACGACTTTTAGTTTCCGAGAAATTCGTGGACAAACATACAAACATACACTTACAAAACTAAGCACACGTTCTTGGAAGCCTAAATGTATCATCATACTTGAAAATAATCAAATTCTATCATTGTTACATACATACATATCGAACTCATAACCTACTTTTTTAAGAAGTCGGTTAAAAAGCAATAACGCCAGTAAGGAAAACCCAAATGGTTGTGTAATTAACTTAGTTATTTTTTTCTTTACAGAAATGGCGAGATGTTATGCGAGGTATTTTGTTTTGATAGCTTTGATGATGATTGCTTTGCAAGTGAATGACGCCCGAAACATCGGATCGGCTCTTGTCAAGGTCGGAGACAACAACAACAAGTCTACACCGTACATGACCTACGAGGAATTGCTGTACATCCTCAAATTCAGACATGGTGAGGAAAATGCAAGACCGAAGCATTTAACACCTTGCGCTCGAGCGATTTTGGGATGTTGTAATAACAAGACAATGAACGAATATTGCTCTGAATCCTTAAAGTGTGGATCCTATTTCTTTGACGACAATCCCTGCGAAGACAAATTTATTATAGAAGCTTTGGAAGCAGCGCGAGTTTTCTATGAACAATTCAACAGTATAGCAGCATAAATAAGGTTCAAAATGAAATATCGTTAAAAAATGAAAGGTAACAGGGAAAATCTGCCGAGGCTAACCTCAAGGAGTTACGAGGTAAACATCTGACAGGATATTAATTGGAACTGTTCATGAACAATACGCGGAATGAAAGAAAAGAGAAATACAATCCTACATTATGCCAGGATTCAATCAAAGAAATGATCTAACAATGTACGACAGAAGGAAAGGAGGGATATACATTCATACTAAAGAAGACTACGAACAGTGAACAAAGCGATGAATAAAAGTACAGATTTGAATTTAAGAACCAGGTTTTGCTGACGGTTGTTACATTTCATTAAAAAATCACCTCGATAATAGCATCTTTTCTAAACAACTCTATGATTTAGCTATCTAATTACAATTTATTTTCTTTGGCCGGTTCCTCTCATGACATTTTTTCTTAATAACATTGGTTTATTAGCTAATTTAATACCAGAGCACGTTGTCAGTATAAAAGTTAAATATTATTATAATTTATTACAATGACGATAAATCACTCGATCTCATTATTGTCAATGTAAGAAATACATATCAGCTGATCCTTTAGCTTTACCCATGCGCAATTTATAAAACCTTACCGTCTTTCTCGAGGACTCAAACTATGTTCATACCAAATTTGATCTTAATCAGTTCAGCAGTTTAAGCGTAAAGAGTCATCAAAGTTACTTTCGTATTTATAATATTAGAATACCTAACTGTATTTATTTACTTATACACTGTGTTATTATATCATTCTATAATTACTTAACGACCATTTTCTTGTAAAAATATATATCGATCACGTTATTTAAATTCATCTTTGTATAAATCGGAATTCTTAACTAATTTATTGTTTTTGTAAGAAAATATACCGAATGAATAAGGTATAAATATGAGCTATTTTTAGTGAGATAGACTATATATGAGTAATGGCTTAGATTTGATATATTTAAGGTGATGTTTGAAATTTTAATGTGTGCGTACTTAGAAGTCACATTAGCTGTATTTTTATTGTATGCTAAAACTGTGGGTGACGTCTCAGTTCGATATTGTACTCAGAGTTATCTTGAAATGCATTCGGTTTAGGCAGTCCTTATTATATATTTCTCCCTAAACTGCAAGCCATACATTTTCGCTGTAGATAATGTAGTAATGATAAAAATGAATTGTGTTCCCTTATAATTAATTACGTAATTAATTATAATATAAGTTCAAATATTGCATGACCTTTTTATAAAGTGCTCAAAACATTCATGTTTTGAGCACTTTATAAAAAGCCATGATAATAATTCAAAGGAATGACGATTTTAAATCGGTCCAAATAAAAATAAATTACTTAACAAATATCAAATAATACGCTTGAATATTTACTACCAAAGCCTCATAAAAGCGAACGAGGAAAATATTGAATATGAAGAAAAGCATCGACGGTAATTGAGGGGTATTTTCGACGATATAACTTAAATTTTTGTGATATTAAATGTCGTACACACGTGCAATACATGATAAGTGTTAGCAATAAAGTATTTTAAGTATAGATATCTATTTTTATTTACAACCGCAACTATTGTTTTTAAAACACTCCTTTGTATGAGTTAAAATTTAAAAAGCTGTTTTTCTACGAGAAGGGAACGTCATTATATACAATAGAATAAGAGAAATAAATACAAATAATAACTCTTAAGAAGGAGAAGCTGTAATACTGTGTAGTTTGAGTTAATAATGCGAAAGCCTATCTGGCTCAGTGCCAGATCATGGCAACAAGTGAACAAATATTAGTACTTAAAACAAAGTTCACTTTATACGGACATTGCCTTTTAGCAAAATTATCAAGAGATCTTATTTGGCCTTTTGCTGCCAGATGTATTTTTCTTGTTATCTCTAGAATAATAACCCTATTATAAAATATTTAACAATAAATTTAAGAAGAAAGATTTTTTTATAGAAAAAATGACAATTTTCTTTGTGGTACTCGCAGAATAATTAGAAAGAAAGTAATATCCTTTTAAAGAGCCAAAAGTGACTCAAATCTGAGTTATTTTCATACTATTCAAAAATATAATAAAACAGATACAAAGTGACAGAATAAAAATATAAAATTACATATAATAATGGTAAACAGCTTCTGAGAATTGAAATTGCAATAGGTAGGTACTCCTCTTAAAAAAATATAATAGTAAACATGTCTATACCCTTAAAAACAATGCAATACTTTATTTTTTGAGTCCATAAAAATTAGGAGATGGTTATTGTAGCAGATTTTAGATATTCCAATAGAAAACTGTTAAATAAGAAGTATTATATGTACATACACTACAAGTTTTGAAATATTGCATATGCAGGGCTGCTACCTGATAGGTCATGGCTGCTCGCAATGCGACTTCATGGCTGTTTTAAATAACGGCCGTATGAGACATTGTCGGGGTCGCCAGATAATCTTTGTGTAGCTTGTTCGTGTGTTAAAATATTTGCGCGATATGTTTTTATTTTTAAGAATATTATATAACACCCATTCGTATCCTCAGTACTAGTGCATAAGAAAAACCTCATTTTGCTTAACCCTGAAAATTTACTTAGAATGTGCCTTTGTACAAAACTGCCTGCGTAGGTCCCACATCATAATATTGCCAAATAGCAATACAGCCTGGTAACAGCTTATCATCGAGTTTCCCATGTGGCCAATACACGAATCTACTTCATACAAAAAGTAAAATTTAAAAAACTTAACTTAAGTATATATATATTTTTAGACACGGATACACGAAGAATATTAATTACTTGGTTCTCCTTCTTTTTGTTATTAAAATAAATGATGAGGGTGTTTAGATAAAAAAGACTATGCAATTTTTTTAAGTACTACACTCATTGCTTTTTTTTAAGTTCATCGTTACATTTGGGTTTTTCATTGGCGAGGAAATATACTCGATATTGCCCGCATAGAAATTGCCTTATAACAATTCGCCTTGTTTAAATTGAGTCGCAAAATATTATTGACGTTTTCGCACAATACCTAAATTACAAAATATTCAAACCTTAACAGTTTACGGAGGTCCAGATACTAAACTCTTGTTGTAGTATTTTTAAGTAACGGAAAAAAGAAAATATATGTAATATTTTTTTAATATGTCCGTCCTAAAATTAAAATTGAAAAAATGACATTGTCAAATTTATTAATCAAAGTAATAAGTCATTAATTAAAAACATTAATAAATAAGGGATGTTACGTGATCATAGATTATTCATATCCAATAGTTACATTGGATTTTATGAAAAGACCTATGTATGTAACTTAAACGATACGGAAGTCCTACTTTGGAACCTCCTGATATATTATGTAGACTGATGGTTTTGATAACAAAGACTTTTATTATTATCAATCGGCAACAATTTTATTTTATTCGATGTTCTTTCTTAATTGATACTACAAAAGTACTTAAAGCTTACAAAAGTACTTATTAACTAAAATAATTATTCAGTAACAGTTTTTGATTCATATTTGTATACATTTAAGGACTTAATGTTAATATTTTTTATGTTGACAAACAAAGAAAATGTTGAAATAGTTTATTACTATTTTTCACATAATTTAAACAACAACATTAATTTTTAAAAAGGGAGTAAACTGTACTAAATAAATAATAATATATCCGCCAGACGTTACAATATAAATATACGAACAACCCCTGATTAATTTATGACCAAATACCGTGGAGCTCCAATAAAGTCTTCGGTTTTCGGGTAATTCAACCAATAAATTATTCCTTCAGAATGTGAAGGAAATCTAATAGGAATTAGTAGGAGGAGTACCAACCTACAGGATTAATTCGGAATTCATATGACCTACCTATATTATCTACCAAAACCTTACAAATAGTTAAACGTTTCTAGCATTAATGTAAATAGTCTTTTATTTAAGTTTATATATTTTATTGTAACACTGTTTTACTAAGTCCTAATGGAAGGTGTAGGTATGAAATAAAAACATTTTTGAAAAATATTTTTGGATTTGGACTTAAACTTAATCTACCATCAAAAGCAGTTCTTGATTTTGTTCCAGTTTAAAGAATAAGTGAGTCAGTGTAGTTTACAAGCACAAGGGATACAGTATCTTATTTATTTATTTGTTTATGATCCACAAAACAGATTATAACTAAAGACACATTTAATATATAAGTAAACATTATAAGCAAGCTAAGTTATAACCCAACAACTATGTATACGAAATATACAGATTGTATACGAAATATTTCACTTATAAAAATCAAATAACATCAGCACTTAAGAATACATTATATACATTACAAAAAAACGTTTACAATAAATGAAAAGAAAAAATTATACAGAAAAATATGAACAAGTTATGACAGTGAAAAATAAAATGAAATTATGAAATGGTGAAATGAGGAACTAAATAATGAATAAGATATAATTTCTGAAGATAGTGTTTTGGTTATATAAGAAATGATTTACATTTTACTTACCACCAGATAACCTATACGGCATACAAAATTCTCATCACATTTTAATGGACGACCACGGAGACAACTGCTGAATGGAATGCAAACGGGCTGCAATGTCTCCTTCTTTTTTAACTATGTAGGCCTTTCATTCCAAGGGCTTTGTCTAAATTACAACATGACTTCGGATGTAGTGTGATCAAGAAGTGTATACTGATAAGTATACGAATATGTACCGCAATCTAATTTCCCATAACACAAGTGCTTTGGCTACTTACATTGGGATCAGAGTAATGTATGTGATGTTGTCTCTTATTTAATCCAACGAAATTTTTAAATTTTGCACACGGCAGTCGGCAAGAATAATTAAATTATTCGCGATAAGATGCTCAAGAATATCTTTATAGTATTATTCATTCACGAAGTCCCTCCAAGTTAAATTATCGGGGTGCATTAGTATAAGAGACGCTCGTGCTTACAAGATGTGTTAGTGTGCGTGAGAAGACTCCTTGAGTGAATAGAATTATAGGTCCATTGAAATCGATTATCAAAACAATGTGTGACCAACTAGATGTAATGCGTGTATTCGTCGCCATTTTCGGCTTTGGTAACGCCATTGCCAAACAATGGCGGCTATATCGTCCAAATCAGAAATAAACACGATTTTTTTTTTATTTTGTTTTATAGTTAAGAATCTAAATGTTAGATTTTATTTATGTGTATTGCATTTTAATTTACCTTGTATTTTTCTTGTTAATGAAAGAAGACATTATATACTTATTTATAACCAAAGTGTAATCTCAAAATAGGATACGTATTTCTTGAATTATGTTAAAAATCGATCAAATAGTTGAAAAATAAAATTTAATTAAATTATTAATAAAAAATTCACCATGCAATGTTCACTCGCTAACCCATATTTACAGAAAGCAATTACGATGCCGCCGCGGGCCTTTTGTTACATCATGACCGGCGTTTGTTCCACACGAAATTAAACTTATTTAATATTAAAGCGTATCAATCAAAACTGTCAGATTTCTAACACAATTTTATCACTATAACTAACTTATTGTTTGCGCCTCCGCTCACATGCATTTATCGTTATTAAACGAATCATAAACTACCTATATGAAAGAAATTGCTCATGCATTGAAACATTAACAAAGAACAAAGTAATAATAACAAAACCACTCATAAATAAAAAAGTCGTGGACCTAATCTTAAACGAATTAATGCATTTTTTTATTTAATTTAACAAGAGCCTTTTATTCAGATCTCTTGATATGTTACAATAAATTTGAACTTAAAAAAACTAACACTAACTCCGAATTAAATAAGGTAGTTAAACTAACATCTGTTTCTTGTTTATCATTTTTAGATCTGTTTGCCAGTCGGCAAAGGCCTCCTTCAACCTTTTCCACTCCTCCCTTTCGTCAGCCGCTCTGTTCCACATGATTCCTGCCACTTGTCTGATGTCGTCATCCCACCTTTTCTGCAGTCTACCTCCCTTCCTTTTGCCTCATCTGGGGTACCACCATGTCACTTTTTTGCTCCATTTGTCGTGTCCTCTTATCAAGTGTCCAGCCCATGTCCGTTCAAGTATTTTGACTTTAATTTTTACATCTGTAGCTTTTGTTTTCTTTCTGATGTCACAGTTTTTCAAACAAATTTTATTTAATTATTATTAAATTAAAGACAAAAGTAACCCACACCTACCATTATGAGCGGTTATTAATATTTATTTAGTTATAAACCAAACACAAGTTATTTGTTTATATATTATTATATATGAATACCCTTATTATTATTATATATACCATTAATTTTTGTGGTTTTTAAGATTCGGTTTTTAACATTTCATGAAATAGGCAATTTCATCAAATCGATCACTATACGAATTTATAAAAGTCAATCATGGTATGCCATTGCAACATACTAGTTACTAGTTAATTTTATCCTATTTTTAATAAAAGATTTTAGTTCAAATTCATTCGATACAATATATGTAGGATGTATAAAACAGTACACAAATGTATGCACAAAGTTGCGAACTCTGTATATTCTAATTCTGGTCTAGTCCTGTGAGAAGGCGATTCTGTTGGAAACAGAGGGAGTTTAAACGTAAGACTAACGGATGTACGTGCTTTTCGAGACTCAGGAGTGTATCATTGCCAACTTTCTATCAGCGGGCTGTTAGTGAAAATTTATTGACAGAATATCCCAGTAACTTTTATTCGGGACCTCGTGATAAGTCGTGCTTGCTAGAATGGGTTATTTTGTAGTCTCTAATATACTTATATTTTTTATTACAACTGCGCGTTTGTTGTCAACTCATCCTTAAGCATCCATTTATTAGCTATTTAAACACATGGCCTGCAATCTGCGTGTAAATACATATATTTAGTTTAATATGACTCGCTTTTTCTTAAAGGGTTTCAGATAAAATAACAAAGTTGGTAATGAGTATGCCTCGAAATTATCTGCAGTAAAAATATCATTAAAATCAAATTTACAATCAGCCGAGCTATCTATTAAAGTCGACTCAAATTAAACATGATTTTAGTGCAGGTAACATTTTAAAAAAAATGTCATTTAAAATCTTTCAAAAACTTATCATAAATTTGATTTAAATCCAGAACATGTTAATATGTCGTTACGTAAGCGAATGAGTACAGGAATGGCGTTGCATTAATGAGTGCGGCTCCCTCTCCAGCCTTTTGTCATTATAAACCACTTCACACTTGCAGTTTGAGTATAAACCAACAATCTACTTGTTTGCATATTGCATAATACACATAATTTAATTTGAAAAAAGACTTAAAATCGTTTCGAAATTTCTTAGGTTTCTACTTCAGTCACAAGATGAACCTAAGGAAATTCTGAATTTAAAATTAATTACAGAAAATTCAGAATTAGTTTTCTATCCCTTCCATAAGTTACATGCAGATTGATAGTCAGAAAATAAATAGGTAAATCTCTTGCGGCAAATCTTGAATTACGAATTACAAAGCATTACGGTATATAGAAATGGCGTTCTACATCTGGAAAACTAGTCTGGAAGTTGAAAGTATGAACACTACTTTATGTGTCTCGAATAGCACGTAAAACCTTTCAAGTCCAGGGACTAAACTATTTTCGGTCGTGTTAGATTTGGCGCACTTGAAATTCGTAACCAAAAGTTCTCCGTGACGGAAATTGGTCAGGACGACATACATTATTACTAAAATACTAAAGCACAAAAATAAAGATTATAGCAGCAAATAATCATAAACGTTGTAAATAGTAGATTTTCCAGTATAAAATAATTATACATTTCAAAAAAAGAATAAAAGCAATGCCCCAAATTAATTAAGGAATTATTTATATTCCTATTTACCTGTTAAGCTTATCACTTGTGTTAGGAGATACAACAATAGCCCAAGGGGTCAGGATCGATCTTGTGATTATTTACATCGCTAGGCGACCCGTAAATCATTACGCTATTGGCGCTTATGTATAACAATGTTACAACGTTTCACAGTTAATTTACATGTTAAAAGTTGGTAAATGTTGTTAACTTTTTTTATTGATATCTATAAATATGTAAATGTTACGAAATTAATGTTTTTCTTTTTTAGGGCAAAATGTGTGTATTTTTAATTTACCCTTTTAACATTAAATCTTTTTTAGCTACAACAATTTAATTAACAATGAACTTTAAAAAAACATCTTTCTACATTTATAAATCCCTAGGCAAATGTACTACCTAATGGATAATCTGGCTGAGTATATCAGAAATCTTTACAACACAATTCGTACCTACTCTTTAAATATTTTCACACTATTGAATGAACGGTATGTGAAAACATAGATCACGAACATAAATAACCACATACTAATAGGAAAAACCAATAGTTCCATATGTATAATAGTATACCAATACAATTATACCAATAATTATTATAATAATCATCGCGTTCCCTTTAATGTTTATGTGCCACGATGCCATCTAGCGGCTAGATTCGTCAAAGTGGCTCGTATAATAACCTACATAATGAATAAATATATTTCTATGTATAATAACGTTTCATGAGCTAACCTTAATGGTGATATTTGACATGTTGATAAATCTCAAATGCTCGTTACAATTATAATTTTTTAAACAAATGATTACATATACATTTTCATGGGCTTGCTCTTCGTATGCCTTGACAAAATAGCGAATTCTCTACCATTAATAATAGATAAAACATAACAAGTATTTTTTTCACGGAGAAATAGTTTCCTTACAGATTAACAATACATTCACGGAAATGAAACTCGCAACATCCTGTGCCGAGCTACTAACTAGACGTTCAAAGCGCTTCAAAGATAATATACAGTTCGCAACGGCTACGTGGGTACGAGACAAATTCGTTATAGATACGAACATAGGTTGTTATCTAACTAGACTTCCTAACAGCACGCCAGAATAATTACTGACGTACCGTTACAGGCTACGATTAATTTACTGTCCAAATTAGTTTATGTATATAATTGTGTAGCTAATCTGCCCAACAACTTAATTGGTAAAAATAAGGGGGACTTAGAATTATTATTGGTATATCTTATTATTAATGATTATGTTATAATTGTTATGTTCACAGCGTTAATTTTTTTTTTATATACAGTTTATTTGCATTAGAATAAGGAGGAGGATATTATGGATTTTATTATTTTTATAATGTTATATAAAATTAAAGTTGTTCAAAAAGTTAATAAATAGAGGTAATATATCTATAATACATTTATGTTGACTTTCTGTTATTATTTTTCAAAGGTTTGGTTTTATAGAACATATAAAATGTCATATGAAAATTTTATCGATAAAAATATGAACGTGTAATAAAAACTGAACAAGAAACATTACATTAATTTTCTTGCTGCGCAAAAACCTATTCTTGAGAAAATATTCAGAGAATGTTTCAATAAAGCTTCGACAAATCGTGATTGTTTAGTGCTAATATGGCACGGCATTTATGTGGTATATTTATTTTGTAAATGTATTTTTATTTTTAATACAGAAGTATTCCACTCCATTGCTTATATCGTCTTTAAAGGTTAAGATAACAACTTGACCATTAGAAGCTTCAAACCGCTAATTTCGTGATTAATATTTTTTTCATCATTCAATAAAATATGCAATAGATTATTTACTCGATCAATTATATTATATTATATTTTGTTCCCAAGGTTTTTAGCACATTGACGATGTAATATAAATTAAGGAATAGTTAATATTTCTTACAGCGTCATTGTCTATGGGTGATGGCGACCATTTACCATCAGGTGGCCCATATGCTCGACCGCCAACTCATACAAAAAAAAAACGATATATGATATTACCGGTGAAATATATTTCTTTTATTTTTACTCCTGCTTTGGAATAGGCTTTAGTTTACCGTGTCCCTCTCTAGCACAAAACAAGATACCATATGTACAGTTTGTAAATGTTACACATCTGGGCTAAGGTCTCCTCTCCCTTTGAGGATAAGATTAAGACCATATTTTACCATGCTGCTCCAATACTGGTTGGTGGATTCAAATGTGACAGGTTTCCTCACAATGTTTTCCTACAGATAAAAATACAGTAGTGCTTTTCTGAGTTCCAGCTCAGAAAAGCACCACATAATTTCTGAAAAACATCGGTTAAGATGTTCTAACCACTACCAATGTTTGTCAGAAGTATCCTGACAGACCGCGTTCTTAAGAATATATACATGTAATGCTTTTCATTTGACCTTGTTAGCAGTATCATTTTTTTAAATATAAAAACTTTTTATAACTAACTAAAAAACTTCGTAAAGGGTATCAACATCACTGATATATTCCTTTAAATTGTTAATCTATATCTAATCTTACATAATTATATTAGATAATTGGCTTGTAAAGTAGCATTAATATGGACTAAAAAAAATAACAAAAAGCTTTAAGCGGCATTTTTTGTTTACTACAAATGGTTTTTGTAGTCTGATAAAAACAATATTTGATGATAAAACGAAACGAACGATCTTGCGAGCATTGGTCCTAGTGTGCGTGAATGAGAGAAAATCGATTTGTGTAGTAAAAGCTATACAAATGTCACCATTTGCACTTACCCAAAAAATATGCCTATAAGCCTATTAGGCTTATCTTAAAAAAGTCTTATCTCCATAACAAACAAAATAAAGAAGAAGAGAGAAGGTAATAAGTATAACCTGACCCTCCAATAGTTTCCTCGATATGATGACATTTAACGTTGCCAAGCCCTATCGTTACCTAAGTGATAAGTTGGCATTTTTTATTATTTCTGATTTTGCACAGGATGGATAATTTACAATACTAACAGAGGTTTTGTCTATTATTTTCAGTAAACAGTATCATATAGGACACGAGTAGCCCATTGAAGCGCAACTGTTCAACTTCCACTGCTGCGTATGACGCCCAAAAAGTCCAATTAAGCAAATTTGTAACAAGAGGGAATAAATGGAGGGTGAATTCTTCATGTTGAATTCTATGTTTTGTAGGTAGTTTAAGTAGACTACGCTCAGACACTTCCTCTGGAACGCAATTTAGAGAATGCAGGTTTACCCGCAGTCACAGGTTTACATATAAGTCTCGACCTCGCCCACTGGAACTACAACGATGACAAGTAATAAATTGTGGAATACGATCGATTGTAGGTCCAGACTTCCTATTCTATTCTGAACCTGAAGACAAAATTCACTAGTATACTCTATCTCTATGAAAAATCCTTACCCATTTACGAACATACCATCATATATACGACATTAGTAATAAACACTAAACAGACAAGTCTAGTCATGTCACTCGATCATATAATGCAAACCGAACATCAATCGTATCGCTTTAATTGTTTGCGCAGCGTAAATATGAACATACGTATATGTTTCCGTACGTATATATAGCTATGATAATATGTCACGTATCGATTGACCTCTACAAGGCAATGTAAATCTGGTTTCTACTCAAGTAATTAAGTCAGAAATAATTAATACTTTGTTATCTGTTAAGCGCAAATTCACATTAAATAATGGGATTGATTTGTATTTTGTACAAGTGTCAAATAGATTTTTTATTGTATATGTTCACTTGAACAAAACGATAAAAAGCAGAATATAGTGTTACATACTCCGCGTACGTATAAAATTAATTTCGTGAATACGTTATACGGAGCCAAGTAGAAATAACAATATTCAACAATTCTCCAAACCTCTGGCAGCGAAAGCGTTCAATCTGTAGTCGGTGATGGAGTATTTCTCGCCATTAACTCCGCTTTGATGTTCCTGTTCGCTTGCAGTTTACAAGATAAAGTATGTCAATTATTGCTCTTTTAACGCCAGTTTCAAAGTTTCATCAAACGTGACGATATCGGAATTTTATTAATGTTTTAACTTAAGCTTTTATTTTAGTTGAATAAAAACCCCCCAGTAAAATTTTATTAAATAAAAGAACAATCACCATCTTTAAAGGAAAACAATATGACATCAGTTAATTAAGTTTAAAGCAAATTAAAACTAAACAAGATCGAAAATAACAAGTAACGTTTTTATTTTGTTCGTCTAAATAAATGAATCATTAACAATAGTTTTCAGTATTCAGTTCATTGCCTTCTCAATAAAATGTACTAACCGAAAAAGTAGAAACTTCATATTTCATTAGTCATGCCAAAAAACCTTATTAAAATTAAATCAATTATGATAGAGACTTAGAACAGACCTGCAGAAGTTGAATACATTTTATTAACACAAATAAAAGTAAGTAATAAAATATTTATTTGTATAAATATAAGTAAATTGTTGCTTTATCTGAACAGTAAATCGTGACGGAGGTAAGTTAGTCCAAACTCCAAAGTTATGAGATTTTGCGTCGACGAGAAATCACAGTTTATTGGACTTGGGAAGTTTGTCGCTAACAAACAATAACAAGTATGATAAATCTCCCAAAATAATCATAAACCACACAAATAATGGCTGCAGAATACTGAAACGAAAAAAATTAAACACGTAATCTGTTTGTGTTATAAAGAAATGCTTCGAAAAGGAATCCGACAATTCGTTTTATATACATATAGCTGGACACGTGTCATTTGGAAGATATATTGAAGCATATTGCTTGCAGCACTTGGCGACCGGACTCAATTCCCAACGCTACTCCAGCCAAATTGCGTCAATTGTATCGACTGACATCTCAATTTCAACAAACTTAGAGGATTCGGGCGTAAGTGGGAATTACTAACACGTAATTACTAACGCGCAAAACAGTACGGAAATTTCTGAAATAGAAATGTGTATTGAACCAATATTTCATTTATGTGTGTATTTCTATGAAATTAATATTCTTCAGTGTTACTATTAAACCTATATAATTTTAAAGTATATCAATAGAATATCATATACCGATATTAAGAAGATATATGAAACTGAAGAAATACACTATCTTAAAGTGGCATTAATAAATTGTATGTTGTGGAATAATCTGTAAGTATAATTAAATAAACTAGCATTTTGTTAAATATTTTGAAATTTTTATACCTTGAAGACTTGTGAAGAACACTATTTTAAAGGATAACAAATACAGATTTATTTAAATCAAATTTTTAAAATAAGTCTTTTAAATATATATGTTTTTCTTCTGTTGCGTAATAATACTATTATTTTTAATTTAAAAAAAGTACACACGACATAAAACATTGATATTAGTGTTCTCTGAATACAGGTTATAAATAGTCTTTTGTATTAAAACTATTTCATTCTATCCGAAAGCCAATACAGGAAATATCGAAGATTTCAATGTGAAAAACTTATCGGCTTTCAAACGACTTCGTTGACTTTTACAAAAGCTATGAGGACGTTGATGAAATACCATCAAGATACTGAGACTGTATTGAACGAACTTCGGTAAATTTATACTCAAGTGCTTTGCTTCAGTATAAATTTATACTTTTAGGCACCTTCATAAATTTTTCAACAATGGATACGAATTTTTAGAAACGTCGCATCTTGTATGTTTATTAAATATAGAGAGCCATATAAAATAATTTAATTTAACAGCAATCTCCAGCCGTTACGTTGCAATATATCTTGAAAGGTTTTTCCAAACAGATAAGCGATACGAATTGCGTGCCAACCATTATTGTACATTAATACATAATAGAATCCCTTCAAATGAGATTGTCTACAACAACTGTTAAAGTTTTAACTTAATCACCTGAATTGCATAAAATCGCTTAACACAAACAAAGACATAATTATATTTACGTTCCGTAACCAAATGGTTAAAATCAAATCCCTATAATTTCGTACCATCTTTCAGTCTGTGTTTAATTTTTACATCTGTCCATATGACACAGTTATTTTATTTGTAATTGCCACTATATTGATAAGAATGTATAAAATTATGAACTATGGTATGTTGAAAACAAAAATTGATATTTACATATAACCACACCAATTCGTAAGGATAGAAAAATCATTCACAAATTAAACTACATGGATAAGTATTTAAAATAATATAAATAACTTTATGATAACGACTTTGGATGCTGAAATGGCCCAGTGGTTGAAATGCGTGATCATGGATTCAACCTCGGCCAAGTACGTCTGAATTTACTTAGTTTGTGTTTATAATTCATCACGTCCTTGGAAGTGAAAGAAAATAATGTAAGAATACCTTACGTACGAAAATAATACTTATGAATCCAATGAAAATCTACCATACTTATACCAGTATTCGTGTAGGTGGACGAATTATGTCCCATCGTTACTCCGGTGTTCGGGGCTGTTATGTTTCAAAATACTTATATACAAATATTTTGATATATTTCTTAGGAAATGTGACAAATAACACTATTTTGGACGGCTACATTTTATTATGGAAATTCCTCGATACAACATAAATGAGAAACATTTTCACACAATATACGGGCACGAAAAAAATCCTTTTTATTCGATTTCGCTTAAACAAAATATCCTTGAAGCCTTCTTTCAGATCACAATCCATCCCAATCGCCTAATTCGATGTGTTTTCTATTTCTTACGGTTTTGCTATCCCATACATTATTCCATATATTTTATTGGGCTTATCTCTTCGTATATTCTGTTTTTGTATGTATAAATATTTTTTATAGTTCAATGTTCGGTAATACAACAGGAAATATTTTAAAAACGCGCCCTTCAGGGTACAGTAAAACATTTACATTGTCCTACATAATAAAAGCAAAGCAAACTCTACTTTTTAACGTTCTTAACGCTACACTTGTATTAATATCATAGTATATGTTAAATGCGAAAGTCAACAATTTATATTTATTTAAAGTTTGAATTTAAGTAAAAGTTCATAGATATATATAAAGTATTATCATGTAATGTAATTAGAAGTCTGTATAAGGAGTCGTATATTATAGAGAGTATTACACGCACTGTCGGATATTGATATCTTCTTTTAGTAAACAAGACAATCTTCTGCTTGTCAACATCCAAAATATATGTATTTATAAGTAAAGAAAAATGTGCCAAAAATACAAGCTCACGGTACCCTCATACTTTCTCGGAACCCCGAGAGATGTAGTGTCATATATAGGCCCTGTGAATCCGTTTGCTCAATAAAGAAATTCTTAGATGACACAAAGTCTACTAAAATCACCGTACGACTCCTTTCATCCATAAAAATATTTTTGTTGAGCGACACCCTGTACAATCACATTGTTTAACTTTGATTATGCAGTAACATTTATTTGTCTAAATACATATACTAACATTTTTTTTTCAAATATTCTATTAACAATATAATAATTATTTTATCATGATAATGTTCTTTATGTAAACTTACATTTTTGGGAGTCAGTCTTGTGCGGAGATTTCTTGTCGCGCACCATGGTTGATGAAGGATTGTGTGGACGCGCGTGCGGGGACGGGAGCCGGCGCGGGCTAGCGCTGTACTATCGGCCACGGCGAGAGCCTCCGCTCATTGCCACTGTGTTCTCGTGATTATGCCAGATACCTAGAAAAATCGAAAAGTAATCTTATTTCAAAACTATACACACACATGATATGTACAGCCTGTAAATTTCCCATTTCTGGGCTAAGGTCTCTTCTCCCTTAGAGGAGAAGGTTAGGGGCATAAAATACCACCAAGCTTCTTCAACTCGGGTTGGTGGATTAAAATGTGGCACAATAAGACACATGCGGACTACCTCACGATGTTTGCCTTCACTAAGCCATCTAATATATATACAATATAAACGTAAATTAAAATATTAATTTAGCGTTATAATAAAGTGACCAGTTTTAATAATAAAAAGCGGATTTCAATATTACTATAGTTTGATAACTTCCTAATAAAAAAGTAATCGGGCTGTAATACGGTGTAATCCCGATAGCTTATCCTAGGAGGTATAATACTAAAGTACTTTAAAATAAAATGTTGATAAATTACTATTATAATATCAATTTTCTTTTGATTACTTTACAAAACTAAGCATTTAATTGAATTGTAATTATCGTAATTGATATTTCCATTATTTCTGACGTGTTTTTACAAAAGGAAATCTAAATATTTCTGTGATTTGAAGTGACTTAAAATTCAACGAATTTAAATAAATACTATTTAACAAATTACATCTCTAGTAAAAATTTTCCTAAAAATTATGTAACCATATCATTTAAATAACTGAAAAACTTTTTTTTAAATATTATACTAGTAAGTGGATGAGCAAATAAACCTGATGTTAAGCGGTCATCACCGCGTAATATTAATTGGCGCTATAAAAACTAATAAGGTATGGACCTTACATATATGTATGTCATGTCCTTTCGACCTATAATTACGCTAGTTCCATCACACTTTTAGCCAGAACAATAAGTATTTCTTCTTGACTGTAGAATAACTTTTTCTGCAAAAAGTTCTGCCATCATTTGAAAAATCAAAAGTGTAAATGTATTTGTTTAAGTACAATTTCAACTCATTTTACTACTTAATGCCTTAAAATTACTAAAAAATTTTATTATTATGTTATGAAAACACAAATTAGATTCTATTTTTAGTGAACGCCTTCGTGAGTGTAAAGATCGATATCATGTATACTACATAATCCAAAAAGCTGTTTACTTTAATTAATACGTAATGTATTATTATTTGCGAAAACAAAAAAGGATCCCATAAACATGTTTCATTTAATCCCTTATACCCACACACGTGGGCTTACGTACGAAAAGGCAATGAAGCATGTGTATACCCATTTGCTTAATATACCTACGAAAGTAAAATGAGCTTTTACTAAAGCTTTTATACTTTAACTTGAAAACAAACACTTAATGCGATGAGAGTGTGATAAGACTTTTACTTCGTTGATTATATTACCGTAAGAATCCCCTCGAAAGCCTTACATCTATGTTCCCTTTTCACTAAATAAATTAAAATAAATTAATAATCATCATCACTTATAAAATGTAACCTTAAATCATAAAAGTTGCAGAGTTTGTCACATCGTTGAACCGGAATGTTTATTGGAGCGAGAAAATTCATTAACCTTCCGGAAAAACGATCAAAGCAATTTAGAATCCATTACGTTGATGTCGCTGTGCCGAGGGCCGACTAATCGCTGATGCTGTTGCCGAATTGAGATAAACGTACAGCGCTCCCATATCACCAGCTTATCCAAATTACAAATTAATCGTGACAGTACAAACGAAATTCTTTTATCAAAATACTAAGATTTTATTTCAATTAACTTTCATTTGTTTTTATAATTCATCTCGAGCTCGACGTTGAAAGAAAACATCGTGAAGAAACCTAGATGTGTCTAATTTCATAGAAATTCTGCCACATGTGTATTAAACCAACCCGCATTGGAACAGCGTAGTGGTATACGTTCCAAACTTTTACTCAAAGGGAGAGAGAGGAGGTCTTAGCCCAGCAGTGGGAAATTTACAGGCTGCTGTTGTTGTTTTTGTTTTAAATTCCATCTCGTATAAATATTTTAAAACATACATTTTACACATTACAAACGGTTCGATATTTTATATTAATTTATTTTAATCTTTAAAAATCAAATAGTGCAAGTGAAGTCAGTATATTATTGCTTAAAATCCCAAAGGGTTTGTAGACATTTAAAGGCAACTTGCCACGGTAGCTTGGCTTTGATCCAGGAGACAGGGATTCTGAGGATTACTTTAAAATCGATAGTCTTTGAGTTTGCATAGCCCCCTTAATCTAGTCTTGCAAAAAACTTGTATTGTTTTAGGTACACTAAAAATAAAGTCAAATTAATAAATAAATTCTTGGTAATCTAAAATTCTTCATAAATCTAACGTCATGCAAACATTTATTTATTTTAAACTAGTATTATTCGTAATTCTAATATATTTTATAAAATATTATATTTTGAATATTTTTTAATAATGTATACTGCCTTTTTTAATAAAAATAAATCATGTTGGGATTGCAAAATCATATGCCTAGAGATTAGCTATTAATCATTAGCGTTGAACATTAGCTTCACATATTATTCAAGAAATCTCAACTTTGTAACGATCATTTAAGGTGAGCGCATCCACATATATTTTAAATCAGAACCTAGACAAACTTAAAACTTGGAAACTCTTGATATATTGCAAGTACTTTAACGAATGATGAACGAGTAAATTGCAAACTTATATATTTTGTGTGATATCTTAATATATTAAGAATCAAATGTTTAAAAAAATAATTACGTTACCGAAGAACATTTTGACATTGCATTTCTTCGAAAGCATAGATTCATACCATACTCAATACCTTAACCTTGACATTCGAGGGATACATGACACATATTGCGCGGCGTTTCAAAATGGAAATATTCTACGTGAATAATTTATACCTACATAATATATTATTCAAGTCAACCCGTGCAAGCATTTGAGCATTGTGTCTATTATATAGATATATCATAATACTTAGATATACCACAGATGATAATACTAGTTAGGTACTACTAGTAGTAAAAATAATCTACTAGACTAGACTACATTTTTTTAGTATCTGTTTCATGGACGAAAGATGAAACCACAGACTTCTCTCCAAAAAAAGCAATCTATAAACTTATTATAAGACTAGCTATACCCGCCCGCTTCGCTGGGCATTAGTCGCAGGTTTTTTCTTTTTTTAATTTTTCCTTTTGTATTTAATTACTGATCATCAACAATGTACAAATAATAAAGAAACAAATAAAAAAAAAAAAACATGCCAGATCTAATCAAATTCTTAAAAAAAATTAATATTCGTCATCTATTTCATCTTCTTCAATGATGTTCTCGATAGGCTGCTGATTGGTCATAACACCCATCAACTTATACGATGTTATATATAAGTACCATGAAATTTTTAATTAAATTTCTATAGTCTGTAAAAGTTTGCATCAAACCAACACGTCCTCTTTTATCCGGATCTATTGAATATCGATGTTATCACATCTATAACCTTGTCAATACTTGCAAACGTACGTCAAAGCATCCTGAGCATATTCGTGCATATGTCTTGGACTTCCACTGTACGAAGATATTTGTCTAATATCAGCAGCTACATTTTGCAGCCAGAGTTTTGATTGGTTGTATCGAATGTAGTTTAATCGTTCGCTCTCGACCATAGCGTACATGTCAACAATGAATATCATGAAACGTGAGAATATTTTGATACAGTCCGAGATTATATCCATCTTCTTCTCGAATAAATATAATTGGGTAATCGTAATAATTGTCATACGATTGATGTGTTTCAGCGACACCTTGATTGTTTTTGTGTCGCTTGGTGATAACAATACCTCGTTTTGTAATTTCTGTACCGACAACTACAGCTGTGACTTCAGGAGCTATGGCAGCATTAAAACGCCTTTCATGTGACTTTGAATCATTTGTTGTTTCACCTTCTGAAGCACCTAGTTTCACCTTTTAAAACTGTTAAAATAATGAACTAAACATTTATTTTAGTCCTAATTTTAGCGATCATTCCTCGATTAGTTGTGGTACTGAACATGTATCGAAGATCAATACTACGTTGTCCATGGAATAAATGTCCAGAAACTGGAGATTTTATTTAGATACTGAAAGAATTGAACCAATCATATGATACATTTTAAACGTAGACGGGAAATTATTGTATTGTACAATATTTGTTGCTCCAAATGATGTCATTTCAAAGCAAGAATTGTAATTTCTAATATGCTTAAGGAAATATTCAGACTCCTCAGTAGTTCCCGTAACGTATATAAGAAGAGGTTCTGGTGGTTCAACCAGTTGTGGTAAATACATTTTGCCAGTGGAGTAGCATTAAACCAGCAGTTTATTTTAAACATCATAGCGTGACAATATGTGCATACTATATTCATTGAACCAATGATCACATCGGGATTTATTGAGATTGGTTCTAGTTCTTGACTTAGCCTATTTTAATCATTGATCATCCAGTCGTTGTTGTCGTCAGGTTTTTCAGTATCTCTTGATGAAGATGCTTGTTCGAAGATCTGGAACTTGATCATTAGGTTGACTAACTGTTTTGGCAACTCTCAAGGTAAAATTCGGATTCTATTTGTTTTTTCTAAACGTATTTCTTTTTGGTGTGTTGTTTCCGTAGCTCTTTTGGATGACGCTGTGCATTTATTTATATTATTATATTTATTGCTGATGTTCCGATTTCTTTTTCCTTCAATGGCATGGTGGTTTCTATTTATATAAATTATTTGATTCAATGATGATCAACGAATTTCATTTTTCTTTCATATTTTATACTAATCGGTTCATCGTCATAGAAATGCATCGTAATACTCGTAAGGGCTGTTGTATCTGTTGGTCATTTTTAATGATACGGAATAATCACTTTGTCCGTGAAATAATACTTGTACGTACTAATTTTCATGACAATCGGTTGAACGTTGGAGATATATTTATATCGCAGCGCTACCTGGTGGCGAGTTACATCTATGGGGACAGCATAATCTTTATTCATTTAATCTTAATGATCGATCAAATAGTTTCTGAGTTTATCGATGTCACATATACAAACACATGAAACACATTTGCGCAAGCACATGTTCTTCCTTTATACGATTTGTTATAAAGATCTGTGCATCTGTTCTCGAGTTATAGCAGAACATACAGATAGATAAAATTGTCAAAAATGGTAAAAATTATATCAGTCAATCATAAAAAGAATACTTATGACGAATTACGACAAAAATAAGTGTTCAGACAGACTCTAGAGATTTATATAGTAGTATAGATTTAGTATTCACGTGCGATAGCTTTATTATTAGCGTATTTCATGTACAAATTTGGTGTTTCTATACCGATTTCTATGCTTCTTTTTATAGAATAGTTAATACTGTTAACTTTTTTAATTTGGGATGATTGAGAGTGTAATATATATATAAACGGAATAGACAAATATAATCAGAAAGCTTCGAACTACTAAGCTATTGGGAGTGACACGTGTTATTGTGAGTCAACCATAAAAGATAGACAAAGGCTGTCAAGGGATATTTTTTATATAATTTTAAGGAGAATATTTCCGTAATACACAATTTCTATGTAGCTTTAACCATTAAGGTTGTACACGCGACGGAAGCTTAAAATATGGTATAACTTCGCCCGCTTCTTCGACATTTCCCTTCACTGCTCTGCTCCTTTTGACTGTAGCATGATGAAAAGTATACTATAACCAGCTCAGGAGTATGAAAAATAATTGTACCAAGTTTCGTTAAAATCCGTCGAGTAGTTTTTGTTTCTATAACGGTTATATGGACAGACAGACAAAAATTTTACTGATTGCATTTTTGCCATCAGTATCGACCCCTGATCACCCCCTGATAGTTATTTTGGAAAAATATTTCATGTACAGAATTGACCTCCCTACAGATTTATTATAAGTATAGATTTCTTCTTTTCCTAAAATCATTACTAGTAAATTGTTTGCAAGAGCTTTAGTGCTGAGCATCGATCATTGTTATCTTATCCAGACAGGAGCTCCGGCCAAGCCACTCTACCCAACAAATTGTGATTATTAACAGTAAACAAAGGCCTCGCGTGAAGATGAACTTTAAAGATGACAATATTTGCTATGTCTACCGCATCGCTGTCTATGTTTAACATTCATGCGATGTGATCAAGATTCAGATATAAAATAATGTTATCTTTGAATAAAATATTAAATGTTTGAAAGAAATACGAAAGAATACAATATTAAGAGAAAACAGTAAGCATAGAAATACTACAGACGCTACCAAAACAATTAATAATTTAGTTAGAAATGAAGACATTTTTCTTAAAATGTTATAAGTTCTTTCAACTTTCATTTTTATCAAGGATCTTAAGCCAGCAATTATTACGACTGCACATATCATTGTTTAAATAAAGTAGAAGACTCATAGACATTGAAATTAATAGTGGCTATATTAGAGGCTTTGCCAATGCGCTGCCAGCCGTGAAGTTGCCATTGTTAAGACCCTTGTTACTCTTATTCACCCTTTATATTGAAACTAACTGAGCAGAACATAAACAAAAGAAACCTTTCGATGAAAAATAATCGTTGCGTAGATTATACACACCCCAGTCTAATCTAAAATCTATTACACACTTTCATAAAGGAAGTTTTGATTACATTACTTTTCCGTTATATATACGACTAAATGATAATATAAATGAATTTTCAATAAGGGGAATTTTGACCACGATAAGCGTTATCGGGTCACTGACCGTCATTATAAGGGATAAGATGTTATTAATTAAATGTCTAGTGCGCTATGACACTCGATTTAGCGATATAATTGGAGCCATTTCTCTCTTAAGCCTCAATTTCAAATAACAGCTGCTGGCTATTACATTATCATTAAAGTGCAATTCAGACCATATAACAGGTATTAATTAAACGTATTTAATTCAGAACAACCAATAAAAGATTTGGTTTAATTATAAATAACGTTTATAACAATTGCGGGCAATGACAAAATGGCAATTATTTTGTACTTAATATTTTATAATTGTCTGGTTATACACTATAATTTATGTATAATGCATGCAAAGGAATTTGGCAGTTATTCTGACATCATGATTGTTAGCCCGTCTCACTTCAAACCATTAATTCATCATAATATATTCTATCGTCATACAGCTATATTTAGCATTGTTTCGCCTAATTTTACTACTGACTGAGATATATTTTAGTTCCTAAGGTTAGTGGCGCTTTAGCAATGTAAGATTTGCTATATATTTCCTATTGGAGCAATGTGTATGGGCGTTGCTAACGACTTTACAACCATTTACCAGACTTTACCCTAATAATTTCGATTAATACTAAAAACAATCTATAGATTAATAAAACTAATAAATGTACCATTGAATTTACATTAATACTCTTGAATATTATACTTTCCTGTTATTTTTATGAATTAATTATTTCAGAAATTATTCAACGGAGAATTCAGTTGTTAAATGAAATATATTTTGTTCATTTTTCGCTCAGAAATCGGAATTATGATTCAACATGGAAATGCTGTTAGGCTTCTTACCACTCCACGCGGTCATGCATTATACAATTATTATTTTTAATTTTAATTAAAAATTATTTATTTAATTAAGTGTATTTTCATATTTTAATTTAATTGAAAAATTAGTTCATATTAAATACATGAATGTTATAAGCCAGTTATCGACCGACAGGCTTCTTTTTTTTTCATACGTATATCAAACTGCGGTACATATCAAAACACTCCTACAAATTCCTCGGCGTTTAGTTAAAACACTAAATGCCTAGTAATAAAGTTGAGATGATCCGGAGAGCCAAGAAAACCCAGTGGAACACATGACTTTTATATTAAGATTGCGGGTTCCAACTTAGGCTCAATCGTATAATTCATAACATGTGGAAACATTAGAAAATATTTGGACGATATCTCTTTATAATTTAGCACGTGAAGTCTGGTAGAAAGGGCTCCACGATGACTCCTTTAAAGGAAAAGTCTTCAAAGCCCAGTTGAGACATTTGGAGGCTATTTTACTTCAATAAAATAAAATATTAAATCGTTGCTCTTTTTAAAACGTTAAACTTCCGTCGCAATAAATAGCAACAAACTTCATTGAACAGCGATCGCTTTATCTATATTCACGGGAGACATTTATTGTGGCCAGCTCTTTATCAGTTTTCATGTTTCATGGGGAGGGGAACAGGATTTATTGTAAACATAAACGTCATATATATCGATACAACACGGATTCTTGGCAGTGGTGATGTATTAAATTTATAATTTTTTGTGAATGCTGATTTTGGCTTCATTTATAATTATAATCAAAATATTTTTAATTCAAAGGCTGTTACAAACAAGTTTAGTTCGTCATTTAATTAACCATGTTAGGTGAAGCTATTCTATTTAATCGAATTATGACTTATAGAATTTGAAATATGGCTTTTTACAAATAAAAAGTGACTCTCTCGACATTAAACATTCGTATTGAATGTAAAAAAAATTATTATCAATAAAAAAATGCCATTTTTATACATTACCCTTACATATAATTAATTGATTATATTAAAATTACTTCAAATTCTCTATGACTTTATAAAGCGACAGGCTCTCTTATAATCTTTCATAATATCATAAATCAGTGTGTATTGATTATATTGTAGTAAACGTATATAACAACTAACCAAAAAGTATCAATTGAAGAGTACCATCATACCTATTTATTTTCTTTAAATATGAATATCTATTTAAATGTTTTATAATATAATTCTACATGTTTGGTACACTTAATATTTAAATATATGGTTGTCTAAAGTTTAAGCAGCATCACGTTTTGTCCGATAAAGATGAGGTGGGTCACTAGTGCGCTTATAAAACGGCTTTATTGTGGAAAGAGGTCACTACTTTAGCTATGAAAAGGTTAAAAGAAAGGTCTTCCGGCGATGTAAGATATTTTGAACGAGGAAACCGACAGTAAACTTAAGTGTTATATTCTAATAATGTTTTAGATGAGTAGACAACATTAGTTTACAATAGTTAATAGAATACCCTCCTCACGATCTTTCAAATGTAATTCTGCTTAATTTCGGGTGAAACAAAGGGTGTATGTAATTTCGCAGGTAAAATTAATTAACTTTGGATGTGTATTTTATACTGCAGTACTAAACGAAATGACCGCGGTCAAGGCAGTGACCGCGGTCCGTAGGTCTTGGTGAATGATAAATAACATCACGTAGTCCTCGTTAGTGACTTGTTTTCTTTATCAAATATGTAATTGTTTATTGCTGTTTTGTTTTGAGACATAACAATTGTATTAACTTCAAGAATATTAAAATTTGGAGAGTATGTTCTATATAGACACATCGTACTATTTCTTGGTTTATATTTAAACTAGCGACCCGTCCCGGCTTCACACGGGTCCAACACTGACCCTCAATCTTCTACGGAATTCACATTAGAAACTTCTAAAATGCTCAGTGTTTCTTTACTATAATGACCATGCATTAAATACAAAAACCTCCCTCTCTAATCACTCTATCTACTCTTATAATAAATCGCATCAAAATCCTTTGCGTAATTTTAAAGATCTTAGCGTACATAGGGACAGCAAGTAGTAAGCGATTTTTTTTATACTTTGTAATGATACAATTAAATAATCAAAATCGATATATTCAACGAAAAGATTAAAGCAAAGATATATAATGGCGGGTTTTAATACTACGGTGTTAAGGGTAAATGTAAACACTTGTAGCAGACAACTCTTTTTACTTCCTCAAACAACGGTCTTTTCTCGCAATACATCTTAAGTGAGTAATAAATAATTTGCAAGTGTTGAGAACTGCCGAAACGAGGGAGGCGAAAGGAGCGAGCTTGTGCAGATGGGCCGCAATCGAGAAATTTAATTTAACTGAATCTTCGCGAGGTAATTACACGCTAACGAGATAAGGACGTTATTATAAGTTGACAAATTAACTCCAACAACTTTTAAGAAAACGGAATTTTAATTATTACAAACTAGTCTGCGAACGCGGCTTTGCTCGTGTTTTAGGGGTTGGTCAAGTTTTAGTGGTCAAGCTTAGTTCTTATTGAATTTTATCAAATTCGGTTCTGTGTTTTGACCATACCATACTATTTATTATTTTTCTTAACGTTGATGAACTTTGACGTTGATAATACTTTTTTATTCTAATAATTTACTTTCCTTTTTTATTAAATATAGTTATTATATCTAGGTGATGTAAGCCCCAGTCAGCGTAAAGCAAATAAATCTCTTTAACTGAATGAATCAATGATGATTTTGAAAACAAGTGAGTCGGCTGTTTTATTATTAAAATATTGTTTTTCAATTTAAAGCTTTTGATTTAAATCTGAATGCAAGGCAAAGTTTAAAAGATTATTTTTATACATACTAAATGATGATTATATTCATGAAGATTTAAAAACTTACCCGCTTTGCTTTTCGCAATGCACGATACAAATATAACTGAATTATTCTTATATCCATAGTGGAAAATGATCACAAGATATTATTTTTAAAGTCACAAGTTTTCCCTCTTTATTAATTATTTAGCTAAATTTATAACAAAAAATAAATTATAATTGTTATTATTTTTTACATTTATATATTTCATTCCATTCATTTAATTATGATTAGTTTTAATCTAACATTGAGTATGAAATACCAAAAAACAGTATTTCTTTATTAAAGGGCTATGCTAGGGTTAAGTAAGTCAGTTCATATTCTTTTTGTCATCATTTTTTTGGACTTGACATTTTATGATCACTATTGGATTGATTGGAAGAAAATACAAGTAATAATTTAGTTAGTTTAATGTTGTATATCCAAAAAAATTACTCATTAAAGATTCTTTAGGCAGACTTATCACACAAACTCACTTTGCCAGGATTTCATACACGTGCGAAAGACAAGAATATATTTTCTTCTCCATATTCTGTTTATTCCAGTTTGATTTATAGTTATAATAAGAATAATATTATATACATGTAAGCTGAGATTGTTTATATTACTAGGAGTGTCGGAAACAAAGAAATGAAACAAACGAGCCAACTTTGTTATCTATGTGTTTGTAGTCACACACACATAGATAACAAAGTTGGCTACCCTTGAATTTCGCGAAACGCCATACTTACGTATGGCGCACTTAGTGGTCAACTGTTTGCCCCTGTTTATTCGAAGTATATAAGCTAATACTAAAATAGAACGTCTATGAACTATTAAAATATTTATAAAATTATACTTTTAACAATTGTAAATTGGTTTGTGAATTGACATCAACACATTTTCTAGCAGACGTAGTCTTCATAATATACACGAAGCTTAGTTAAACGCTTCACATAAAATAAATACTTCATATTTTAAGCCGCATAGCAAATGTTCGTATAACGTTATACTCCGCTAAGGACCTCAGTCATTTAGTAACAGATACAAAGGATGTTTGTTCTACAATCTGTCCTTGAGCCAAAATTTAAGTTATTTATATTTACGTATGTATATTAATCCTAAGCTATTATTAAACTTGCAAAAGCATGAACTTTTTTTTTATTGCGTAAAATCGCTTATTATGTTTATTTGAGGAGGGGTTGTTAACCTATATATATATTAAATGGCAAAATTAAGTTGTCTTGAGCGAATAATATTAAAGCAATAGTTATATTAGAAGGCCACCATAAGACCATAAGACTATACAAAGTGGCTGCTTTTTTTTAAGCTGGATTCGAACTTCGAAAACGAGGTTCCAAATATTAACTAGACCAACATGTAGTCTCTTTAGCATTGTTATTGAACAAGGTAAATTTTTATTAAAGCATAATATTCTTGTCATGCTTTGTACTCAGATATATATATACAAAATTTGTCTTTAAAATATCCAAGAAAATCTTATAACAACGAATGTCCAACTTATATAATAACAATCTCTTTTATATTTAAAACAAGAAAACATAATAAACGGGAAACCAGAATCTATTTGTCATAAGTTATATACGTATTAAATAGAGTGCGTATCACCGTATGCCTATGTATATACGTATGTGTATATGTTATGCGTGTTCACACTCACACGTAATAAGCGAGACTTCTCTGCGGTATACGAATTATTGGTTAATTTAATCAAATCGCATATGATCTGGAAATACGTAATATAATATAGTCATTAGTATAAACTGAGCTTCCTGCAGCACTATATTTCAATTACATTAGACGTTTGAAATAGGTTTCATGTATATTTAATTTTAACGTTTGTATTCGCTGTTGCATAAAATTAAATAGTAACCATTAGTCGGTATAATATGATGTAGCGAATATTATATTTATAAATTTTAATTATATTAATAATCACATTTTGATTACTTTGTATTTATAAATACGTATATATTTGAAATATTTTATAACAAATTTACTTTAAAAAAATTTACTCGAATGACCAAAATCATGTAATCGAAGGAAGTTACTATTTTACTTTGAATAAAATGTTATCAAATTGGTTACAGAATATAATTACGTATTTATTATATGTTTGTTAAAAATTACATCATCTGTCTTAATAAATACTAGCGACCCGTCCGTCCGGCTTCGCACCGGTGCGTTGCTGATACTAAAAATACTACAGATTTTTTTTATTTACGAAATCACATTAGAAATTACTAAAAGGTTAGCTTTTCTTTACTATATTTATGTATTATATACAAAAACCTTCCTCACGAATCACTCTATCCATTAAAAAACAACCGTCTCAAAATCAGTTGGACAATTTTAAAGACATAAGCCTACATAAGGACAGACAGTGGTAAGCGACTTTTTTATAGTATGTAGTGTTATATCACTTTATAGTTTACTATAAGTTTACAATAAAAATAATAAATTTGGAACTAAAAATATCACAAGTCACGAACAAAATAAAATACACCTGTCATATTGTCATTATATTCATTAAGTAGGAAAAAAAAACATTACCTTTAAAACTAATCAATCTTAATAATCACATAATATGTAGTAGTAATAAAAGTAACGATTCATTATTAAAACAAATGAAAGCCTAGGTAAACATACCCTCGTTACAATTTAATTGTTACTGCAATTACCCATACTCCGACCAGTTTCCAAATTAAACGAAAGCTTTCCGGGCTATTTATAATCGTGAAGCACAAATGTCCCTTCGAGATGCTTTTAACGGTGTAATAACTTGCAGTTGCTTCACAATATATCTATAAAAATATTTTCTTACTTCAAAGAAAATTGTCAATATGTGATTACTTAAATAATTTTTCTTACAAGAATTGAATAAACACGAGGGTAAATAACTTAACACCATGTTTCCTACTCCGCAAAGTAATAAATCCACTTGGGCTAATGTTCGTATAGTAAAAATCCGCACTTTGTTGTGCCAAGTAATATATATAAATCTTACTAAACTTATATTCTGTCACTAAACTTATATAAAAAGATAACATAAAATTTGATTAAAACATTCGTTGCCTCACTTATCCTATTTTTCTACCGTTTAGTTTCAGGTCATAAAGATTATATACGTGATGACTGTGCTAAATTTTTGTTTATAATCTATATCTTATGCAAAGCGAGAAAAAAAAACAATTGAAACCGACACATGTGACGTCATGTAACCAAAAACTAGAAATAGTACTTATAATAACTCTCTCTTCGAGCGATGATTATCCAGTACCAGGACTTAAATTTATCACTACATATTTTTACTCTAAGATTAAACTACAGATAAGTAATGATATAAAGTATGAACCTATTCGTGTATTAGCTAAGTGTATTCTACTTGGATCGTGTAGATTACATTCGCTTGCACTACAAACAATGTACCTCTTGATAATGCCAGTTTCTAATTCTACTAAATACACAACTGACGTATTCCATGTTATTTGTGGACTGCTGCAACCAAAGTAATAGGATTAAATTTATTTATTCAGTTTCACAATGTTTTTCTAGTTTGACCGGCTGCTCACTAACTCTTAAAGTAAACAATAAATTATAATACAATTTTCACCATCCAGGTACAAACATTTTAAAAGGTAAAATACTTCCTCCCACAATAGTATAATGATAAGGGTGGTCTTTTATTGTAAAGTGGGAAAATAAGGTAATTTAATGATAAAGTTAATTAAGCAAAACTAATCCGCTACGAACTATGAGACACTAAATTTATTGAAGCGTGATGTATTATGTGCAGCGTATTTAAAAATGCTTCTACATATTGAATATTGCAATGTTATCGCCCTGACGAATTTCGGCCACGGTGTTTAATCTCATATATATTATAGTGCACACACTTACTCATACATATAAGTATGTGCACAAACACAGATGCACTCTCTACTACTTCACTTTCATAATCCTAGGGAACCGCAAATCTAGTACGATCGGCAAGAATTCAGGCGCAGGACCAACGGTTTTCCATAATTTCCGAGGCACGGCATAGTAAACACTTTCAACTGACTGACTCCGGCTGTTATTAAAACTTTTTACTAGAACCACTACCATCTTATAACGGCTGACTTAAGTTTTGAATCCATGACTTCAAGATTGCAGCTTTATATCAAACTACAACCAACGAGGTAGTCCAATTTAATATGTAATACAAAAAGCATTAAATATTTAATCAAATTAATGTTGAGTGTGCAACGACTAGATTTAATGTCTATCGTAGTCAGATTATAAAATAAAAAATAGAATTGTTTATGGTATCCGCTTGGAACAGATATTATAACGCAATGTAATAATACAAACCATTAATTGCATGACAACAATTCTCGAGTATCATATCCTACAATAACAATTTACTTACTCTAAAATAACATCATATCATATATCTATTCATACTAAATGATTGACAAATTTCATGAGAGAGAATAATTTAATTAGGTATCTTTAAAGTTATTTAGTTTATAAATGGTTTTTCCATTATCTGAAGATAAAGGACCTTTCTTAGGTCTTATATTTTATTTTAAGACGTCTTTCATAATATGACTCAAAGCAGTCTGTAATCTACGAGTCTGCTTACTTTGGAAATTCAATATTCAGTTTATTTATAAAAATAGGAAGGTGTGATTAATGACGTCACATTTAAGCATAGTTATATTAACTTTTAAACAACTATGTAAAAGTCTTTGTAGGTATCTATGTGAGGTTAATGAACTTTGACACTATTTGAACGATCACCTTATAATCTGTGCCCATACTATCCATATGGAATTTGTTATGAAGAAAAGATGATTTTGGACTTGAAATGATAGATAATATGGATAATAGATGGGATTTGAAAGATGTTTTTGGACTGTCTACTTTGTAACTATCACCTACTCGAGACGAATTGTCCCTTCAATGATACGAACGAACGGACGAAATATACGAGAATATTAAAAAAAATCAGCGCATGTTATATGGCATAACAATTTACACAATTATTTAATGAGGTATTGAAAAGACGTACATAGAAAGAATTAAACCGTCTCAGGGACCACCTCTTCATAGTATTAGCATACCTTTGAATACTACCTTATTAGCTTCTTAAATAAATATGTCATACTTGGACACTAAAAGTTTAAAGTATGAACCGATTTTGATGAAAATTGTCAGAAGAAAATTTTATTGGAAGTTATTTTTAACTCGCGAAAGGGTGAAAGTTACCCATCTTCTTTTAACGATGAAGCAAACATTCCACACTACGTAGAAAATACAAGTTAAAGCAGCTGCAAATGGTAATGACTGCAAATTGCATTTAGGGTTATTAAAATGCAAACGACTCATTTTCCACTCAGTAGATGCATTTTATATTTAACTGAAGCTGCATTCGACTTTATTCTAGGGAATCGTTGAGACACAAGGTTTCTATATTTCCAATCAACATTTAGATACCTACTGCTCGTTACACCAAGCAGTTTTACGGAACATTTTCAGTTTCTGCACGAAGCGCTTTCCAAATTGTTGGATAGAAAAAAGTTAGTTTTATAGGTATGTGTACGTTTTATGTGTTAGTGGAAATAAAGTCAATGGTGGGTCCTAAAAAGAGAATGTGCTTCAGTTATATTAAATAAAAAAAAATTATGCTATAATGTATGACTTACTTATCAAGCTCGAGATATTTAGAATATTTTAGCTTAATTCATGTTATTATGGTAAAGTCGATAAGACAACTTTAATCCATACAAAAAACAGTCATCAATCAACAGAGCGTATTACGTATTGTACAATAAAATTATTAATCTGCAATTGAACTATTATAAAATGTCTATAAGACCAAGTTCTTAGACCTTTGAATAATTGATGCAAAACTTAAAACTCAGATATCGTTTTCGGCAATATCATAAAACAAATTGTAAAAACGAATGTCATTCGCATTTAAATCGAATTCTGTTAGCGTAGTGCTTATCTATGAGCTGTTGTATTATGTAGGCATACCCGTGTACGAAACTAGGACTAGCAACGCCTGTAGAGCAGAAACAAAGAGCGACGCGGTAAACTGTTGTGACAGTTTCGCAATGTGCAATTACGAGCCAGACACGGTCTCTATTAGAGTTTGCGGGAAACTGTTAGAACAGACTATCGCTATTTTTAATGTGGACATAGTAATTTAAAAATTAATTAATATTTTAAAGCCAAATTTATTCAAAATAAAAAAAAAACGAAGCATAGATTTCCTCGAATATATTTTTTACAAAGGATTAACCGAGGTGAGGTACATAAGTTGCTTGGGTTTTGAGCGTTAACTGATAATCTTTAAAAAACAAAAAACCAAAAACGTTATTGAATCTGATTTTTATTATTAAAATATTCTAACAAATATACCCTTTTCTATTTTTGGCGACTGTAAAGAAAATCACTGAAGAATAAAACTAGCGAAAATAGACGATTAAATAAATAAAATAGAAATCTATTAGGCGGCTAAATAGCAATATAGAACATTTTTCATACAAAACAAATGCATATTTATTAATTATATTCATAAGTTGGCTGAATACATTACTACAGTAATACGATTATCAGCCGCATGAAACTTTCGTGAGTGCTTATGCATGCTTAAATGTATGATAAGAAACGGATCTGAAAGTCTTAGCTGGAACCTGACGCAGTACATTACGTATGTGTAGCGTGAGCAATTACGATTCAAAGAAATAATTGGTGCGATACAAGTTGTAATATAATTGATGAAAGTTGAAATACACTATAAAAATTTCATTTATTTAGGCCATGGTAGAAATTTCTATGTTACATATGTCATTTATTTACTTACCTACCGTATGATAACTGAATATATATTACAGATGGGCCTAGATGGCTTCAAAGGATAGGACTCATTTAAAATTCTTCTCACATTCGGCGATGAAAAATAACATCCTGTGTAAGTCTGCTGATTTTGTATGAAATTCCTTCACATAGAGCAATAACCCGTATTGCAGTACCGTCGTGGAATAACCTCTATGTTTTCTAGGTAGTTTTTTTTCCAGATGACATCTAAAATTTGTTACTGTTAATATTACTCATTTACTAATATTATAAAAACAAAATGAAACATCTGTTGCTCTAAACTAGTGAAGTGGATTTGGTGAATCTGATGAAATTTCGATATGAAGTAAGCTCCTCCTCCTAACTCCTAGGTTATTTTTTATACCTAAAACCTGACACCCGAGCCATTCCGCGGGCGAAAACTAGTATGTTTTATAAATCCAAATAACGAAACGCTATAGCTATGAATTATCTGCTAACCAAACAAACTGTTAACATTATGTTCTACAGCAAATTATAATACAGATTCAAAGTAGTGGAATAAACTGTAAAGCCAGAATTTAACATGAGCAGCCATTGCAGTTAAGCCTCACAGCAATACAACAATTATGAATAGATTATAAGAGTAATATTATTATTATGTAATAAATTTATAATGGATTATAATTTTGGAATAACAGTACTTAATATTTATTTATTCAAGAGCTATGTTCGTAATAAAAATCATTTAAATTAAAAATGCAATGAACAAGATTTTAAATGTTGAAACATTTAAATCATCTCATCATCAATCAATCTCTTATATCATCTCTCATTATTATCAGAGTATTATAAATATTATATGCACGTTTCTTGATGTACTAATTTGTGGGAATCATTTAATCGGTGTAGTCAAAAGTTCAGCACCGTCAAATGTTACGAATTTTATACAATCTACATATGTATTTTTTTTCCTTTCAACCGCGGACAGAAATTAATTTCCAGAAACTGTCTTGAAAAAACCTAGCATAGTTTAGATCCTGTGATTCTTTTTTAAATATTTATCCACCAGCTGAGATGGCCCAGTGAGATGATTGCGGGTTCAAATTCAGGCAAGCACCACTATATATTTGTGCTTAACTTGTGGTTATAATTCATTTCGTGCTCGGCAGTGAAGGAAAACATCGTGAGGAATCCTGCATGTGTCTAATTCCATCGAAATTCTGCCACATGTGCATTCCACCAAATCGCATTGGAACAGTGGGGTGGAATTTGTTCCAAACCCTCTCCTTAATAGAAGAGGAGGCCATATCCTAATGTTACTTTAATTTACTTTTATCCACCAGGTCATCATCGTTCTTAGTCAAAGTAATCTTAGGGAAACTCACGGTTGAAGCCTTTTTAGCTTATCATTTAATATTACACCTTTGTGGAAATATATTTAAAAAATAAATGAATTTATATTCAAACATAAGAACGAACGTTCATTTACTTTAATCCATACTTAACATCCGACGTTACGTCGCGCCGTTGAAGTTGAAGGGCAATTAACCCAATCACTTCACAAATTGCCTGTCCTGTCATGCGCTTCCTTTAGCTTTAACACGCACGCGAAATCGATCTCGGTTTATATAAAAGCTTTTGTTATTGTACTATTGTGGAATACCTCAACATCTATCAAACATTTACTTGTACATTTATTTATTTATTATTATATATTTTTTAATATTAGTTGTTATATGTACTGTTATATGGGAGCCTGATGGCAAATTGGCTAAGACCTTCAATAAGATAAGATCTTAAATGCGTAAAATGTGAGGACATTTATCGCAACAAAGTGTTAAATCTCTTGCGCTTGTAGTTACACTGGGTCACACACCCTCACCCACATAACAATATTGAGTACAGTTATTGCCCAAAAAATGTCCTGAGGTATAATTACAAAGTCCTACAGACAAGTCAGTCTTCTTAAAAGACCCTAAATGTGTATTACAAACGTAACTCATTCTTTGTTTTTGTAATATATGATGATTAAATATGTTTATCATTATATTGTTTTTTAATGGCGAAAGTTCTAGTAATGGATGTATTTAAATAAATATCATTAGTTGAACTTTCTTCGTTTAAAAAAAGTATCAATTTATTTACTCAGAAGAGGTACCGCATGTGTGTAGTACAATAAAAATCAAAATAAATCTACTTTATTCAAGTAGGCGTTTACAAGCACACTTGAATCGTCATTTAATAAGTATTTTAAGTGGAGCTACCACCGGTCCGGAATGTAGATTCTACCAAGAAAAACCAACAAGAAACTCTTTAGTTGCTCGTTTTCAAAAAAGAAGAAGTATAATCATTGGAGTGTTTTGTAGATATCATAATGTACAAGATCTGAATTTCGCTCTGGATATAACTAAATCTAAGTAAAAAAATTACATTAATCCGTTGTTCTTTTGTTGCATAAAAAAATATACTGAAAAAATAAAATTTCTGGCAATGCTTCTACACGTTTTATGTAAATTAATATTTACAGTTACTATTTGTGGTAGATATATTACAAGAAATATTATTAAACGCGTGAAAAAATCATAGGGCCTTTAGATCCTCGTCATCGACCGACACAAGACGGGCGAATTCAATCTGTTAGCAAATGTTTATGGTTAAAACTACACGGCATGAAAAACCCTTTTGCCCCTACGACGGCGTAACGTATGTACGAAGCTAATGTTGATATCCTTCATTTTTTGGTGGAATTATTTTAAAGACTTGAAAATATATGTAGAATGTATAAATTGGCTCAAACACCTAGTAGCAAAATCTACTAGGCATTCAGAGAATATTATATCAGAGTAAAAACACTTCATACAAAATCGTTCATGTATTGCAAAATTTTCATGGGATCTTCCAGAAATTGTTTCTATATTCTTTTTTCACTTATTGTACGATAAATCAATTTGATGTTTAATATAAGATAGAGTTTCGCACAACAAAAGAACTAAAACAAACGAGCCCACTTTAATATATTGGTGTGCGTGATAGCAATGGTTGACACTCGCCAAACATCATACTCCTTTACTAGTTTGCGTGTAAATAGTGCCAAACTATTGTTCAATATTTTTTAGAACACGTTCTCAGACATCTATATAACTAGACATATAGATGACCAAGTAGTTCAGCATTATTATGCATAAATTTATATGGACATCGTCACTCTAAATATATTAAATTTTATTAATATATATAATTATATTAATAATAAGTAAATAATCCTCAATATATAACGTATTCATTGTGACAAGCGCTTGCACTCATTCTTTCTTTCAACCAATCATTTAATACCGAAAAGCCAATGAAGTCCGAATAAAATTTCTCATGATCCATAACATATTTTTATGCATGGTCGCAAAAATAGAAAAAAAAAAACATTAAACTGTGTTTGATTTAGACCTCATTTCATTATGGTTTAATAATAAGACTCGTTTTGTTGCTAAACTCTTAAAAATTTTAAAAGTCAAAAAACATTCTTAAACTGTAACAAACCTTGTTAATCTTATACTAACAAATAAACAGAAAACAACAAGTTACATCAGCTCCGTTTTACAACTTAAGTAATGAACCACATACACTTGATTATGGTACAAAACTGTCCTTTTTCTGTTACGATAAAATAAGGATTTACAAAGGTATTCTTTTAAAGAGATTCTCCTTTATTGCATGTGTCATTTAAACTTTTAAGCTCGGGCACGCGTTAAGCCTGCTCGTATAAGGATGGTTACAGCAAAGTGAAATTTATAGCGAAGAGAGTTGGGATTTTACATGTATTTGTCATTTGTATCACTTAGTTGGCATAACGAAATAAAACGTAAATTTTTTTTTGACTAAATGAGAATGCAAATTTATACTTACTTATGATTTTACGTTTGATTAGAAAAAAAAGTAAAATAAAATACGAAAGTGAATTAAAATAAATCAATCAAATCAATATAGACTTTATTCGAGTAGGCTCTTGCGAGGAATTTTGAATCTGGAATTTACATGATTAAATTAGATACAAAGTTATCGGTTCTACCGAATTTCATCCAAAAAGATCCGCCAAGAATTTCAATCATTATTATTTTCCGACAATCACCTAAATCCGAAATCAACAAATAACAACTCCGCCCTTTTTTATCACGTATATAATAAATTATCTGGTAATATGCCTTATTAAACATAGTATTCTAATCCCAAACATATGATTGAAGTTTATTAATTGGAAAAGCAGACACCTTCACCTTTGAGTTTCGACCAAAACGGTCTACTGATTAGATATATTCTAATTTGCGTAACACACTTCCGGGATGCAACCACAACTAGACAAGCTTGGGAAATTGTCAGCTGCCAGCTCCAATATCTCCAAGGCTTTCGACTGAGTCTGGTACAGAAATCATCTCTCCAAGCTGTTGACATATCGTGTATCAGCTTGGCTCTAACTTCAGCTTCCTACTTAAGCGTGGACCACGCAACAACAACAACAACAGCCTGTAAATTCCCACTGCTGGGCTAAAGGCCTCCTCTCTCTTTGAGGAGAATGTTTGGAACATATTACACCACGCTGTTCCAATGCGGGTTGGTGGAAGACCACGCGTTTTAGTTGATTCAAAATTCCATTCAGTGAATGCTGTGGTTCCTATGGTGTGCTTGATTTTGTATACCAATGATATGCTCTCCCTTGGTAACTTACATTGCTATACAGATGATATACAGTGCATGGGAGTACCACGAGAGATGCACAGCAGCCGGACGAGCAAAAACTGAGGATAGACGAAGGAATTTAGAAACTCTTTCTTTGTCACTCCTCCACAAAATGGAATTTTCTACAAGCAACCGTGTTGCCCTCCTCTTATACCATGGGTTCCTTCAAACCAAGCTTCAGAAGAACCTTTTGTGCCGGCATGGCGGCTTGGCGAAGGTCTTCAGTGCAGTTTATTTTCCCTGACTGTATTCGTATTTGGACTCCATAACCACTTACAATCAAAAAAACTTCCCAATATGATACATTAAAACATTAACTCGTTAGCTAAGTACTTAAAACAAAAGCAACTCGTCTAATAATTAAAAGACTAACAAACGTCGTATCTCAACTTGGGGAGCGCGACCTTCAGACCTTAATTCATATTATCTAAACAGAAGTAAATGTAATTCCATAACATTTACCCGTAAAAAGGTACCAGCTTTAATTACAGGTTGCAAAGTAAATGTACAGCTATGTACGTTTTGATGAACGCATCCCTTCACAATTTAACCTTAGAAATTGCTTTTGTTCTTTCTGATGATTTACAAAAAAAGTAATCATGAAATATTCATATTATCATTCATTCAATGTAGCACCAACTGAATCTCTTGTTTACGATTCGACTGATCAGAAAATTCAATACGAACTTTTATATGGTTTCAAAGATACGTAATAAAGTTCATAATTTATTTACACATTCAATTAGGAACCTCAAATGAGTTAAATATTAAATGAGCTTCAATTTATAAATAGAACGAGATAAGATTATGATATATGAGATACTAACAAAAGCTTCGGCTTTCAGATTGACACGGATCCTTTAAAATCTATCGTCGGGTCATTTGAATATTTGAGTATTATTTATTTTAGTTTGATTAATTATTTTTACTTAAAATAAAATGTAAAGGATAAATTAACTTTGATTTTATGAAATTAAAATCGGTTCAATAGTTTCAAAGTTCATCAATTTGAAACAAACAATATCCGCTTCATAATTTTAGTTTAGATTACTCTTAGTTTCTCCATAATCGACTGAAACTGCCCAGAAAAACGGTAATTACATTGAATCCAATGTAATTTGAATTTTGCAAGTAAGCTATTTTCTTAAGTTTTCTCTATCCTTCTCTGAAATGTAAAAAGTTATTTTACAAAGTATGGTAAAACACAATTCCCAAAAGGGAAAGAATACATTATCTTTATACAGAACAAATTTATGTAATCTTCTATATTAAATAATCATTTTACGAATTAGTTTTTTTCCCTTATTAACGCAAAACGTAAACGTTATCAAGCTCGTTAAGTGACAAAAACGATTACTCATACAAAAATATTAAAAAGAAAAACAAATTCTTGGGAGATGAATTGAAAAATTGCGAACATACCGTCACTAATTAGGGGACTCCTTAAAAGATAATAAAGTTGATAGAAAAGTTATTAATGTAATTCAATACCAGATCAAACATTAAAAAATTAAAATATTACAAAAAATTGATCGTGATATTCAACGCCAATAATTATCATTAAAAAGTATTAATGCTTTTAATTATAATAATTCGACGCCTAATTTATTTGTGCCATTTAATTAACTGAATGCAACTTAATAGACGTATTTTTATAAAAGATAATTTAAATATAAAATATTAATAATATGTAATATGAATTTAATTTGTGACAAATAAAAGAGATCCGGAATCAAATCGGGCTTGTCCATTAATAATTTAAGCATCAGCAAATTTATCGTTAGTCTATTTACGGGAAATTATATGATGACCGTTCGAAAAATTCGTGTGAAATATATATTTAAATTTCCCACTCTAGCGCCATAATATTATTCTATTATCTCATAGAGAATTGTTTTTACATGGTACTCGAAATGTATGAGTCGTAACTCTAACGAATTTCATGTTTTGAAACAATAATCATAATGCTTTCACAGCAATAAAATATTTGCGTCCGATATGTAAATATTGGAGCGGACACGGCAGGTAAATGTAAACATAGCGAAATAAAATGAATAAATTTGAATCCGCCGTAAAAAAATTAATAGCAAAATATAAAATTTATACTTCACCTTGGGTATATAACATAAGTTTTTACTTACCAATCATTCTATCCGCCAAATGACTTCGTAAAATCACCAGTTATATAATAGTTTGAAAAGTTTGCTCACTTACATTCAAATAAAAATTTAATCGTTATTTCAAATAAATAATCAAATAATCGATGAATAAAATTATTAATGTGGATTCATGTACTTAGATATGTCTTGTTTATCAGGCGTTAGACAAAGGGAGAAGGGAAATTGGCTAAGTTTCGAAGGAAGTTCACCCCGTGAGTGTCCCGAAACGACTGAACCTTATCCGGGGTGGATTTTCTCATTTTCGTCCAACTATAGGGCATTTACATACCCCTTGCAGTGGAAATTTTATATTATCTTTCAACGCCATCTGTACTTTTAGTGTGGTAGTTAATAGTACGCTCAGTATTGCGTTGTTATGGTTGATCTTATGTATAGATGGCAGTAACAGTAACTTTAAAACATTAATTTTAGTCAATAACTAAAGAGTTCCTCTTATTATCAAAAGATGACTATAGAACATCCATCCAAGGTGCAGGGTGAATAGTTCTATCTAAGGCGTTCTTTAGATTGATTAATAACACAACCTTAACAAATATAAACTAATTTGTATGTTTTATTGTCTTTAGGTACTGAGGTATTAGTTGTCTCACACACTGAAACATATTTAAGGATGAGCACCACTCTCATTACCCTCTTTACCATGCACACGGGGCACCCGAGAACGTACCTTGAGCTACCATCCTGAGGGTGCCCTGAAGAATCAACAATTCCTCTCACACGTTTAAATACGTTATTTGTTATATTTTTTTTTATAGGTTGGGAGGCGAGCATATGGGCCACCTGATGGTAAGTGGTCACTATCACCCATAGACAATGACGCTGTAAGAGATGTTGACTATTCCTTACATTGTCAATGCGCCACCAACCTTGGGAACTAAGATGCTATGTCCCTTGTGCCTGTAGTTACACTGGCTCACTCACCCTTCAAACCGGAACACAATAATACTGAGTACTGTTATTTGGCGGTAGAATAACTGATGAGTGGGTGGTACCTACCCAGGCGGGCTTGCACAAAGCCCTACCACCAAGTAATTATAATTAATTATAATATATAAATATCTTCGAAATTATCATGTTTGTAAGAACTAACTAACATGTTTATGAAGAGGTAAGTGACAATAGACGATTTTAAAAGTTGAAAGCTATAGACGTGTTCTTCATTATAGAAATAGATATACTACGGCCATAAGATAGTACTTACAATCAATCAGATTACTCTATTACTCTATATCCCTTATTGAATTAATATTTTATTTTATTGTTATTTTGTCAAATGTTTTGCTAGACATTTTATTTCATGTGTACCCAAGGGCTCTAGCGTTGCTTAAGACGGCTCTGATAAGTCACTCTACTAATGCACGATAAGAATTTTACGTGAACGCGCCTTCGTGAGTAAATAAATCTATACTATTATAAAATCTATCTAAAAAATACATTTTCTTCATTACATTTCTACATCTTTTATTTTAAATACCATAAAGAGTAAGGCAAGGTATGACCAAATGTATGCAGGCAAGTACAGAGCAGCATATACGAAGTGCTCTCTCCAATTTAAAGCCCACGAAGCCTTTTAACAATTAACAATCACCCCTGCAACTCTTGGTACACAGGGATCGGACTAGTTCCGATTGCATACGGATGGCAGTTGCTGAAAAGTTTGACCGTCCTATATAGTACCTAAATGAACGACTATGGCATGGTACAATATTCTAAAAAATCTGCCTTTCAGGATTAAGGTTAAAGTTAAGACGAGTTTGCTGATATGTTTTGCTTCTTTTCTTATGATTATTTCCGAAATCCACACAAAATTCCGATGCAAATATTTATTATTTTGAAATATGTTTTGTATTTGGTAATAATGTGTACTGTATTGGATACAGTGATAACCTCCTTCCTATCATAATTATTATAATCGAAAAAAATTAAGAAATACCTTTCAACAATAGTTAAATTTATTAGACTATGCTTGTGGTCTAAAAAATCGGTAAATACATAATCGCAGCAATAATTGTAACAGTATTTAACGACAGTTTCATATATATTTATAAATAAAATATACCTCCATTAGATATTATATTACATAAAAAAAATAATCTGTCTCCTTAATATGTATGTGTGATATGTTACTTACATAAATCGACGATGAACAAATTCTGATTGTAAGTATAAATAGATAAAGTGGTAATGTATTTTAAGAAATATAAAAATAAAATATAGAAAAAAAGGTAAAAATATTTTAAAAAATCTTATGTTCAACCGTGCGCGGCCGGGACGGGCCGCTTTATATAAAAAAGAGATGATATACATTCTTTAAGAAGAAAAAAAATAAATCGTTTGAAAAGAAATAATACTGAAAAACTTTTGTCGTAATTATAATTGAACTATTGCGACAAGTTTTTGAATATGCTCTTTGCCTCATGCAATGGTTCGCAAACTGAATTAGCAGCCCAATATTAGTGACATTGGTACTCCAATGTAAAGTTCTAGCAGAATTACTATGAAGCCGTAACATATACAGTTAAGCTTATCACTATAACTTACACAGCCGGCTATTACACTTAAAACACAAAACCACAATAACACAGCCATTACACTTAAAGTATTGTTTTCTGTGTATAATATGCGTTAGAGTTCATAAGAATTACTCATTTAAGTTGTGTACATGGAGTTTTCGTATGAGTAACAGACGCTATGTGTATGTTTCATCTGAGGTTATAGTAGTTCTATAAAAAGACTGGGAATTACTTTATGTAAACAATTGTTAGTAATAATAAAAATATTATTGTAATAAACGCAATATTATTCACATAGGTCACGAAACATTCCGTTGTAAAATAGATCAAAGCTCCTTTGATTTCTTTTATTTTATATCTCATAATAACTGCTTGTAGATAAGTAGAATTAATAAATATAAAAAAAAACTGATTCAATCGGATTAGCAGTCGGCTGAAAAACTAATTAGAAGTAATCCTTATAGTTTTTATGAAAAAAGTGTTTATAATAATTAATTTCTTATGAAAAGATACTCACTTAATTCCAACAAGGCAATAATCTAAGAACACGATTACCAACACTAAAGGTGTTTCTTCATTTATTATTCTTAATTAATCTGGTTTAACTCTTTTCGGTAATTAAGGAATGGTCAAAGTTTCGGCAAGACTCATGAGCCCATCGTGACGGCAATGCATCCAAATCATTTCATCGACGACCTTATTTAATTTACATGTGCCTTAAATATTGAACAGATAATATTTTAGGATCTATTGTGCGCATGCCTTTATTGCGTCCACGTAAAGCTATATCCATATCCAATAGTAGAGATAATGCGGTAAAAATGTCCTAAGATTATTTTTTTAGGTTATGCCAATTGCGTTTGGGCAACATGAAATTCTCATTGGGAAGCATGATATTGGTAAGGTATCGGTTACTTTTTGAAATATAGTAAAGCCGTTGGTCCAGCATCCAGTGCTTAACTCTTTGCATTCGTTTCTGATTGCTTGTCAAATGGTATATGAGTTAATAATTATTAGAAAGCATCCATTTGTGTGATTAAGATAAAAAAGACGTCCTAATAACATACAAAAATGTTACAAACAGTTGATTATAAACGCTTTTCAAAACAAATGAGAGTGTTAACGATAAGTGATCCAATTAAAAATCTGACTTCTAGTTTAGACTTAATCCAAAGGCTCCATACTTTAACTGGCTCAAAGTCATCAGCTTATGCGGTCGTGGTATTCGCTTTAGTTCCAAGATAATGTATACCAATAATATTATTAATGGCACATAAATTCTGTATGAATGTCTGTTGTTCTTTCATGAATTAATTGTTGAACTGAATTTAATGAAATTTCCTATGATTTTATTATATATAATATTTGACAACCAGCACCTAACATGAAAACGGAGCCAAGTACGACAAATTAGTGTAATATTAATACTGTTTCGATGTTATCCGACTATATAAATCTGTGTCAAATCTTCAAAGATTTCAGTTCTTTTATTTCTTTACATTCTATCCCTACGTGACGTTCCTGCCAACCAGGCGCCATTAGAGATCGGGTTGCAATTCGCATTTTAAAGTGTATCCACTTGCATATAATGCCATATCATAAAGTAATCGCAATGGAATTAAGACAATTAAAGGAAATCGTTTGGTTAATTATGAAAAATCGCACAAGCGCTCTGAGATGGAGAATTATTATAATTTGTACGCAAATATATACAAAAATATGCCATAAAAGCTAATACTAATGCGAGAAATAAAAACCAAATCAATAAATTTTATTACTCATCAAAAGTGTACTTTTTGGATAAAAATTGCTTCGATTTAGGATTGGTTTTCATCGCAGTACTAATAAAGAACATTGTTCTTATGAATAATCATGAATACTAACATCGTTTCATAAATCTGGTTTATTTCAAAAGAGCAAATATGCGAGTCTTTTGCCATTCCGCTAGCTGGAGGCTGTTTTCCGAAACAGTGGTAGAGTTGAGATGTTGATATTGATTCAGCTGATTTCGATTGGAAATATAAAGTTAAAATTGAGAAAATTATTGGATATTTTTAACTTTGCTTATCCATAAATAGTTTGTTAAAAATATTAATAAATGAAGTTACACTATATGTAGATGAAAAAAGCGTGAACTTTCAGACAGGAAATATTATATAAATTCAATTGTTTATGATTCATATAAAAGTATATCATATATTGGAAAATAATAACTGCTGAGTTCTTTATGGATTCTTCTCGGTTGTTCCACATACCGAACCTAGTTATAAATATTACAATAAATAAAAAACAATTCAACCGATTTACTAATTACTAATTTAAAATTAACATGGGTATTTAGTTGATTTTGTAATCATGAGATATTTAAAGGCATATCTGTTCATTGCCTAAACAGTAATCTCGCATTTCTTTTAATTTACTCTCTCCTGTCTCCAAAGTTTTACATTAAAGTTTTAATAGCCTAGTGTACCGAAGATTGTAGAGCTAATCACTACATTAGCTCTACAATCTGCATTTCCCAGGATATATTATAGTAGCTGGATATATGTAGGTGCGATTTATAATAAAACTGACATTTTAATGTTATATTGTTTATGATTTATGATCATGAGAACTTAGAACTTTAACTTTATTAACTTATTTAGAAAGATAAAATGTATGAATATAGCAATTAGAAATAATAGCGTTCAAGTTATTATTGTTTTTCAGATGAAGTGTTTGTATGTATATTTGGTGGAAAATTTCCATAGTAAATATATTTTTCAAACAAGCAGGTTATTTAATATATTTTCTCGCTACTAAGTTTAGTCCGATCTTGTTTAATCGAAATGAGTACATCTTCAAAGCACAATTGCGCTCCAAATTCATATCCTATATTGTGCGTATGTCCAAATGGCGTAAGTGAAAAAAATCTAAGTAATTTATGACTTAGATAAATAATTATTACTGCAGCTATCTATATCGATTAATGAGGTACACATATTGAACAATACGTTACTGATAGCGATTATATAAAATAGAGTAATTAATTATTGAAAATAGTTTTTTTGTAAAATTAATTAACAATTATTATCAATAACAATACCTAATTTAATTTTTTCTTATATCAATTTCATTTTTAGTAATAGTCATGCGACTATTACTTTTTTAAAGTTAAATAACTGTTTTAAATTTATAAATATTTATGTGTTTTTTAACTTACCAAGAACTTAATTTCAGCTGTAAATTTTTGTCATTAAAATATATTTATGTTTTGTCTTTCTTCAATTGTAATTCTTTATTTATAATTGGTTGAATAGCAATTATGAAAAATTATTAGTAAATAATCGGAATGACATGATGGTAAATATTGTAACACTAATTAAAAGAAATTTTCGTTAAGTGTTTACAATAAATTTGTCAATAGGAATATTCAATTAAAATGAATTCAATGGTTGGTTCTAACCAAAGATACTCTAATCTCTAGTTACTAATTTAGAGAGGATAAAATATGAAAACCATTTATTTAAGGAAGAAATAATATTACTAAACAGTCTCTTATTCTTTTTGATCCGAAGACAGTCGAATGATAAAAACAAAAACATAAGAATTTTAATAACGCCGCTTTATTTAATTTGTCACAAATGTGGAACTTGGTAATAAATTTCATTTCAATTAAAGTCACTCGAACAATATTCTTGTGGTTCGGTTGTGTAAGCCAGTGTATTCATTTCTTTATAGTAGGAATAAATATAATAAAATATCTTTATCTGTCTGTAATGGGGTAGACAAAGGAAACTCGTACGTACAGTCGACGTCGGGTGCCCGGAGCTCGTAGTAACCTCGTGACCACGACAGGTGCAGTTCTTACGAAACGTCACGCAAAATAATAAAACGACCTATGTTCGCGGCTACAACCCCATAAAATCATCTGTCATCTTTAACACTAGCGTTAACTTTCAACGTATTTTACGTATAATATTTGATTTTCTTTAAAGAAAACATCAATCTTGCCTCTACTTACGAGTATGCCCGAAACAAAACCAAAATGGTACTATATTGATTAATTAGAAATATAGAAATTGATAAAAAATAGATTTTTTTCTAGACCAAGATTGTATAAATGGGGATCATAAAAATGCTTTTAAATAAGATCTAGCAATCATGCTATTCTATTATTTGCAACGGGTGCCTATAATGAAAGTGCCACATTCAGCTCGATACTGCGAAACAAAGTGTCTTTATCAATGCATCAAAAGTGCTGTCACTTTCATTATTATTAACTATTGATGTAATTTCCGGGAATTTTCTTTCGATGTTCATTTGTATTCGCTTTCGATGCTTCACTTTTAAGTTTTCGAACTCCCTGTGCTAACATAATAGAACACCAATATAAAAGCTGCTTCAATTTTCATCGTATTTGCGTGACCACTAACCGGTCTTGATAATTGCAATAAGTCAGGCAGCAGTCCTGAATTACTCATAAATAAAATAAAAAAATGGTAACTCTGCGGTCAATGTTTTAATAAATTGTGTAATTTGAAGCTTTCCGTATTTGCTTTTTTTTGGTTTGACAATATCACATAAATAATTTTACATTCCTTTCTTCTTTACTGCAAAATTTTATTTCTGTTATTGTTATAATTGACCAGGACTTTTCTTCTTTCAAAATAATTATGTAATTAAAAATAGTTTAGTGTAATAAATGTTGTAATATTAAAAAATACCTCTAATGTTGGTAAATATTATGCCTAAAAGCTCTATGAAATTTTCCCATGCAAAGCTAACTAGGATACATTTTTTTTTCGACTACTGGTACCTAATAAAATATTTTTTACTAAATTTTAACTAAAAGTACCTTTCGTTACATTCATATTTATTTTCGTCCCATTTATCAATTAATTCAATTCCTGAATGGTCGAGATACTTTTATAGTAACAAGTATACATTTTCTACGACTACATTCAGATTCAGAAGATTTATATGCGGTAGTGTTTCCTACTAAGTAAATTCGTGAGGAAAAAGAGCAACAACTTCATCTAGAGTCCGAGAAGCCTCTGCATGGCTCCTTTATAGGATTTTCCCGAGATCTCTACGTGATTTGGAAATATCTTTTTCTTTTATAATTATCCATTTTTATTTGGTTGATACCTGCCCCGATGTCCGATTTTCTTACAAGAAATTTTCAATTAAATTGAAATTAATTTATAACTTAATATTTATATTAAAATATATTTATATTTGACTTCTATGTACCTACTTAATTTATTTTCTTTGATGTCTAAATGTAACGTTGAAAGTCTTCTTTATATTGTTTATCCGTACCATTAGGCGGGCTTTTAATAACTAAAGTTTGAGGTTATAAGGTACATTGACAATCATTAATTTACTACATATCAATAGTGGAAAACTGTTTGTTATAATTGTAACTTACTTTCTTAATTTTATGTTTTCAAAGTAATAAATTGTGTATTTGTGCCGTAACAAAATAAAACTTTTTGCCTACTGATATTAATAAATAGTGTAATAAACGGCACATTATATGGGTTGGCGAGTTATCACTTCGTTAGTGTACTTGCGAAGTAAAAAAGCAAGTGCGGCTGAGATGGCGACCCGAGCGGCAAGCGGTCACACGACGCGATGCTACTTCTCTATCAGCGCCCTCCTCCGTCCCTCCGCGCCGCCCGCGGCCAGCGCGGCGCCCGCGAACGGAATTCGCACGGCCGCCGCCGCCTCGTGCCTCACGACGCCGTCACTCAGTGTACTACCGACCGCTCGTGCCCGAGGACGAATCGTCGTTTCTCGTAAGCGGCATTTATTACGCAGTTGCGAGATTTGCCGACCGCGTGGGCATTTGCAAGGTACCCTTGCCGTTTGACGCGCTCGTTTTTCGGATGATACCAAAGTGCAATACCCAGTGATAACTGTCATTAATACGAAAAAAGTTTCCTACGACTGCCAGAGACTTGTTAAAAACAGACACTAAACTTTGCAGTCTTTGTTTTTTTTTTCTTAGTGCTAGTGATAATTACGGACAACTATAATTTTGAGCTATCTTACAAGGTTAACGCTTCTAGCCCGTCAGAGATGAATTGGAAAATCGGCGCGTAGTCGCTCACGTGGTGCACGCCCCGCCCCCACCTCGCTCCGCGCTTATATTTAGCGAAAATCGCCTCTAGGGAGCGGCCCGACGGCAGATACGTAAACGCTCATCTCTGTTTATGCACGACGCCACATGTTATCGGCTTCGTGTAACAGGGCGATAAGGAGTTAGATAACCTTTGCGGATCGCGGACTGAGTCTGACTGATCACGTTCTGGAAATATAAATAATTCAATTTAAAAAATAAACTTTGTTGTGATGGTAAAAACCAAAGTAGATTCGCGCCATTGAGCGTCGCGTACGACACACCCACCAAAAAATTCCACGGCCTATCAACATTACGCATCAAAATGTCTTTACAAAGAGGAAGTAGTTATCATAGTCCATGGTCTTCGCAGACAGGGCTTTCAGAACTTGATGGAACTATGGTAGAATTGGACCCCGTAGGAGAATTAGCAGAAGTTGGCTTTGAACCACAAACGCGCGCTCGTTCCAACACGTGGCCACTGCCCAGGCCAGAAAACTATATTGAACCCGAAGATTCAGGCTCCAAAAAGAATTCCAATCAGAATTTAAGCGGTAAATGTGTAACACTATTAAATTGAAAATACTAAAAAAAAATATTATGTAATTACTATAGATAAACAAATATTGTTGTTGTATTGTGTCATTTTTACTCAAACAATTTAGTACAAAACAAACATACAAGCCAAAGATTATAAATAGATCGTGTACCAATATTAGATTTGTTTTCATAATTGTACCAGTTTCCGTCTGAGCTGTCGCGGATTTTAGTTCGAATTCGAAATAATCTTCCACATTAAGGACAAATATGCTGATTTTGTCCTGCCATGAGATTAATAACAAAATGTTATTAACCTTATTACTACAACTATATTGATAAAGTATGAAATCCGGTTCGACTTTAACTGTATTTTATTCACAGTAGAAATAAACAATTAGGTACCGAGGTGTCAAAACTAAAAAAGTCTTTTATAGGGGGACAGGGTATATTTATAAATTCTTCGGAGCGTATATTTACAATACATTTTGTTATATTATAAAATAGGAAAAAAACTTATTTTGACAAACTTTTGTTTATTTATGGTACAAATTAATTTGACACGGAGTATTAATATCTACTAACGATAGTTCTAAATATAGCTAATATTATATTGTTTATTAGTTAAGCATTCTCATTTAATACAAACATCAATTTCATGTGATTTAATAGCATTAAGATAATATACTTATCCCTAATATACCACGTTACCATATAAGACCGCTAAGTGGTTTTTATTAATTTATCGTCTAAGCATTACCTAGCTATCAGATATTCTACCGTCAGTAGCCTTTTTGATAAGGAGTGTTCCACGATCGTTTGAGTGAAACCTAACCCGGCGTGTATACATAACAATGATACATGTGGTATTTACCATGGTTGTGGAGCAACTATGACCACTGCTCTGAATCAATATAGTGGCTTATGTATCAGCTGATTTTCCTAATTAGTTCAATAGAAAGAAAATAAACTAAGATAAAGTAGACATACACTTTTCTGTTGCAATAAAAATCCATAATATTTCATAAAATGTAAAATCTGCAGACTCCTATTTAGCAATATTAACTTATTTTTTAAACGTATTTAATATTTAGCTTTAAAAGTTATTCAAATAATAATTATCGCAACAGGTAAAATATATCTTTACTACTCTGAATGTAAAATTAATGGACTTTATAATGAATAATGTTATGGTTACTTATCACATATTGGGATTTTGTTAAATATAAATATAGAAAATATATATACACAATGATATTTATGCATACACAAATTACATACGGTAGATAATTAAACAGAAAAAATATATACAATATTTTTGCGCACACTTTATTACTAGAAATACAGATTTATTAGTCAATAATTTTATTTAAAAATATACTTATTTAATTAACTACTATACTTGCAATGGTCTCCATGTATATACATATTATATAGCCGGTATCGTACAAAACATACCTTAAATAAAAACAGTACCGTCTTTATCATAAACCATTTGCTTAAGGGCCACGAAAGGCCGAAATATTTGCTTATAATGTAATTTCTATTTTACTAGGAAGTAAATAGGGAAGATTATTTCGAATACCTGGTAATACTAAGCGGTACTAGTAAAAACTGCTCAAGCGAAAGCGTTATTCTGGCTAAATATCTAGTCGAAACCACCAAAGTTTTTGGTAACCCTCAGTGAGCGAGGTAAACTCCTAGTTGGTAATTTTTTTTTACGTTCTATTAGGGCCACAAATTTTCATGTGCCGTAGAGCTGAGTGGACTGAGATAGACCTAATTAAAGAGTTGATTATTCAAAATATAGCCAGTTTGCCTCATAGAAAAGGGTTTTAGACGTAACAGATGCTTAATAAGTTTCAATCTTTGTCCCTACAACATTTTGAACGTGACCATTAAATCGGTGTGTCTTCTTACAGGTGCTCCACCTCTGCCAACTTCTGTTGCAACAAAAAAGAACTCTTCACGGCGTAATGCTTGGGGCAATCTTTCCTACGCTGATCTCATCACACAAGCCATAACCTCCTCTCAGGACAATAGGTTAACGTTGTCTCAAATATATGAGTGGATGGTCCAAAATGTGCCATACTTTAAGGATAAGGGTGACAGTAATTCCTCTGCTGGATGGAAGGTAAGATTATTTCTCAAAGTATAATTTTTAAGTTGTACTCAATGAAAGTAAATAACAAAGATATGAGTTATTTATTTTAAGTTTACAAACGCACTCCAACTACGATGAAGTCGGCGTTTTTCCGTGAATACTGAGTGAAATGGTTAAAATATTTTTAAAGGCATTATAATGAATTGCTTGGCTTTGGGCCATTGATTCTTTTGGATGCATTACAATATGAAAACACCTTACATAGTAGTGCGACTAAAACTAAGATCTTGAATGTTATTTAAATTAAATGTTTCGAGTAATAAGTATCTACATACAATCAATAAAATATTAAATACCGTAAGATAATTTCATGTAATATTTAGATATAGCGGGAAAACATAAACGATCATTAATTTGCGTATTCAATACAAAATGAAGTTTTAAAATGAAACCAGTTTTATGTGCGTACCTATACTTATTCTTGATATTAGCGCCCTGCCCACTCTGCGCCAATAATTAACTAATAAAAGCCCTGGCTTCTTTTCAATAGTTGAACGCTAGCCATCGGTGACTTCCGTGTTCAAGAGTTGCCAACTATTGTAGATTATTTAGAATTTTATTGATTCTAAAATGTACGAGGTTAGCTTCATTAAATATTCTTACTTTTATGTTTTACTAAAAGTGCTTACGTTTACATCATTATGAATACTCTATAGATAATATATTGAATACATTTAGTACCTAACCTTAAGAAGCTAAATATTATACAATGCAAATAAATTCAACAGTTAATACGTCTCAAATAAGTCAACTCAAATCTTTTTTAACAATTAGCCGAAAATTAAAATTAATTAAATGTTTCTTAATTGTAAACAAGAAGACTTTTTGATTAGTTTTTTTTTGTATTAAGTTCTACGAAATTTGGACGAACTGCGCAGTGGCACGCGTTATCTCAATCCGAGCTGCGACATGACCGATATAAATGATAATAAAAACACTATTACACGCTCAATCCATGCCATTACTCTTGACGTAATAGCTTCACACATCTACATTGCTGTTCCGGAATTGACAGTTGTAAAAGTTAAACGTTGTAGGAAAGCAATGGAATGTGAAACGGACCTAATATACACAGTTATGCTAACAAATTATGTGATCAAATGACGTAGGACATGAAACGCCTTCTCAAGAACAAAATAAAAAAACGTTCTATTAGGTTTTTATCGCTATTCTATATCTGTCTTTCTTTTATGTTACACTTTAAAGTTAATTATGTCTCACAAATATAATCATCTTTAAGTTGGCGACCTTCATGAAGATATCCGTGGAATCGATTCATGTTTACGCATACAATATCCATTAAAGCGCCTTGGTTCTGATGTCCGACTCTAACGATTACCTACTATAAAATAACGTTTAAAATTCATCGGCCTCAAATCACGCCATTGTATGCGTAAGTAATTAGCGACATATAAATATCGTGTGTCACGTTCCGACTTATATCAATTCTGTATTAAGCGAGTGAGATAGAAGTATGTGTTCTCATAAGGTGAATGAATGATACTCATGAAGACACGTGCTTGCGTATTTTAGTTATCGATCAAAGAAAGAAATTACTTTTTTCTATTATTGCGAAATACATCGAAGGAGAGTTTCTTGAAAACATTTCATTTCGAGACTATTTGTCGTCGTATTCATTATAAATTACATTCGTCCGACGATCGTCATACTTAACGAGACACATTTATTTATTATATAATTGTATTAAATTTCTTATCATTCGTAATGAAGCAACACCGTAAAAAAGGGGTTTTATTTTGACATATACTATAACAACTAGACTTGAAACCGTACCATTATTAACTCTATAAACAAACAATAAATTAGCAAGTATAATTACTAAGAAACTTTAATAACAACAACATATAAACACAATAGATAATAATAATAATAATTTAGGGATTTCTTTAAGCGAAATAATTAATAGAATTTATTCCCTTATAATTGATTTCAATTAATTTTTAAACGAACGTTAGGTACTAAATTAGCACACGCTATTTTCGTTTTAATATATATGAAGGACAAAATTGGTATTCGCAGTTTTGTTATCGCATCTGATCCCATTGAATAGTAAATGAATGTTACCGTTAAACTGTCCCGTTATACACCTTCGCAAAATCTCATATCCTTATTCTTACGCATTGTTCAGAGTATAAGAATTTTAAGCGTATATCATCCTACCGATCTATCGAAGTATTTGGACTTCAAATTTTCTACCGAATATGTTACTGTAATAAATAAATAGTTTTTATTTATTATGAAATAAGCAACGTCACTATTGCAAACTTAAGTATCGATAGGAGTGAAAATAATGAAAACGCAAAACGCGCTAATGCTTACTGTTCACAGACATACGTCATATATTAGAAATATAAACTTATAGTGTCAAGTGAACACAGGTTGAATGTCATAACAATTCCATTTATGTTATTTTTGCATACGTTATCGTTGCCTTTAATGTCATACACTCACACATACATATATATTACTATATTAGATTATAGATTTGACTAATATTTAAATATTCTCTACTCAATGTTAATATATCGTAGAACCTCGATTATCCGAACTAATTGGAACCAAGACTAGTTCGGATAATGTGCTTACTTTGGGATGTGTTGTTTTTTATTTACCTTCAAATAAAAACACCTTTTCACATTAAATTATATATATAATAAAATCTGAACACCTATAAACTTCAAATGCTATTTTTATATTGTTATTTTTATAAAATCGACAACTTTTAATTAACGAACGTATACGACACGCTAATATTCGGATAATTAAGCGTTTGGATAATTGAGGGCTCGGATAATCAAGGTACAACTGTATCCAAATTTCTAAAGCATGTTATTCCTCTATACCAAATACTTCAACCTCTATTTCAAGACATGTTGAAAAATTAAACATAATTTTAGTTATATCTTAATAAATGCATTATACGTCAAATTTATACATCTATGATCTTAATAAGTAATTGAGGTTACATTGATGTACAAGCGCCTTCTATCTCTCTGTGGATATTGATAACATTTATGTCATATTTGCACAGTCACATTACTTGTGTGATAACAAAATAAATAATATCAAGCGCTCATTAGTTGCAATGCTGTATAGTTCAATAAGTTACTGTGTTCCTTTGATTACACTGATTTTTTCTTTAGCTCTTTTTCTCAAATTTCGAGGTAAAAAGTCATATATTAATAAAAAATATATAGTGATCAGACTGGGTAGTATTCATTAATTTCATATATATTTATAATATGAGAAGAATATTTATAATAGAACTTATTAACACAAAATCTACAATAATGAAATAAGAATAAGAAAATATTTGTTAAGGACGAGCAAACATTGCAGATATAAAGTTAACATTATTGGAAAAATCCAAATAAAAGATGTTATTAAATAATTAATTAAAAACCTATAAGAAATAAACGGAAAACTTAAAGTATACACAAAATTAAACACACTCTTATCTTATTCAGATGTCTGCAATTGTTGTTTTCAAAAAGGTAAGCCACCTTATTCAGCTTTTGCATTTCAGTTTTAGGACCTACAACCAAAGGCTTGTACTCAATGATGACTATTGTATCGAGCCGTAAAAAAGTGATTAAACATTAATTATAGTAATGCTATTTTTTACCGTAATTAAAAATAAATGATGTGCATAATTACATCTACTTGCTTAAGAATTCAATTTAAAAAATAATAGTAATAATTGTTGTTAATGAAATAATATATAGAACTTGTAAATGCAAAAAAAATGAAATCATTTTTAATTAATAAACAAAATATAATACAATAATATACAAGTCACAATCATTCGTTGCGGCAGCAATTTAACATACGACGAGGCTCTTGTAAAGTATTTTTTATTAATTTTTTTTATATTGAAGGATACCAGAAAGCAATACAGAATTGCCTACGATATTCTATCCTGATCATAAATGGTGAATTAATAAGCTGTGGGATGACTAAATTGTATTTACAAAACATAAGACCATACTATCATTCAAAGCTTTAGGAATTTATACTAGTTATTATTATAGTATGTAAATTTTTTAAGATGTGCATACAATTTCAAGATATGTTCCTTCACATTCTTCTATAAATAATTAACTATTCAGAACGTATGATCACCATAACCATCATGTTATCTTGTTATCTAGCCCTGTTGTAGTTTAAAATGCAAGACACGAATATAACACTGAATATTACCTGGGAGGCAGAAAACAAAACAAACGGTGCACTAGGTTCATGCATTTAATTTTTTAGTATTAAAACCTTTTTTTCCCTTTGTAGCTACTTTCTTTTAACAGGCAATGTTTTATATTTTTTGTTCTAAATTTAAATGTCGTTTTTACAGTTGACACTTACTACATTTATCTTAGATTTTTAATATGGAATTGGCCTATCCATTTCTGTATTTTCCGTAACGACACCTATTTACGACGCCCTCTTCTGCATGTATAAAGGATAAGACAATATTTGATATGAGATACGGCTTCTCATTTTCAATATAATATGATTATTGTGAACATGAACTTGTTGACAATATTTATAATAAAAGATAAGAGAGACATTGACACATTTTTGCGAAACATTGAGAGTATTATCAATTTGATTTATTTTTAATTGATTTCAGTAACGTGTCAATCGTTATCGTAACGTTGAACACCGTGCATTACATTTTTTTTTTCTTCATCTAAGCGTAAATTTATTTCTTTAAGTTTTCTCTTGACTTCAGAACGAAGATCTTGTTATAGAAACGGATGCAATAGACGATAAACTTTGTGACTTTACGCTTGTATTTCGACGATTTCATTTCTTATGTTATACTTTATGACATTCTATTTTTCTAACTTTAACTCGTTGACAATATATCGAGGTCATTTACATATCATCAGTGGTTACCATGTATATTATGAATTGTGATATATAGAGACATAAAATAATAAATTATGGTTTTTAGACAGTTCCTTGAATCGAAGGACAGTTTATTAATAATTTTAAAATAGTATCTGTAACATAATAAATATGTAGTAGTAAATCTTTTTCTTTGACAAGAAGGGTCATTACCTTCTTCTAGACTATTCTGCTATTACTATTACGTAAATATATGTAATCTAACATGGTGACTTAAGAAATGAACAGTAAAACCAATAGTTACCCGTTAACGTCCCCTAGAAAAAGGCCATCAAATGTCTATTGTATTGGAAATAAGTTTTCCCTCTAAGCTACTTCGGTCCGGCTAGGTATGTTTTCATAGGTAGGTAGAATTTCATTCAACACACGTTAAGAGATGGATTATAAGAAAAATATATAAGGAAATAAAAGTATATATTTGTAAAATACAATTCAATAATTCATTTATCAATATTAATTTGGCCACGGGGTGATTATTTTGTCACTTAATTATCTTATCTGAGTTAGTCCTTGGTAAGTTAAATTGAACCTTATTACAATAGTCATAACGTATTAACAATATTTGAAATAATACTCTAGGACATTATCTTATCGAAGTCTTGGTAGCGGCTGGTGGTACTATAATAGATAGTAAGAACACTCCTCAACTGATTTTTTCTGTATTATCTTGTAATAAAACAGTCATTGCGCGACAGTTACTACGATATAGTGAAATCTGAACCAATGGACAGAATTCTCGAGTTCATCGTGCATAATAAATTGATTAGATATAGTAGACGGTATGACCGCCGCGTGGATGGATCACTGGCCTTGGTATCGTTTGTTTAAACGATATCGACCCAATTGACTCCCAGGCTTCGGAAAGTTTTAGCTGTTTTGGCATTTATATTGCAAATAGTATAAATAGAGTCAAGAGTGCCTGTATGAAATATTAATAATGGGAAATGGACGTAAGCTAATAATAATTAAAGAATATTTCGATAACAAGGTCATCAAATAAATCTTTCTATATTATTGGTGGAAGTCATTTTTAATTTGTTGGTATGTAAGTAAATTTTTTGTTAACAATATATTTAAAGGAGAGTTGTCTACATGCACAGTTTAAAAGCTGCATGTCCAATAAGTCAGAATCTAGTCTAAACAAAATCGACGGAAAAAAGAATGGCCTTATTACCATATTACTATCTTTGTTAAACGACATTGCTTTTATATACTAAAAAAAATATTATAACTAAATAATATAATTTTCTTCCTATATACATGGCAAATCAAATCCTCTTTGAAAGAGGATTTGATTTGCCATGTTTGAAAGCGTACGACAAAGGATTTGATAGATCTGGGCGATCGCCTGCATGTTTCCAATTTCTTAATTGGAAATTGGGAATTATTTAACTAGTCGTTTGGTTTTCCGCCATCATAACAATTGTTAAAGCGCATAAATGCACTGATGAAAATTGATCATAACACAAAAAAAACTCCCAAACCGGCAGTGGGTTACTATTTTATTCTGACTATAAGCAGACGACTGTTTGGAATGACATGTTTAAGAATTAAATATTTCTTAAAATATCACAGATATTTCAAAACTAGTTTGACGTTTCTTTGAATACAAAGTAAGACTAGAAGAATACTTGTTGCATAAAGAATTTATACGCATAGTTATGCCACACAGGGTCCGACAGATGTTTTGTAAATTACATCTTAATTACAATAATTGCCGCTGAAAAAGTTGAAATAGTTTTGTAAATAGTTCAAGGTTTTTCTTTAAAAAGTTTTGTATCTATTTAAGCAAAAATAGAACTGTATTAAAAAACGAGCCTCAGTTGTACGTGAACTTTTCTTTGTAAAACTAAGAATATAGTAAGGTTTTAAATGTAAAGTTGTAAATAATTCTAGTGAAAATGCTTATTATTTAAAAGTGGCTTTATATCACATACAAATTAATAAAATATAATTTAATATTTGCTTGGGTTTTTTGAATAGCATATTATAGATGAGTATAATACGTAACAAACAATAATAATAATAAGTAATTGTAATCAACGGTTGCCTTCATAGTGACGCATATTATGAAACATAAAAATTTACATAACGTTTTGACGTTTTTCCCGCATTAGCTTACATTTACGTATTAATTCAATAGTATCTATTATATTATACTTACATTATATTTAAGCGGAAACTGCTTAAATTATTCGTACTTTGGATATTGTTCCACCAGTGGCACGAGCTGGGACAGACCTTCTCAGTATAGGATAACTGGCTTTTCTGTGTGAATTATTTTTTATTTTATTTCTTTTACTGACATTTAAAGAGAATAAAATTTTAAACACATTTTTTGACATGAAATAATTAATTATATTTTATTGTAATAACTTATAATCTCATCTTAAGATAATATTTTGTCTTATGTACATTATGAGTAACTTTTTCAAGGAAAATTATTAAATTGTTCCTGTCAATTGTTAATAATTAAGGAAAGCTACAGCGAATAAAAATAAAATAAATATTATTCAATTATGATATTGCAAACCAAATTACGTTGTAAGAATCATTTTATTAACGAATCTTAATTTATATAAGTGTTCAATAAATGGATGTTTGATGGAGCAAATTAATTTAATAATGTTAAGGACCAAAATATTTTTTAAATAAATAAAAGGTTTCTATAGGGCGCTTCCGACGTTTAGCATAAAGTCCTAAAAATATGTGTCAAAAGATTTTTTTAATAAAATATCGCTCCACCTGGAAACTGTAACGAGTTTAGTAATCTTGGTCATAAATTTGCCGATACAAATTTGTTCTACTTTTGATATACAGGAGGAATATTTGAAGGGGCGACTGCAATAGAGGTTGCAAGTTACGCCACCTTGCCCAGATTGATTTATACGTCTTGTTTGTCACAGGGCCGATTTATTTGAATTCCTGCCAGCCAGCCTCTAGCGGCCGGATTAATATCAACCAGAACTCCTCTATATCCATCTCTACTTCGGGCAATAATTCAATATTTCATCTATCGGGCCGGGACCTACTCCGAATTAACATACAAACGTCAATCGTTTCATGAATAAAAAATGTATTGGATTTAGTGGAATGACTAGCGCGATCACCGCGATTCTGTGGTTGGGGTATTCGAAATCGGCTATAGCGGAAATATGAAAATTTTCCCCATTCACTGATTTAGAATATCAACGTATTTAGATGACTTTTTCCCACACATTGCGTCGTAAAAGTCTCTGATACAAGTACAGCTTTATATAAATGAAAACTGTCGTACTCATCAATTAACCAATAAGACGTTTCTTAGATTATCAGTATATATGTCCTTATTTTCAAATGCCTATTAATACTTTGTAAATTATTAAGTATTTTGCAGCGTCTAAAGCAGATTACTCTGATTGTATTATGTATAATTAAATATAGACTTCATTTTCTTCATACTTCTTGCAAGTGTACTTTAATTTATTAAACGTAGAAACGTCGACTCAAAAAATTCCACGAGAGTTCCATCCATTGAAACTAGCTAAACCGGTTTAAAACCACATGACTTTCAAAGCATGTCGCAGTTTAATCATAGTAAATTTTGAAGTCGGTACTTTTATACATACATGTTATTTATAAATTCGAGCTAAATAATTAAAGTCTTGCATTAATTGTTTATTCACAAAATATTAGCTGCCTAATTTATGAACCTTGTTTATCGGTTCATTGCTTAGTTCAACTTTGATTTCACTCTCTATGTCTTAATTGTTTTGAACATGCGATAGAAGACATCGCATTATTAAACTAATCATTTGATTGCTTAAATAATGCTATCTTAATCCCTAACTAACATTTCAAGGTATTGGTCGTTTTAGCCAATTCGAATTAAGTGATAGTAAATAAAACCTTTTTGGGCCCTAACCTCTTTTCAAAGCTTATAAATAAATTATGTCTCAAAAACTGCAATCATTCGATATTTGACCTATTTCGAAAAAAAAAAATTGATAAGTAGCCTACATATACGACAATTTTTATAAATGTTAATAACATTTCTTAGCAATACAATAATTTAGCTTTGAAAGCTGAGATGGCCCAGTGGTTAGAACGCGTGCATCTTAACCGATGATTGCGGGTTCAAACCCAGGCAAGCACCACTATATATATATTTGTATATGTGCTTAATTTGTGTATATAATTCATCTCATGCTCGACGGTGAAGGAAAACATCGTGAGGAAACCTGTATGTGCCTAATTTCATCGAAATTCTGCGACATGTGCATTCCACCGACCCGCATTGGAACAGCGTGGTGGAATATGTTCCAAACCCTCTCCTTAATGGAAGAGGAGGCCTTATCTTAGCAGTGGGAAATTTACAGGCTGTTACTTTACTTTACAATAATTTAATAAATGTTGCCCAAACCTTTTTATAATACTTATTACATTTTTTTGTCAAATTTAATACGTCATTCAATTATTCTAAGCATTAATTTACATACATGCTTTTGCATGCTATGCTAAATTATAGCATATTTTTAAATATATATTTGTTTTTTATTTAATCTAGACTTATTTTTATGCATTCGCGTCGTTCATTAGGTTGCATGTTTTGTGTACAGAGGTTATAATGTTATTTTCTGATCTATTTTTTTATAGTAACATTGACAGCTATGTAAGAACTACAATGTTATGTCTCTTACATATATTTTTTTTATAATGCAGTCTTAAACTTATATTTCTATAATAGATATTTATCTGTTGATAAACATAAAATTTAAAACAGGTGATTCTATAATGTAAAATCTATAAAATATATAATTAAATTTTTTTATTCAAAAGTAACTCATTTCCTTGATGATTTTTATTAAAATGATACATAATTGACTGCGATTTGATATCGAATAAAATAAATATCACGATTCACTCCACTTTAATTCTTATTAATATATTTAAATAACAATTGATTCGTTTTAATTAGCTTTGACTTACATGTATAACCGTTTGTTATCTATTACCAAGCGTCAAACTACAAAAGGTCATAAGCAAGTATTTGAAATTCTAATCATCCTTATGTAAAAACGCTTTTGCTTTAATTATTACTGAGCCTCGACCTCGATGAATTCTGACCGATCCTAATTACTACAATTATAAAATTACGAATATGATGATAGACAATTACCTACTTATACCTTTAAGTGATCTTAGATTAACCGATATCAAGTTATATTACTCAGACGATATTGCCACAGACGAAAAGAATATCTTTTTTTAATAACACAGATTTTAAACAAAAGAGGTTTTAATAACATTACTGATATATAAATTGTAATTAATATTATTGAAATTAAATTTTATCAATCTTAATTATCATCCCGATAACGATATCGTTCGTAGGCTCGTGTTCATGTTATAAAATGCATTTAATTTGATTATTTTTTATTGTATCATAGCATGTCAAGCTGCCTTTGTTTTTCCTAGCTAATATTAACATGTAAATATATCTTGTAATAGTAGTGTTTATTCCAAATAATATATTATGGCATATCATGCGGAGCCGGACCTCGGTGGCCCAGTGGTGTACGTGCATCGTAACCTATGACAGTGGATCAAACCCAGGCATTTACAGGAGTGGAGAGTATGAAAGGCCTTAACCCAACATTGGAACATTTATAGGCTATTACTTATATCAAGCATAGTAAAAAATCAATTATAACAAGCAGCTTGATGTCATAATTTGGGATTAAATGTATATTTTCCACATATTTCAATCCTTTAATTGTTGTTATTTTCATTTTTTTTGTCCTATTTTATCGTTCATTTTTGACCATTATCATAAAGTAATAAAGTAACTTTCTTTACACGATAATATATTGTATTGCATTGCATGCGCAGCTGACCTATAGGACCTGGTTAAACCAAGCTTAAAAAATATTAAATTATGAACATTCATCAAGAATCATTATAAAATAATTGCTTTTTTCATTTTGATACTTTGGTTGGTTAAAACTAGTTCACAAAGTAAGTAAATTAAATACAATGCATGGCTAAACGCAATTTTCATTTTTTATCAATTTCTTGTACAGAGAAAATATTTATGCATTTATATACGCAAAATAAAAATGACAAGGATTGAATGAAAATGATATCTGAAGTCGATTCTTTTTTTTTTAAATAATAAATATAGAATACCAGCAATTGTTTATACCGAGAATTATCTAATAATTATTTCTACAGTACTATTTCTTTTTAGCTGACTTTTAAAAACGGAACAAAGCTATAGTCCAACCCGTTTTTTACTTTCGGAGACGCTCATTCGAAAACGGTATCAGCGCTTTTGGTGATTTATATGTTATTCTATTAATGTAGACTCAAGGTGGGCCTATGTATTTATTAATTATTTAACAGAACAAACGATATTTTAGAACATCAGGCCTATCATGCACAAGAGGAATATTAGGTCTCCATATTGGTGGCGTACTAGAGATTTAAGGAATGGTTAATATTTTTTTACAAGGTTCTCTGAGTGGTATCTTTTGAACATTTACTATCAAGAGTCACAATTGTTCGTCCAAATAACAACAGACATTAAAACACTTATTTGTTTGACTGTAATCAACGCTTGAATCGTGGATTTTGTCATATTTTTTAATAATATGTCTTGATTTCTTTTATGCAAACAACGTTGTATTTATAGCGGTTCTTATCTAAACAATTTTTTAGCAGCTTTGAAGTTACTGCTTTTATGTATTTTTTTTCGTTTACTCTTTTTAATTTAGACTATATTAGAACTTATCTTACACGATGTACCGAAAAACGTTTAAGAGATAAAAAAACATAATCGCATCGGTAAGATCGGATCGTTTGATTGGTTGTGACCGTGTTTTTTAATAAACTTATGTATTTAATTACCCATTTAACCATATAATTATATAAAGTCACTATTTTTAGTGACATTGTAAGTTTAGAAGAAAACACGTGGAACCTTTGTTAATACAGTAGGTACAGTTGAGTAGATAATTATGATTGTAGGACTCTACGTTATTTAGTTCTTTTTAAAGTATAAATTGTATCGCTGTGCGATGTTTTGATTGATCACAGAGCAGTAGGGAAAATAAACTATACAATTAAGCTGACCTAAATTTATGTAATAATGTTCACTTTAGTCAAAATATATCGTATGTACTTACCAATTTCCAGACTATTTGAAGTCGGTGCGAAGCCCAAAAACAACGTACTTCACTTAATAAGTTCTTAGTATTTTCTGATAATTTTAGTAAATTAAATTTTAATAATATATATAACTTATTCGGATAATTTAATCGAATTAGCAATCTATTATAATTAATTCTTCAGTGATTCTAGAACTATAGTATTTAATGAAATACTGAGAACCGGTTAAAATGTCGCAGTGACAAGCAAACATAATAAGTACTGTGCAAATGTCATTGAAAGTGAATATTTAAGTTTACATTTAAAATTAAATCAGTGGTAAATCTATTGATAACGGTACCATTGTGGTAGCTTCTTGGCTTCTCGAAACGCATTCACATTTCGCATTACCATTGACATCTAGGCAGCGTGGCAGTGTTTACGTTGCGGCCGGGCACGGTGTTTACAAACATTAAATTGTTTACTCGGCTGACAACGCAGTGCAAACGGCGTCACGCGTCGTCACAGTTGCGTCACGACCGCCTCCTTCTTGCTTGAAGCCGCCGCCCAATCCTGTTCTATTGCGTCTTATAAAACATTGCGATTTATATTTGCGGTGCAAATAACAAAACAATATATCACCCGTAATTATTATTAACGTTATGCGACTCTAAACGCAGACGCACTACGAGTTGCAACGTAATAACATCCACAGTGCAAATAATTAATTTGTGCTCTATTCTGCGTCTTATGGTATAAAAAAAAAAAAAATTGCTACACGGAATTTCCAAATTTATTTTACACAGACAATTAATTACCTTTTATAAGACAATGTTAAGGAAAATTTTAAAGACGCAAAAACCAGAGCGTCGTATTATATAATTATCTAATCGAGATCGTTACTAATTTGCTATTTATATTATTTTAATATTATTAGAAATATCCATTTTGATGGTCACAAAACTAATTTGGTGATTTTTGGTCTTGGTTTATAAGACTGCATAATCGCATTGCTTTTATATATTACTGATTGTATAAACGTCGAGATTAAAACATTTTGCTTAGAATAACGAACCTTGTACGCTTAGCAATTACAATCGGTACTTTTAGAAATATATCGAACGAATTCGCCTAGCACAAAAAACGTATTTCATCTGTACGATGTCTTGAGCTCTTTCTCTAAATTATTACCTTTTGCTAAACTTTGAGAATTGGCAGTTACTACAACAAAGGTGTGTTGATGTATAAAATGAGCAGAGTAGCTTTTAACTTTACCGATATGTATCCATTATAATATAAAGACATGGTTTATTATTGTCTGAGATATTTTGACGGGTGATTTAAGTAAAATTAAATTAATTAATTGTACTTAATACTTTAAAACAAAATATTTAGCACGAAAAATAAGACGGATTGAGGATGGAATAAATCGTATGAATACGTGATATGTGCATAACAATTATTAGACTAATCTTAAGACCGCAAAATAATTACGTCAGAAATATTTAATCTCTTTTATAGGAAACCACAAAGAGGAAAATATAAATATTTTCGATACACGCATGACACTGCGTGATAATGGAGGCCGTGTAAGGTCTTCAAATACAAGTAGCATTAGAGGATGTGATCTAGTCAACACATAATACGAAATTTAAATTTGAATTTATAGAAAGAGCTGAGAATTTATAGAGAGCCCAGTGGTTAGAACGCGTGCATCTTAACCGACGATTGTGGGTTCAAACCCAGGCAAGCACCACTATATATATGTGCTTAATTTGTGTTTAAAATTCATCTCATGCTCGGCGGTGAAGGAAAACATCGTGAGGAAACCTTGCATTCCACCAACCCGCATTGGAACAGCGTGGATCCTCTCCTTAATGGAAGAGGAGGCCTTATCCCAGCAGTGGGAAATTTACAAGCTGTTCCTTACTTTACTTTTTTATGTTATATGAAGAAAAGTAGACGATATGTCCTCCTAAAAAGGAAAGGTTAAGCTGGTTGAGGGTGCATTGGAAACCATGGGGCACCTTTTAGGCATCGTAGATGTGCTTAACTTAGGCCAGCTGACAAGACGTTATCTCTTATCTTACATGGCGAGGACCTCTTGTTTTAAGTAGCAATCTATCACTCGATCGTAAAAAGATCCAAGCACTTCATGCAAATATAATAAGTGTCGCGGAAACTTCTTCGCAGTCTGCAGTACTGTTCATTAGTCTCATAAAAGCACTTTTAAATCGTCATGTTACAATATTGAACTAAAATTAGTTCGAAAAGTAGATACTACCGAAAAGAACCGCCAAGAAACTCAGTATTTACTCTATATTCTATTTTTAGATGTAAAATATAATGGCAGAAAACCGGAATAATTGTTTTATTAGGCTGTTTATAGCTAATAAAGGGACATTAGATTTAAACTACGTTAGAAGTCTTATAATGTTTTCAGAAATATCTTACTCGTATATCAAACAAAACCAATCTAGTTATTTTCGAGCGATTCAACGCTTCAATTTAAAAATAATATTTCAAATCAACTTTATAATAATTACAGAGTTTTACTGCAAGAGACATGTCACAGATTTTCACACAACACATGCAGGTTTCTTTTTCTTTCGATTTTATCCTTCAGCATTTAATATGAAATGAATAAGCAAATATAATAGAACAAAATATGGTAAGTCGGTGGTGCTTGCTTGGGTTTTTAACAATCTTTAGTCAGTTTTAGGTGCTTTGGTTGAACCATCTCGGTTTCTTATTCATATTTAATTAAATACTCAATAAGTTAGTTTCTATGTTTTTGTGTATTTCTTTTTCATTGAAGTTGGTTTGAATTATTTTAATTTGTCATACTTATACTAAAACTAGTATAACATAATTATGCAATAATGATGATTAGTAGTTATAGTATAAGACTCAATTTACTGCACGTTTATATGAATCATTCTCAATAGGTATACTATAATTACATGATTATTATTCTACCATAATGTAGTCTAAAAAAAATTCCGAAATGTTCACAATATAATTTTTTTTAATCTATATCGTTTTATAATATATTACAATTTAGAATTAGTTTATAACCATTTATTAATTTACATGATTTATGAGATATAAAAAGAAAAACTCGAAAATAAAACCAAATGGTCGTGTCTTCAATATAGAAGGAAAACGATGTCATAGAACACCTTACGCATTATTGTATCATATATGTAGTATATAAGTATGCATAATTTGTTATATTATGTTAATTTAGTCGCGAGTCGAAAGGCTGCTGGCCTTGGAAGGCGCCGCGTGTCCCCGGCGATTTACTTATCGATATGAATACAAGTGCTCACTTATATATACGTACTTATGTTTAGCACTTATATTTCCGGAATACTTTTTAACGAAAATTACATTTTAAATTATTCTTGAAATGATCCATTCTAATAAATATATATAAACAATGAATAAAAACATTTATATGAATTTTTTATTAGTTTCGTTACCTAAGTATGTAATATAACAACATATACATTTATATTATAAATGCGAAAGTAATTTTTTTTGTCTATCTGTCACTCAAATTTTATGAAATTTATTATGAAACAAATTGGTATCCCAAGTTTACTTCTAATAGTTATTAAAAGTAAACCTGATAAACACGAGTCAAACCGCGGATAACAACTAGTTTGTTATAAACAGTCAATGCAAGGCTAATATACAAATGTTTTGAAAATATGTGCTGAGAGTGGTTTATAGTATTTTACCATTTGTATTAAATATCCTGTAAGGAAAATATTACAAAGTCGATCCGTATTTTGTCCTGAACTAAATATTTATTTACTCTAAAATATAATTGCGATATAGTTAATAATAAAATATCTTAAGTGTGATTTTTATCTAAACAATATACAATTACATAAGATACGTAGGGTATACGTATACAATTTCCTTGAAACGTTATAGAAATTGTTTCATCTTAGATAAATATTTTTATACGATAAACGTTCACAACCGGAAACAAAATAAAAATACATTACCTTTAATAATCATACTTATTTTATATTAACACAAATAAAATAAAACGGTTGATAGTGGTTATTTCGCTGCTATGAAATAAGATGTTATCAAATAGACTTGTGCTGTCGTTAGTCCAAAGCCCACTCAAACGTTCGGAACGCCGACCGTGAACCATGCGCAAGAGCATTCTATCGTAAACTATGACATTTTACTGACATTGCGCTTCTATTGCTTGTCTGACATTTGTAGCGTACAACAACCTTGTACAGAACTTGCTTTAGCTGGGAAAACTGTCCCATAAATTTATAGTTATAGCCGCTACCTAATATTTTTGCATTTAAGGTGGCCTTATTCTTTGTCTCGTCTTTTTCATTTTATGCATAAACGTATAATTTCTTTTAAATCCAAAATGATGATTGATGGCACGTCTCAAAAACGATTAACCGGCTATGTCACGTTACCCTTGAAAAGTAACACTCCTGACCGGTTTACAATCTATTTATTGTGGTTCGTTCACCGTTACATACTTGGTGAAGAGCAGGGATGCGGTTATCGCGCGCTATTTTCTCGTTTTGCTCTTTATAAAAAGCTAGCTGACGCACTGACAAGGAGAGTTCATTGAACTGAACAGCTGCGGTAAAACATTACTTAGTACGTTTATGGCTACTATAGCTCATTTCCACATCGACTTAGTAATTAAGCATGTGTAAAAATAACAATTCTATTTATTCATAATATTTTCAGAATAATCACATACCACGACCGTGAAGCATACTATGTTACAAAATTAAATTTGTTTTGCACTTAATCATGAAATCTATTGCGTTTTAATTAAAACTCCAAATGAGAAACGATTGTCGATTTCATTTGTTTCTCAATTATACAAAGTATAGTTTGTTTGATACAATATCGAATTACGAGAATTCAAGTAACGTTATTGTTACGCTATGGCGAAGTAATAACCCCACGTGAAATCAACAAGTGTTTCGTCTACGCATGCGCTCAACCCCGCTCTCCTCCCGTCTTGGGAAACCAAACCGCGGCGTACTTTTCCACTACGAATTCCCCATTCTGTATTTGAAATTCAAACCACAATAATCCTTATGATCGATGACTAAACTAAAGCTATCCTGTATATTATTTTTAAACAAAAATGTATTGTTTCTTTATTTTTAATTTTTTTTATTCAATTTCATTTCACAAAATATTTTCTTTCCGGTTGAAGTTGATGTACCTAATAGCTATATTTTGAATATAATACAACATTTAAAATAGAAATGTACTTCAGGTACATATTTATGACATAAGGAAAGGTTTGCTGGTGCAGTCCGAATAAAAAATGATTATCATTTACCGTGATTGGATATTAATGCTCGACAATCGAGGATGACCATTCCAAAACCATTGAGTGACAATCACGGACACCATTTATTATTATTACCTTCTATGAGTTTCAAGTTCGAAACAAATTATTATTTCGATAAATTTAATAAAGTAATAAACACTAGTTATTGTTCTAACTTATCTTGTTGAAAAAGCTAACATATGTACGAATGCTGAACAATGAATATTTCAAAACTTAAATATGAAATATCTTTAGACATCAAAGAAATATAAAGAGCAACGTACAATATTGAAAATAAAAGTAACGGGTTGGAAACATTACGGGTTAAAACAATACGAATAAAAAATCTTGTCTTGTTATGAACGTAGTAAAAGTGACTTTTATTTTTAAACGTTATTGGGATTTGTGACTTTGAAAATATACGTAATAATCATATCAGTTGCGTCAGTACCGGCCTACGGTTTTACGGAATCATTAAGCACTGGTTTCATTTATCTTATTTTTACCGACCTTACTGCCTTATACAGTTAGTGAGAGTAGATCTACTTTACGTTACCAATTTCTTATACATGGTCACGTAACATTTGAAATTTAAAATTACCAGTTCCACGCAAATCGTTTATAATTTGATATAAAGAAAAAAAAGGCCACAATTAAGTGTTTTTGAATAACAATTGATTATTTAATAACAATGAGGCACAAGAATGTCAATAAATGTAAATTTATTTGACGGTATTTTACTTCTAAATATCGTGTTAAGTCTTTCTAAGGCGTAATGATCTCCATTCTCCAGTCAATTAAGCACCCATTGAGCACTGTTAAGGTAAGTTCAAGCAAGAAACTTTTTATTAAATCAATTTATGGCGAAAATATACCTATAGCTCGCAAATTATTTTATCAATTACAAATCATACAACTTTGGTTTGCAATAGTATTCCATATTGAATGTAATTCTTATTTTACGTATATTCATCTTCTGTAAACTATTTTTAACAACAGTACCTCAAAAATTATTCAATCGAATCCCGTGTTGTGCACTGATGATGGTAAAGGGTCACCATCACTAATATAATTTTGCTATATAAACAATGTAAACCTTCGCCAATCTACCTTGGGAGCGAAGATGCTATGTGCCTAATCTTTGTGCCTGTGATACTGGCTCGTGTGATGAGTGAGTGGTAAACTACGCTAATCGGGCTTGCCCATCGCCCTACCAATATAAAAATAACAACAAGTGTTATATAATTTTAAACATATTCCCAGTTTACAATACTGACTCGAATAAGCATTAAAAGTTTTGTGACTACCCATTAAATGTCGTTGATATTTAGTTCCAAAATGAAATAACAGTAACAAGTCACATAAGCGACAATTTGCGTTTACAAAATTTGGCTCTTCGTATCACCCAATTTCAGATACGAAAATAGCCGTGAACCTATATTTTCCAACACCACGTGTAACATCGTAGTCGTGAATTGTTGTAATGAATGATTCATAATTATTTTAAAATATTTTTTTTTTGCAAAAGAACGTAATTCGCCATCGTTTGATGACGATGTTATGAAAGTTTGTAGGACACTCATAAAAATACTGTTATAGCTTTTCGCAATAGTTTTTACATTATATATGCCGTTTGCCATCTTCATATCTAAATGGACTAGAGGAGATACTGATATCAGCTGAAGCGATAGATGACGTCCGCATATATGTATAATTTTATTTCATTAAACGGTTTTGTTGGTGTAACGTCCAGGTAAGTTCGATTATGAATCGACTACGATGTGCTATCACTGGCACAGACTGACATACCGATTAGGTTATGCTCGATTCCGAAGGCTAACCCTGAGTGAGACATAGAGGCAAGACAGAATAGAGATCACTCAGTAGCCCAGAGCTAGCCCAGAACTTGGAAATTGACAATTATCACAGTTACGTGCTTCGAAAAGCACGTAAAACATAATTGTCAGAGATAATTCAGACGGACTACCGTCCTCTCTCTGAACTCTTCTCTGGTCCTATCGCATTAATCCCAAAAAAGGAAATGCATCTACCTTTGCAATAAACTCGACCATAAATCACCTTCGAAATGGCCCGGCCTCCTTTGAGAATGTCCGCTATGGCTTAAATCGAACAGAAGGACAATATCATCACATTTAATCATTAACGTTTATACAACTGTTTATTTTATCAGTTTGTAATTGTTATTCGAATTATAAAAGTAGTAATCATAAATAATACAATTATCTTTAGTTTTTTTCGGATTTATGCCAAAAATAAACATTTACGGAATCACCTAGGGAAACAACCTCGGAGTGGTTAGTAGGTAGGAATCCGACATAACCCGGTTCTCTCCGGCGGCTCGTGTACTTTCCTGAAAGATTTCAATGCGTGAAAGAAAAAACGAACCAACATCAGTAGAGTAAATTATGTAAATCGATCATGTCTTAGTAGGTTTGCCTGATTGAAGTAAAACAAAGCAAAATATTATAACATCTAGTCGCTTTATACAAAAAAGTCTATTTAGGCATAAATTATATTTTCATAAAAATTACTATAAACAAAAAAAACCATTAAAGTACTTAGATCGTAATTTCGTGTACGAAAATGTTAAAAATTTGGACATATTTCGGTGACATCTTGGTTAGGTACCCCTATTACCTCTCCGGTCCGTGCCGAGAAGGCATCGCAATGGCTTAAGTGGCTAGGAATACCACATAACCCGGTTTCCCCCGCAAGGGTCCCGGGTTCGTGTTTCAATTTTTTTTGTTTCTGTTTTTCTTTTATGTAAGATGTATCCTGTATAATATGTACTACAATGCGAAGTAATTATACTTATGCGTAGCCATTACTAGCCACCTGTCCTTACCTTACAAAGTACAATGAAGTGTTCATTATTAATTAATTATCGCTTAATCCCAAATATAGAAGCAAAAAATATTATTACTGAAACATTTTCAAGATATTATATACTTGGTGGTAGGGCTTTGTGCAAGCCCGTCTGGGTAGGTACCACCCACTCATCAGTTATTCTACCGCCAAACAACAGTACTTAGTATTGTTGTGTTCCGGTCTGAAGGGTGAGTGAGCCAGTGTAACTACAGGCACAAGGGACATAACATCTTAGTTCCCAAGGTTGGTGGCACATTGACGATGTAAGGAATAGTTAATAATTCTTACAGCGTTAATGTCTATGGGCGATGGTGACCACTTACCATCAGGTGGCCCATATGCTCGTCCGCCAACCTATACCATAAAAAAAAGAAAAAAATATTTCTTTGAGTAAGGCTCAATGTAACAAGAATATCTTACCAAATGCACTTTGAATTTTTGTTTGCATTGTCTCAAGCACTCATTTTTTAATATTATGAAATCGATATGATATTTCTCTTTAATAGGGATTTCATTTTAAAAACCTTTCAAAATGCGACAGTTTATTGCTATTGATATTGCGAAGATCATGTTAATTTATTTCAAACTCTCAAAATTAGTTGTTCTGTAGACATTTTTTAAGACAGTGCGGTACTCAGGCGATTATCATTATAATTGACTTAGAGTAATTTGGAGATGTGAATATTATATCATTAATCGAAGGGAATAAGACTGCATGTACTATCTACTGCTGATAGAGTTATATTACTCAAAAATACCAAACATTTAAATTGTTGTTTTGGTTAGACGACTGAGTTAACCAATTTTTTTACATCTTTAAGGAAGGAACACATGATTTTATTTCTCTTGAGTAGATTGATACTAAAGAGCAAATGTCAATGTTACAATCAACTAGCCCGTTGCTTGAATGCAGGCTAAGTTTATAAAAAGAATATTCTAATTTTAACCTTTCGATTTTCTTTAGGTATTTCGTACGTCTTCAAAACAATGTTACTACGTTGTCCCACTAGCTTATTAGCGTTTAAATACGATTCCAGAAAATATTGTATCAGTTTTGCTTTTCAACATAAAAGTACAGCAGGAATGGTTAATAGGCAATTTGATTCCAGGAAATGATTTAAGGAGGATTTAAAAATCTTAATATTGCAAAGAAAAAACGCAGTCTCGACTCGAATGACAATTTTTATTTATTTTTTATTTTGTTGTGCAACACGACTTGCAACCTTGATTGGTTTTTAAATATTACAAAGTCGCACGGATAGTAATCATTATAAGCTATTGTAAGTCACTATTAGTGGGTACTTGGTCACACCAATAAATACGGGCACTCAGGCTTCCGCACAATGAAACAGCGTTTGATAATGAAATCAAATTGTACGTCATTAATGAATTCTCCTTTCAACTTATAGTTATCTCAAGTAGATATGGAGATTGGAGACCTTCAACGCTCGTCCATATCGGAATTTTCCTTTCATGCGTTCGAATAAAGTTTATTCCATGTGATAATTAACACCCAATCAGGGTCATCGAATAGGCAGCTGCAGCCCACAGCTTATCAATAATTTCATCTAGATCGCCACCGATCACGCGATACAAACATCACATAATTGACATTTATTTGTAAAGTGCATCGTTATAACTGAAATGTACAAGCGCAGGCGTTAAAATTATAACTCCATTGTTGAATTAAAACAACACGTAAATAAAGAGCGTGTGCGCGCAATTCAATTGTTGAGGTACTTAGGTCTCTTTGTGCCCAGACGTTTTATATAACACGTTACGTATAAAAAAGTTGCATTCAAATTAAAAAAAATGACCTTAAAAATGTCTGGTATTTACGAGGTGTCATCTAAATGTTGTGATTATAAATACCACTATGTGCACTAATTAATACCAAAAGACAAATTAAGTCATAATACGTACTATAACTATAATAAAAAAATAATTATCAACGATGTCTAGATTTATTAAAATTAAATTTTAATGACAACTATTTTGTACTATCATTATAGTATGATGAATCGATATTCAATCTGTACGTAAGAGATTTATACTGCTGATAAAAACAAGCTGTACCTATTTGACTTAGAAATATGAACATGTTATAAAAATTTCCATTGCAAGTACATTTAAACATTGGTAAGGGCAAAGCTAAGCAAAAATTTAATGCATGTACGCATTGGAAACATGATAGTAGAGTCCCATGTATCGAACGCTGTATGACGCATGCCATTACAAGAACTATGACTGATCTTGAATAAAAGCTAGCATTTAATTGGGATTATCCTGAAACGTATTTGACGGTTGCGTAAATAAAAAACAATAATATTATTGAAAATTTAATTCGAGATAAAAATAGACGCATTTATATGAATCAACGAATATGTCACGAATGTTTTTGTCATGTGTGAATATTTTGCACTTAAGTAAGCCGACATGGAATGGACATCTCGACCTTTGACACCTGACACACCGCACTTGCCATCGTGTTTCGTTTACAGTTAAATAGTGATAGATGTTGTTCTTATTTTATATGTAGGTATTATTAAACTGGTTCACGATGTCTATTGACTTTCTACCTTTTACTTTTATTTATCTAGAGCAAAGGATTTCTTTAAAAAATATGTATCTCTCTTTACTTTACATTTAATTATTCCAAAAAAAGTAATATTCTAATACCATAACCAGAGCTTCTAATAAAGCTTATGGAGTTACAATTATTCAAGCCTTTTTATTTCATACTATATTAATTTACATAGTTACATAGTTAGCTAGACTGTATATACATACATATATATACTTACAGCCGAGCTATACATAAATATGTATTATATGTATGTAATATGAGTACATATTATTAAAAACTAAATACTTTTTAGTAAATATCTCTATTGCTATATTATTACGAAAAAACTCAAAATAGACATTCTGCATATCAGTATGTTTCTCTATATATGTATAAGTTTGAAAAAACAAATGTTTGTATTTTTTAGTACACTTATGACAATTTAAAAAACCACATCAATCTCAATTTTCGTTCAATCACTAACATTTTCTTATGAATTGATAAAAATCAAACAAAATTTCCTCTTTTAAAATGTACGATGATATTTGAACACTGCACGGTATGTAAGTACGGCAACGTCGCACCGTCAGTTCTACGTGAGGCCGCGATCGTGAGGGGGGTCCGCGCGGGGTACGGCTAGCAACAGGCGCCTCCACGTGCTTTGCGGCCTTGCCACTGTTCGCGCCTTTTTAGATAACTACTCTAATCACTCACACCAAATTGTTATATAACTTTTATGCTCGCTCGATTGTTACGATCCGTAACCGAGGTATCTTTTTTCCAAAATCATTTCACTCACAAATAAACACAATTATTGTAAATATATCTTTTAATCTATCTGAATGTAATCGATGTATCGAATATATAAGTATCAAGCGTGATTATTTATTTTATCGATCGGTATAAGATTGTTGATATTGCACTGATATAAATGAAATAATTAAGAATTCTGAATTGGTTGATGTTATAAATACAGACCAAATAAGCCAGCTACACATAAAATAATCAAGCTATAATTATGTAATGGGTATAAAATAGGTGTAACGGGATAATTCGATTGATATTAAGCTTTTTGTGTGTATCATTTGTTTCATAGATGAATTGCAAATAATTTTAAATATTAAATTTAAAATTATTCTTAAAATAAAATTAATCTTATACCTAATTATCCTTAGGTTTATCGAGTGAAGGAATGACTTCACAAAAATTAAGACATAATTCTCGGAATGGCATGAGATAAGTACAAAATGAAACGTAAAGATAGATAATAATTAATCACAAATATAGCCTAAGCAAATATTCGATGATGAAATAAAATTAAGATTGTTAAGTATAATAGTTAATCTTTTTATGTTTTTATCGAGAATCAACCGAAAAGAGAAAATTTAAAATCATAATATTTATAGGTTTTTTATTGAGCAAATTATTTTAATTTAAATGTTGAAAAAAGTTATTTTTGAGTTTGTTGCCGGTTCTTTTCGGTTAAATCTACTTTCCGAAACTGCAGTAGCTTCACTTAATATAGTTGTTAAATGATGATTCAAAAGTGCTTGTAAAAGCCATAAAGTATATATTGATTTAGAGTTGTGTTATATTAATTTAACATTGGTAATAATGAAGATTATTTTAACAATAATGATGAAAAAAAGACAAGAGAAATCGTTACTCTGTAAAATTTTGGAATCCCTGTTTCTTCGCTTGTAAGCATGAAATTTCAGAATCATATTAGGAAATAGGATAATATTAGGATTAGTTAATATTTCTTACAGCGTCATTGTCTATGGGTGATAGTGACCACTAACCATCAGGTGGCCCATATGCTCGTCGGCCAACCTATACCATAAAAAAAATATTATAATCATATGCACATATATGATATACATACTTGTTTACATATTGCGGTTACGTCCTTCTTCGATTAAATCTTATAAAATATCTGTGTACAATCTCAGATTATAAAACGAAGGCAGGTGGAGAGCACGCAACAAACACAAAAGCGAAAACAAAACCTAAATGGAATGAAAATGTACCCATATGTCAATAATTAATAAAAAAGTGATACACTTCTGAAGTTTTAACAAAAAAAAACGCACTGTGTCGCTCTACCAAGTATTGTACTTTTGGTGATCTGTAAAATCAGTCTTACTAATAGAGATGATGAACAAGATTTTTTTAGTTGATTTTTTACTGCAATTTAATAAAAAATATTACTCATCAAAATATTTCTATACTTCTTATATTGCAAATAAGTGGCATAGCATGTTTACAAATCCTTCTAACGCGTCGATCAAAGAGACAGTCGGTTAAAGAAACCCACTTTCCTGCAATTATTGTTAGATATTTCTTTGAGTATACGTGGGACTACCCTTGATATTGAGTCTAAATAATAAAATACGAACCATTAAAATCGTTTTACTGTTGACAAAGTTATCCAACAACACAACACGACACTTGTTATGTACTTTTGTTTTACTCTACTGGTGGCTTCACATATACTACGTTGAAAATGAAGGTCGAAATAAGACAATTATCAGAATAAAAAAAATTCAAAAGACCTTAGTTTTTGCCTTGTATAAAATTATTTATATAATAAAAAATCAAGGTTTTTTTTTTAATTTACGATGTCCTTCATTCCGTTGTGCTCATCTATTAATAGTAAATATAACAAAGTCGGTTTCTGTTTATATACCCGCGAAATTCTTCGAAACTACTTAACAGAATTTGATAAGGTTTTCACTAATAGAAAGAGAGTTGAACTAGGAAGGTTGGCAGTATATTGTATAAAATAGCTGAACAAACGCGGTGTGTGTCTTCAAAATGTTTCTCTATGCTGAAATACTGTGTAAACTAGCATTCTTGCCACCATTCCACGCGGTAAAGATACATTAACTACTTTCAGTGCATATATATATATATAAACTTTACAATATTCAAGCAATCTAAAAGAGATCTACAGAATATTCCGGGAGAGTATTGTCTATCATCTGATAGTTTTATCTATTGCAGATAAGTTAAGGAGTATAGTTTATTTGCAAAGGAATTTTCTCCGATGATGATTAGGTATTAATTCTGATTCAGATAAACATCTTAGTTACCTTGAGTATTTAATATAGATTAAAATTATCTTTTACGAAGAATATATCATTCGAATGAATATTTTAGAAGATATCACCGATTCTAAATTAAGAACGTGTCATTAAAAATAAAGGTCGCTGCCCAGCGGGTTTTACGGATAACTTGAGGTAGCAATAACATTTTGACTTATGCGATCAAAATTACTCAAAATTAAATCTATAGAACGCGAACAAATGTTGATCTATATTTGACAATTAAATTATCTATGATCTACTCATAAAACAAATGAACGTTATAAAATAAATAAATATACTTAATTAACCTTTCTCACCTGCGCTAGTCACTACTTTTTCAACCAACTTCCAAAAGGAGGAGGTTATCAATTCGTCTGTATTTTTTTTTTTTTTTTATGTTTGTTACCTCATAACTTTTCACTGGGTGGACCGATTTTGATAATTTTTTTTTTGTTTGAAAGGTAGTGCTTCCCGTGGGGTCCCATATTTTTTATTTTTTTTTCCGATGATGGTATCCATGTGAAAACGACATAAGTCTTAAATTTGCGTTATGTATATGCGCGACAAATAGGTGAATAACTGAAAATCACGTTAAACAATTTTGATAATTCTTTTTTTATTATAAAATATATACTTCAAGGGTAATTTGGTGAAAGTTTGGTAAGGTTCTGAGCACAGGATTCATGACAAAGTGACGGAACGGAAGGGAACGGAACAATTCTGAGGAGCACGTTAGCGATACTCGGTCGAATCTTTTATTTATAGGTTATTTGGATATTTGAGTCACCTTCCGTAATGTAGTTATGTTTATGTAATTGTCATAGTCGAATATTATAATCAACTAGCTACCCACCCCGGCTTCGCACGGGTGCAATACTGATACTAAATATACTACAGAATTTGTTTATATACGACATCACATCGCAAACTTCTAAAATTATCAGTGTTTCTTTACTATATTGTTCATGTATTATATACACAAACCTTCCCCTTGAATCACACTATCTTTTAAAAAAAACCGCATCAAAATCCGTTGCGTAGATTTAAAGATATAGGGACAGAGAAAGCAACTTTGTTTTATACTATGTAGTGATGGAACTCCTATACGGCTCGCAGTTAGGGTGCGATATGGGGCAGAATTTCTTACTATCTTTAATCAAATTTTGTGTATGTGATGTGATGTCATATGATGTACGAAATATAGTTGGTCTTTTTCAAAGTTTTTTTGCTGAGTTCGATTACAGCTCTTTCGAGGGATCCTTGTAGTTTACGCCGCGTGACGTATTAAATCCGCATTTTCGAAAGTCTATTTTTGCTTTATTCGCAAGTTTCCTTTGAAATTGTCCTCGAAGTAGTTTCTGACTCATATAAACGGAACGCTTAATCTATCCATATTAAAAAAAAATAGTTAGTCAACATCAGCTTCACTTAAAATCAAAAAATAAATAAAAATTTTAACAAAAAGAAAAACCGACTTCAAACAAAACACTATTGTAATTTAAACACCCTTAATTTGGTAACGTCCGGTGGGACGAACATTAATATGCACGAAAAAGTAATAAAAATAATTGCGTATTCAACATATTTTTTAGAGTCTTCCTAAGTAAAATGAAATGAAAAATATTAGACTACTTAAAAGTCGATTAACGATTATATCATGTAGTTATAATTATTGTTATATTTGGAGTCGGTATCGGTTATTACTTTTTCGTGCATATTCATTTGTTTTAAAATAGTGTTTTGTTTGAAGTCGGTTTTTCTTTTTGTTAAAATTTTTATTTATTAATTTTCTTTATAAATAAATTTTAACGATTCTAAATAAATAGAAGAAGCGAAGCTGGGGCAGATCGCTAGTTACTTTAAATTATCTTTGAGCCCTGAACATGTCAGGGTTATCGTTTTTCGTTTGACAATTCGTTGCTAACACATGCATTTCTGATAACAAATTGTACAAAACTCGTAGACAATTCAATTAAAGTTATTATTTTATTTAGTCGTATTATTATACGTTCATACTGTAAACAATACGAGCATCGTATTAAAAAATCTGTTGCAGGTCCTAGCGTCGTATATAGATAAGTTAGTAAACAAAATAAATACTCTGTGTTCATCAAGTAATTGTAAAAATCAACGAACAGCTTACTGGTGACGCTCAATGTCGAATCAACAGCGTCACTAACACTCACTCATCGTTTCTAATATTATCACCTACCTACAATGTAAGCAATGGCCTATGAGCCCCGCTTTTTGAATTGAAATGCTAATTGAAGTGTTTTTTTTTTTATATACATTTTTAAATTAGTCACCTTATTATTATAAGAATATGTGACGTTTATAAAACGTATATTAGTATGTAGGTACATACATTCTTAATGTATTGAGAATCTACAATACTAGTGTAACTTTCCTTACCTTGTCACTGATCCCATGGGACCACTTACCATCAAGTAACTCACCGCCTGCACATAAATTAAAATTATTCACTAAAAGTTAAAGCTAATAAACATTTCGTCCTACCTACGTAATGTTCGTAAGAAATTTCTAACATTCTTGCCACGATTCCAAGCGGACATGATTTGTGCAATAGCACTTCTAAATTGTGTTTATTTAGGTATTTTGTAATTTATAAAATACGTTATTCTTTGCGAGAATGCAAGACTGCCATAACAAATTATTGCATTATATTTAAATGTTTTAAACCTTAACCTTGAATCTTAAACGACGTTTGTGGGTTCAGTCCCGGGCAAGCGCTGCGTTTTCATGTGTTTAAATTGTGTTTATAATTCATCTCGTGCTCGACGATCGTGTAAAACATTCTTGAGGAAACCTGCACGTATACGATGAAAATTCTGCCGCATGTGTGTCTATCAACCAATCCAATATCATTGGAATATTTACAAGATTTTCTAATGACTAATTCTCCGGCGGACTCTTCCTGTACTTATAAATATTGTAAAAAAACGGCCATCCCATATAGGCACGAGTATACAGCACAAAGTTTTGTACTTGTTTAAGTAATCACTGTTTGCATTAGGTATGTAGATAGGTGTCGACACGGAAGTCATTAGCGTTTTGTGGCCTTCACTAGCCACAGGACTCAGAGACGCCTTACTTAAGGCCCTGTTTTCCTGATGATGTAATCCTAAATTTACTAATTATTAATTTGAATTATTATTTCTATTAATTACTTTAAACTGCATAATTATATTGTTGTTAAAGTTGTGCAGCGATATTCTTTGCTTAGAAAACAATTTCATTAGTCAGTCATCATTATTGCACATATTAAAATATTTTATACCAAATCTCCCTTTTTTCTTGTGCTTTGAATCCAATAATTCAGTTTTTATTTTATACGTAAATTAAAAAAGGAACCGACATACGTTAAAATCACTGATTAATTTAGTAATTTATATGAAAAAAATTACCATAAAATTTGTTTGTTTTATAGATAATTTATGTAACAAATACTAACATCCATTTTTTTTTAATTTCAGGTAATAAACCAAGATCACATTTAGTGGATTCAAATGGGTGAGGTTATGCTTGAATGTAAAATGTTGATGAATTAAATTCAAAACACTTCAAAAAATAGGAAATATTCGTAGAAATCAAGCCAAAAAATTGTGGTTTTATTATATTATCAGCTGGAAGTTACGGCGTAGATAGTGTGTTATTTTACCTCAGAAAATGAATATATGCGTATCTCGGGTCATATCTCCGGAAATCTTTCGGCTCCATCGGATTTTGAGGTTTAAGTTTCACATAATTATGCACTTGTGTTTGCGGTATAATATGTCATGTTCAGCTGTTGTTTAGATGTGTTTTTTTAAACTAGTTGTCGAACAAAGAATCGTTTACATGTTGTGCAAAAAAATTTCAAAATCACTTACAATTTTATTCCGTTTTGTTAAAGGGTTTTGTTAGTTATTATTTTATAAAAATATTTCAAAAGCAACATATCTGTATAATATTTGTATATTATTACAATTTAGGTATAAAACATATTGGTTGACAAAAGAATTTCTTAATCACTAAACCAATTAACTATTTGATATCAAAGAAATGTCGATGTATTAATTTGTCTACCTTTACTATACGACATATATTACGTGTTAAACATATTTTTGTTAATATTATTTGAAGTTATTTAGTCATCGTCAATGATGAAAAAAGAAGATGTATTAAAAGGAAGAATGGACTTTATATTTCGTGACATTTGTGTTCAAAACATGAAAAGAATTCAGTAATAATACATGAAACATGCACATTTCAAGACTATTAACACAAAATAAAAATTTCTTTTGGTCCAATCTTCCCCATTAGTACAATGAAAACGTGTGATTTAGCAGGTGGCTCTAACAGAAAGGCGGGTTATCTACGATAAGAACATTATTATTGAACCCGTTATTAAGGACGATTATTTTTTATCATCAGTTGTTAATCGAACTCGTGGTCACTAATAAAATGTCTGCGCTATTAACATTTTTTGTATACTTTAATTTCCTGGAATTAAACCGCTGCTTAGCAATAAAGATGCATAGAACAGGATAAGTTGCTTAAGAGGTTTAATCGAATAACAATCAATGAATAAATTGCTTCATTTAATTTTGCGGACCGTAAATTATCGATGCACACGTTTCGTAATTTAAGCTTAATACTAAATGTTCCTGCTTACCCGTAGATGCGGAGAGTATGCATATTTCTAAATGCATTAGCCGAATTAGTGCAGTGAGGGGTAGTAAAAAATTCAATTTGCCTTTAACGTTGGCCAGTGGAGAAAAACGACGTTGCTCGGAAAAGTTATATTCATTTTTTCCAGAATCCAGTCCGAGGGTTACACGTAAGCCGGTGATTCTAAAAAATCAGATTAACTACATCGATTATAGGAAATCGTTAAATGCTATGGAGGCAGCATAATAAATTCCAGATGAATTTTCTGATCCAAATTATTTATTAGGTTGAACAATAAATTTCCTTAACTTTGAAGGGGCGATTAATTTTATAAACGCACATTAACCGAAGAATGTATAGAAGCAGTTTTTTAAATCCAGCAGGCTAAAATATGAAAGTTGAAATTGAAATAGACGTAACTAACGCTTCGCGAAATGTTTGTTTCGTATCACAACAACATCAATAAAATAATGTATCAAGTTTATGATATACGTATAGCAAGAGCTGCCATTTTTGAAAATTATATATCAAGAATGGCAGCTCTAATTATATATATATATATATATATCTGTGCATTTAGTTTTTTTTAATGTATTTTCTGTCACATATTTAAGTTTACATTATTTCTGATAATTAACCCTTAATGATTAAGTACCTACTTATATTATAAATTTGTAAATAACATTTCTTTATTTATCTTTTATCTTAAACCAAGTTAACATTTTTTGTATGGACGTGGCATTCAGTTTTCACCAGAGTGAATGTATGAGAGCTCCTTTCTAACCTTGGTACGGAATATTAAAAATGCTTGTTACTTTAATTATATTGCGTATTCTTTAGTAATGCGTTTACTAAACAAACAAGTAACTTAACGCGGGTTATATTTAACAAAACAAATCTATTAACACCATACAAAATTCATAAGCAAAATTTGTGAAAATCACCTCAAATCAAATATAATTCTTATAGCTAAATATACCATGGTCTTTTATATTAATATTATAAGCGGTTATTTTAGAAAAAAGACGGAATTGCCTTCGGAAAGGTTTAAGGAATGGCAAAAGCGGAAACCTTTTTGATGCTGACAAAAACCTCTGAAGGTTGTCAGCATAAAGCCCTAAACCGGTTTCGTTGTGTATTATTACTCTGTAGTTATCTAATAAATGCAAAATTCAGGGCTATTTACGGTATGAGGAAATCAAGTTGTAATCGCTGACGATTCCATTTAGTCACAGCTTAAAATACCATAGTCTGTTCTTAATTATAGGGATATTTCTTAAATATGTGCAAATTCTCTTGAGAAAAACAGTGCATCTGAATTTCGCGTCTACTTGGTAACTTCAGTAGTCCAATGGCTTACGGGCCATCGAGCGATGTCAAAGTTGCAGGTTTGCAAGAAGAAGAAGTTGACCACAGGCTAGTGTCGGTCTCGTTTCTCCAAACACACATGTTCATACATGTTTTGCTTAGCTTGCAGAATAAGAAAAAATATTTTACGTATAATTTATTGTACTACATTTCATGCTTACTTCTAACCTAACTTAACCTAAACCTATCGTATTATGCACATTAAAATTCCTTCTTTATCTGTAATCTAGCTATACTATCGTGAGCTATATTAAAATTCATACATTTCTCCGAGTGAACTGCTGACAAACAGCCGATAATTTAAAATATTACGAATTCGCCTCATTTTATCGCCATTAACTCTTACAATTAAAGCGTATTTGGAATTAACCTTCAATAGTTTACAGGTTTAATAAATAAATCACGTTAAAATATATGTGTGATAATTTCGATATAACAGCACCGCTCGTTCTCTATTAGGCAATTCACTACCACCCGAACGAAACCGCATTATCATTTATCCGTACAATTTTATAATGAATTTGTTGCAGAAGTCTCCTTAATGCACGATTTCAGTATGATGTTTTCAAATGTCAGCTACTACTATAATGTGCTCGTAGATTATACGAAAAAAGCCATAAAACCAATCCTTTGATATTCGAAGGATTTTTACAGTCACCTACTCGTATCATAGCAGCCCCGTAACCTACTGTTTATCGCTTTGGAGTACGTACTTTTATCACATTATGACGTACCCTTCAATTTATGGTAATTTCAAATCTTTCTTTCTTTTGCTATTTCCATATTTACGATGTACGTACAAATAAACATAACTTAAATCGTAAAAGTCATAAATTATAAAAGGTACAATGATAAAAGAGTTTTTATTCTGTTTTTATGACGCTTCTTTTTTTATTAGATTCATAGTATTTCCTTTATTAGATTGTCATTGAAGACATACCAAAGTCATTGAGAATGGTAATTAATTCGAATGAAACAAATACATATAGTATTGCTTGTGTATACCGACACATTTTTTCTCCTCACTTATTACACTCAATCGTTAATACGAGGGTATTTGACCTATGTATCCACGGCGTTAAAGGGGAATGAATGGCCATGCCATATAGTGTGTTGGGCTCAGAGTAGACGGTAAAAAAATGCTTGGCTAAGTGCTGCATAATAAAAAAGATAGATATCATAAAATAAACAAAACAATTATTAATAATACAAAGAATACAAAAATAAAACTTATTTGATATTTGAATAATATTTATTTCTTAATGAGCAAAAACAAATTATACATTACTCATCTAATTTTCCATTATAATATACATATGACCAATATATTGTTAAATAAAGTAAATATCATAATATATATTGTTAGTCAAAGATTTTTGAATTGTATTAGATTCGTAGTATTTTGTTTAGTTATTATTTCTCATTATTTTAGTATGCCTATTTAATATTGAATTTTTAAGTTTTCTCAAGCCCCAATCTATTGACGATTGAATAGGTTCCCACCAGATTGAGACTACAATTGACAGTGATCTTCAATAACCGTGAGATTATTGGTCAAAGTCCAAAAACGAACACGGTAATTATTCTTGATTTTATCATGTTCACGGTAATATCATATGAAATATGATAAGTTGAAATGTTGAAATCAGGTCATATAAAAGTAAAAATATAAATAGATTAATAAAAACATTTACTCGTACATCCGTGTTGGTCAAAAATAGAAAAGGGTTCTCAACGTCAAAAATATGAAAGACAAATGCGAATAAATTTGGAGTAGTTATCTATTTTTTGCATGTATTAGTATTTTGGTTGTGATGTACAGTATATACTTAAGCAATCTTTTATGTATTGGGTTGAGTATTATACGTGTACTCAACCATTATCTAGGGGTTTCAAAATTATAACCCACACACAAAACATGAGTTTTTTTCATAATATTCAATAATATTCTTCCATTGTAAGAGGACATTATTTCTTACAGTGGCGCACGCTTGCTTATATGCATATAATTACTTAAAATTCATATTAGTAACAACCAAATTAATGCTCAAAGTTATTTCCGTTTAAAAAAAAGTCCACGATGGAATTTTATAGAACATACTATTTTATAATTTAAAAAAAAATCTTAATTTTTAATCTGTAAACAATACATTATTTCAGTTAATAATAATATATTTATTTATATATTGAATAAATTTATTAATAGCTAACTATTTTCATTGAGGAATTTTTATTATTCTTAATAAATAACTTTTATGCATGTATTCTATACCTGGGAAATATTTAGGATCATATCATATTCATTTTATTCGCACCTATATAATATATTACGTCGATACGTCGCCTGCGCAGTACTGCCATTACCAATGTCACCTTGAAGTTGTCGCGTTGACTATTTTGAGGTTATTGACCAAAGAATCTACAGCTTAGCCCTAAAAATAAAAGACATTTTATACCGTTACATTATATAGTTTAAAAATGTGCACCTAATAATTTCTAATGATTTAAGTATAATACAAACTCTTACTACAAATGAAATAGTTATAAAATATTGAATTTTAAGACAACACTAGTAATAAGCATTATTAAAAAGTACAATAGAGTAATTAAATATTTTAATTTATTTTCTACTACCTATATACAATGTACAGATATATATTTGGTAAATACTTATATCTACTTAACCTACCTATATATTTAACTAGAAAATAAAGTAGTGATAAATAAAATCAATCAAAGTAAATTATCAAATTCAGAGGATTTAATTATAAACATTATAGATTCATAAAGCGAACGAAACATTTCAATTTCGATTTTATATTAATAACCGTCTTAGTGTTCGGATTAGGCGCCTCATATTACCTTGAAAGAATTATTGGTCAATTATAAGACTGGTTGTCAAACAGGTTTCATAGAAGAATTTGCCTTCGCGATAAATTAGACCATAAAATTGTTCTCTTACCGTTATGTAAAATAATATAACTTGTATTTTTTATAAACATGGATATTCTAGATACAGAAAACTCTAAGAAAATGCTATAAGTACTCAGACATTTATTTGTACCTATTGTTTTGGTATAAGCCTACGCGTGAAGTGTATTTTGCTCTCTAGCGGCTCTTTAGTACCTTTTACAAGTAATAAAATATAATAACATCGTAATAAAAATGATATCGATAATTGCTAAAAGACGATTCAGTGCAGATGTTAATTAAACTTTTATTTTCGCGGGTGACCACGCATTGGACAAGTCAAGGTCGTTTGTTCCAAATGCGAACCGGCTCGATGAATTTAGCTACCGTTTTTAAATCCCAGCTGCTGATGAAGACGTTTTTTAAGCGTTACCATTCAGTAGTTCACCAATGTAAATTATACCTCGACGAGTATTTACTAAAAAAGTCACATGAAATTTTATACTAGGATATGGACGTTTTTTATATAAATTACTTTTATAAAAACAAACATCGTATGCCACGAATAAAGTCGCGTACAAATGCAATATAATTTACTAATCTTAAGTTCTTAGTCATATATGTTTTTGTCTACAAATTAAATCGGAATATAAGTTTGTAGAATAACCTACGCTTTAAATAAGCCTGAATATAAATTTGACGACCTCCGTGGTCGAATGGTGTGTGCACCGGTTTTCATGGGTACGCCACTCCGAGGTCCTGGGTTGGATCCCGACTGAATCGATGTAGATTATCATAAGTTTTCTATGTTGTTTTGGGTGTTTGTGGCACCGTCGTTACTTCTGATTTTTCATAACACAAGTGCTTTAGCTACTTACATTGGGATCAGAGTAATGTATGTTATGTTAAAAAAATGTGTAACATATTTTTATATTGTAAATTACTTTACATTTAATTATTATTTTAGTATGAGAATTGTTACACCACGAGTATCATTTGTTCAATCAGGATCATAGCAATATATCCACTTGTACACCACACCACCACAATATTTTGATGGAATTGTATTTTATCGGATCAAATTTTGTAACTGAAGTACAAACCTCCACTCAATGGTTTGAACTACAATTTTGAAATACTTTTGGTACTCGTGGCAATAGAATCTAATCGACTGGTTTATTTGTATGACTGACATATATAGTCTATATAAAAGACCTTTTTCTCACTTTTTGTTAATTTTATAACTTCATTTAATTGTTAATATATATAAAATTGCTGACCGTAGTAATTTTTTTATTTATTGAGATAAATAGCTTTGAATTAATAAATGATACGGATGAATAAAATATTGTACGAGGAGTAAACTGAACTGAGTTATCGTTTTTCGTTTATTTGGGCATAAAATAATTGCTGTGACTCTATTCAATTTTATTCATTGGGCTTTTCAAATTTACTTTATATATATTTGGTACAAAGCAACTGGACTCCAAAATATTTTAATACAGATGTTGTTGATAAAAAATCCAAGTTCTTGAACCTTTTTTTAGATTATGGGGTCAGCATATATTTATATAATATAAGATCTCCTAATATTGTACAATTTTATATGAATATATAATCATTACTGTAGCTTATAAAAATCAAGCGAACACCCGAACTTAATTTCTATTACACATTAGTGGAGTTTTAACAATTTCTAAAGTACGTTTAGAAGTCATGGTCCTGTCACGTGTAAGTGATGTATGGCAATTTGATATATAAATAATTCATTGTGTATAAAGCGGAAAGCTTTGAAAACGACCGACGAGTACGGATAATTTTCCCAATTAACATAAAGACGTTGTTACTGATGCACTCATGCAACATGCAGTGTGCGGAACGAGCGTAATTTGCATTAAAACTCCACGGTAAAGATTGAGTACCAGTGGCGTCTTTTTGAAAACTGATTTAAAAAAATATATCAAAATCCGAATTGTGAATGACAACTTTATCATAAAATTTTTGGCTCACGCTGTATCACTAACTGTATGACAATTTCAAATGAGAAAAAGTTTTCATCATAGATGACATTACTTATTAGAACTAAATTAATTATTATTTAATTAGTTTCTTTAGATATTTCTACACGAATTGACTCGCATTATTGTATTTATCATTTTTAATTTCAAGCAACGCAATATAATTACACTTCTGGCTTCTTGAAAAATTAACAAAATATAAATTTTATGTACTCTTTGATTCGACTAAATATTATCAAAAAGTAAGTAGTGTTTAATTATTATTAAAAATATACTTTTGTTTTGTAAAACTATTTTAAATTCGGAAGTAATATCGGAAATCAATAAGAGAAAGTATGTTTGCGTTGTATGTTGTATCCCTTGAATGAATATAGCAAATGGAAAGGCGGCAATTTCGTTAAATCTTACCTTTTCCAAGGAGACTTAGTATATTTATGTTTCGAACACGAAAAGAATTCCCGTATTTTAATTATAAAATTGCTTAAAATATTTGCGATATTTTTTAAATAAACTAAAAGATTGTTTTAAGAAATTCGAATTTAACTTACGTTAAAAACTACATTCGAATATACCTAACTTAAAAGATTTCAAAATGAGCATTGCAAATTCGCGTGATCGAACCTTTATCGTTGTTAAAGTACTGTCTGCATTTAGCGTTCTTTTTAAACTTTATTCGGTTTCTTTTTGTAGTTTGCCGAAGTTTTCCTCCCTGTAACATTTTACCGTGGAGCATTTTCCACGCGGCAATCACATCGAGTTAATAAGTTCCCGTTTCGATGGCTCCTGCGTTTTAAACTTTTAGGATATGAGATAACAAGCTAAGAAAGGAGACGTCGATTTGGCTAAGTCCACTTTGATCTAACCGGATTATGCAATTTCTTTAGACAGCACCGCTTCTTATAAAGAATTTCAGTAATCTGTTGTTGGTTTTGTTCCAGAATTCCGCTCAGTATTTGTTAAACATAAATATTATTGTTTCGTTTATATACCGCTTTAATAAAACATGCACTAAACGCTTTTTACTCATTACATCATAATTTATGTGATAGCCAAGTGATGTAAGTGCTTAGTTCTTGTAAGGTCGTTAAATAATATTCGCAAGGTCATAAAAACTAACCATCGCAAGCATGTACCTACTACTAAATTAATATTGAATACCCTAACGCGCCTCTTGCATTAATTTACTACAAACGCATTATATTACAACTTATGTTTTATGAACATTCTTAAGGTTGAATTATCAAATTTAAAACCCAGCTAAATTTATTAATAGAATAGATAATAAGACGTGGAAAATTTTATACGTCTCAACATCGTTTCGACACCCGCCTCTGACGACGTTTACTGAGTCTACTGACTAAACTGAATGAATGGAATTTACTCGAATATAGCCACGCGGTCGCCTGTATCGATAACGGCCGATATTTGCCGAAAATTGCCGATCACGTTCGACACTGTGTTGTCTTTTAAATCAGCAAAATGGTAATTATAGTTCATTATCGATAGTGAATCGTAATGTTTCACACTGATTAGGTATTGATGTTAAAATTTATTTAATTAAATATTAAATAGCGACTATTCAAGGTTTGATAAACATTTAGCTAAAGTTTTATTTATACGTATATCGAAATTAAAAAAATGTGAATATTTTATATACGAAATAAGCGACATCGAAAAATATTTTGAGTGCCTTGGTGATTAAAATGTATATAACCTAACAACTTATATCACCTAAAAAATTTAAATTAGCGTTATCATGTATGTAACAAACACATCTTGATTTGGTTAAAAAAAATAAACACGGAAAGGTTTATATTAATACATTTTAAGTTGATGTAATTCTCGGTCGGAATCGGATATCATTTTCGGAAATAAATTTTATCTCCCCGGTATTGTTATATTCGCGCTTCCCTTCCCCTTAGCATCGCTTTGACAATTTAATTTTCATGATTTCTCCGTATTTCAAATCGGGCAATTGAATTTATCGACGTTCTTGTTCTATTTTTATTTGCTTGTAAAAAACTTTTGGTAGATTTTTATTGGAACAGTTTCACTTTCTCTAAACTCATACTTAGAAAACAACACGAGCTGAGTAAGTAATTAAAATATATAATGGACAACTTAATAAATCAAGAACATATAAGTTTCAGATATAGCATAAATATATAATTTAGATATAAGTACTTACAATAAATCAAAACAAATTCAAACAAAATATTTCAATTGTTTCATTTGCAAAGCAATCATTGAAAAGTTGAATTAACTCTTTAGTGTAAGTAGTTAAGTTACTGATTTATTTATATAAAACGGATCTTTCCTTTTCTCATTGTATGTGAGGCCTTGGAATACCAATAAATAGAAAAGAAAAACAGCTTCGATTCCCGTTGAAGTTCTCTCCAATTACTCAGCTAATGAACCCAGTTCGCACCTTACCTATGGTTCCCTTCATATTTTTTCGGCGCAGCACCTAAATTACCCTCGGACCTAATAGTTTTCACCTATTACCGTGAGCGGTCCGAATTTATCGCTTTCGACTGTTGATTTATCTGCGAACCCACCGGATTAACTACCGCTAACTTGGCGATAGTTAAGACTGCTATCTCTGATGTTTCAGAGAGAAAGCTCTTTCCTTTTATCTAAATTGGTGCGCTACCAATAAAGATCCGCCGGCGTCTGTCGTAAACCATTCGCCCCATACGCTTCATTATGGGACAAAGTTTTAGATATGATGGTACCGTTTTATTGTCCACCGATGTCGCGAGATCTCTATCGATAATGGGATTTGGTGTTTCAGTATTGGACTCTACGTCTTCTATTCCTGTTAGACTTCGGACTTCTTATATCTATTATTCAGTACACAGTGAAATACGATATATTAAATATAAATAGTATATATAAAACAACAATATACGCAAAAAAAATGTGTCCCAAAAATTTAATTTATGAATTTTCACACAAGAAACTATCCACTATCGAATACATGATAAATTTTTATTTTAAATATTGAATTATGCGGTTGTATTTTATTATGAACATATTGCTAAAAACATATTCTATTTTTGAAAATACCTTTTTTCTGTTTTGTATTTCCGGGTATATTTTTACTGTGGTGTGCACTACAGTACGGAAATCACGGTTTGGATTTCATTGAAAGTCAGAATATTGATTGGCTTATATCCTTGAATTCATGAATCGAAATACAATAATATTAACCCTTTAAGCGAAAGGAATCTCAGCCCAAGTCGCGGGTCAATACGTTTTCTAATAACGCTACGAATAAGTATTTTCAGTAAGTAATAAGTCCGACTACTAACACAATTTACTAATTCGATATAAATTACAATTTCAGTGGGAGCTAATGTGACTTTAGTGACTTGTCGGATGCATATATAAATTACAACCGAAACTTTCCCATAAAAGGCTTAACTTCGACGATTACGGATATAAATGCACTCTTTCTAACGCAAAAGTCGTATTATACGTGCGACAGGGACGCACATCTTTTCCTAATTGAATTTGTCATAAAAATTGAAAGTTTCCTCGCTCCCAGGGCTACACTTTACGAACTACTTTTAATCCATTCTCCTTTGAAGGGAACTTTTAATTTATTGTGAGTGCTAAGTTTTCTACGACTATTCTAGATCGTACTTCTAAGTTTACACTTGTTCATCTAAGTTGATGTAATAGTAATCATTTACTATTAAAAGCTATTGCTTTCAATCGACGTTATGTCATGAAACATATTAAGATATTGCTAAAGAAATTATATATATCTTTTTAACCTTTGATATAAATAAATGATTCCATATTCCTAAACCTTATTTTATCTCACAGAGTATATAATAGTTTATAGTTTTATGCGGTACATACAAATTTAAATTAAAAAGCTTGAAGCAGATTTTGTTTTCTTAATTCAACTCGAATTAGTAATTTTAAGCACTCTAATATTATACGTAAAAAAAAATTAAACTAAATACGAAAAAGTTACACAGAGACATAAAAACAAGCTCATTGTTGTCTAATTTAAATTGCCTTTTATTAAAGAACTGTTTATAATAAAAATAATTAATCGTTGTTAAGTGAAGCTTGATAAAGAGAAAGGCAAAGGTGAAAATCTCGATCAATAGACTGGAACTAACTTGTAAAGGGCCCGTAGGCATTTGTGTTACAATTTGGATAAAAAAAATACTCTCACCTACAGAGTATTACAAAGTACAATCAACCCACAACTATTTACATGACAAACAAAAATATTTTATTTTTGAATTTTAATTAATATGTAAAAATGTATTTAAAAAAATCAGAAATAATAATGAGAATGAGGTTTTACGATGAAAAAAAGAAACGAATTCTAGTCATCGTACTAATAGGTTTTAAGGCAAGAGTTTTTACTGAGTCTGAGTCGTTACTAGAGAGTGAGTGAGTATTGGTTATACCAGTTGTTGCCCGCGTCTAAGCACACGTTTTAAGGGTTAGTCGTCACTCGTCACGTGCTAGGCATCAAAAATAGCCTCATTTCGGGTTAGTAGTTTGGCCATAAAAAGCAAGAGAGAAACAGACAATGCGATGTGCCACAGAATGATCGTATCCAGTAAATTCTATTGTATTGTGAGTACTTTTTGAGTATCCAGTTTGACCATACAAGAAACTTTTAAACTTTCTTTGAAAGAATGCAACGTTTCTATATAACGTTACAGTTAAACATTCGCTGCTGACACGTGTACTACTAATTTAGTAAATAAACATCGATAATACTCGTATCCATTTTTACTATCAATACTAATAAATCAGTTACAAATATTCTTGCTCGACATAGTTACTTTGCGACCGTTTTATATGACAGAACTATGTCAATCTAACTTTTAAGATTATCACTTCCGCGCTTGGCTATCTTACCTGCTTAGACGATGGGTTTGATGCACACTGAAATATAGCTCTATATCGCAATACGATTTTTCGTTTTGATACATTATAAAGTATCTCACTTCCTAATTAATATTTAAACGCATAAACCTGTTATTTAAACAACAAATATACAAAATTCGGGCATATACTGCTGATAGTATACATATACGTAAGATGATATTGCTTAGTTATTACAAAGCTAAACATTTAGTGTATTTATTTAATTTATTACTTTCGAATAAATAAATTTAATTTGAGTGTTCAATTAACAAGCCATAGCATAAGTCCGCTTGAAGTATTGAACTAGCATTACAGGATTGGCGTCGCGGTGGCGCGCTTTCCCCCGCTACCGAAAAAAGTTGCAAGTTGCTGGGCGGCGCCGGAGAACATTCAAATTTATCGATTGTCCCGCGAGCCTCATTACGGCATCCCTCAAAACTTACCCACTCGCTAACCTAGCCCTTCTCGAACACTATAGCCACATTATTTTTTATTCTCTTTCGACGCCCGTATCCTTTTTTCATCGGCAGTTATTATTGTCCGTTAAACTTTAAGTGCTCGGCGGCTAACTTTCGATGTCTTCGTGATTTACGAGGCGTCATTTCCAAGTGTTTTATCGAGCATAAATGTAAGTTCGCTACTTGTTGAGATTGAAGGTCGGATCGCCTGATTTGTTATCGTCTTAGTGGGTCAATGTTTTATTATCAATTCGCTCCGAATGTAGATTTCGCGTTTGTAGAGTGTTAAGTAGGAGAACATATATATCTCGCTGAGGAAGGAGGTATGTCGTCGAACAGTAGTTTCACATCTCCGGGTGGTGGGGTGGGGGGGCAATGATCCATTAATCTGGCAGAAGCCCATGTGGCGCCACCGACATACCTGCCGACGCGACGCGCGGACGCCTACCTAACGACACAGATCGTACATTTCACCATGTGCAAATATGTATGAAATTATTAAGTTTACAAGTCGACTGGACTTTGATATTCTTTCACGCAAATAGTTTATAGTAACATATTACTTACGACATGAAGTTTTACGTTCGTTACAATAATTTCTTCCGATCCACAGTTTTCGTTTATATTTCTATGTATAAAATTATGTAAAACATGGCTATATTTTGTATATAATGTTATTTAAGAATAATGTGGTACTCCTATCAAGCGTAGATCCGTGAGTCGGATATACATAATTGTAACTACGGCTTTCCCTCTCTGACAGTGGAAGGAAACTGACTCTGTCAAATACTGTGGTTACTGTTTATTCGAATTTTTGAAAAGTAATAGATTTAAAACATGTTTCATTTTACCAGATATTTTACCAAAAAATTTTTTTTTATTTTTTTCAATGTATTGTCATAGTGAAACACTTTTATGGCATTATTATTACATATTATATTTTTATTATCTCTTTGGCGCATTTTTTTCTAATAAAACGTTTATATTGTAAAACCATTTTTTTTACAACTAAACTTATTTATTGATACTCATAAGAGTAGGTTATTAGTGGGCATTCCTAGGCCGCAATTCTCTAAATGGAATGTATTACTTATCTTCCTGACGTTCTTCAAAGCACGACCACCTCTTTAATATATTTGTCTTTCATTTATTATTATATATATTTTTGTTTCTATTTACCCAATGGCAGATCAATCAAATCCAGCTATCAGCAGGCGGGTAACGAGGTGATCGACCTTCTATCATGATGCATATCGTTTACTTGTCATGTAGTCCGATCTTGTCTCGATAAAATTTACCGAACGTTTCAGAACATAGCACAAAAGTGACATCTGAAATACGAACACCCCTGAATTTAAATGCGAACTCACACGATGCATCACGTCACCGAATGCGGAAACAGTGGCGTCGCCTGCCACCCATTCCACGAAAATCTGTCGCCATATTTCAATCGTTGAATTGACACATAGCTTTTCGAAACCATAAACTTTCACGCGAAAACTTTAACCTGGCATATTTACCTTAGAAATTCCTCAGTACAGATAGCGCGACTTATTTGACGAGTAAAAACTTATAGATAGGTCATGTTCCGACCGGTGTGGAAGTTTTCACATAAATTGGCGGTCATTCGACGCGAATATGCTGACTGAGGGAGTAACAAATATGCCAAGTTAGGTTGTTATAACGGCGATATGTAAGTTTTGTGATACTTCGCCATTAAGTTTATGGAAACGACAGCCGAGATAACATCGCACTTTCTGAAAGCTTTGCGTAATTCTTTCCTATGCTCTGCCATATCTGATAGGTAGCGATATAATCATTTGATTAAAAGATTAACATTCTATAAATTAAGTAACATGTTATATGATAATATGAAACAATCTATATTTAGTTATATAAATATTATGAAATTTTCAAATGTAATCTGTCAAATGGCCCTAATTGTAATTTAATTAGAGAGCAGTTTGATCGCAGCAGAAGGAACGACAATGCCGCGTTAAAATGATTAATTTTTGTGGAACCGCCGAAGGTGTCGGCCGCGAGTACTTCTTCTGAACCGACGATTAATCATGTTCCATGCAAACAGCGTTCGCACCGGCATTGTACGAGGATCCCGATATTTTTTCTGTCTTACACAATACCATTAGGAAACTGCTACCGCTAGTTGGTCGTGCTCTTCCCACCGTCTCGTCGAGCCCATTGAAGGATTGAAAAGGTGTTTGCGTTTCGTTACAAGAAAAATAGAATCACCCTCCGTTTTAAAAAATTTCGTCATCACTTAGGTTTCGATAGTTATTATGGCGAAAATGAAATGTTTTAATTCTCCATCGTCATTCCGACACAATGAATCTTACTAAAGAGAATTTTATTCAGTCATTCTTTGTTCATTGAAAGGAAAAAAGCCTTCTATAGACCCTTTTTTCCTCAATGCAATTTGATGCATGTAATATGAAAATAAAAATATGCAATATTAAATTAATCAAAAAGTTTTTTTTTTTATTTTTGTTTCTTATTTGGTTGCGTAATATATCGAAATAACATTTGGGAAAAAAATCTTTAATCATTATATATATTGAAAGAAAAATTGAACAACATATTAAGAACAAGTCATTATGAAGACCAATTAAAAACCAAATAAATCGACAAATGGCTTATTTCCGATAAAATCTAAGGAAACATATTCAGGACCTTATAATTTTAATCATAAAACGAATTGGCACACCGCGAAGCATCTTAGGTGGGGTCAAGAGCGGCGACTGTCAGATTTAGATCTGGGTTCTCGCCAACAACGCGACCGTTCCTCCTCAGCCCATAGACTTAATTTTCTTTTTATTGCTTGAGCAATTAGTATTGCTCGTTTAGTAAATAAAAGTTAACGCTTAATTTTTAATTTCAAATGTTGCTTAATCTTATTAAGTTATATCGGTGGATACAGTTCTATACACATTATCAAGATATCTTCGTCGTACAATTTTTGTAACTCCTTATTTCGATAATTTAGATAGACATTTAATAGTGTGTGATGTTTATCCTAGAAACACATTTACATTATTTATTTAATATAATGAACAATTTTTTAAGCTTATTCCATACTAGTGCTGATTGTTAAACACAATGGTAACAGGCTGTCAATGTGCCACATCTTCAATAAGCACAAAATAAAATAAGTATAAAATTTAATAAAGGCATATTTTTTTTATTAGAATTGTGTAATTTATAAATGTAATTTATTAAAAAAACCTGTAAATACTTACAGTGAGTTTTGCGAGTGGTTCTTCTCGGTACTCTACATTCCAAACGGGTGGAAGCGTTACATTTTATATTGAGATATATTTATAAGTCGACCGACATATCAGATGAAATTAAATACTTTACCAAATAACTTGCTAACTGTATGTTATTTTAGATTTTAGCTAAACATTCATATTAGGTATTATAATGTAATCATTATGTCATATACCAAAAACGTAGCGGTTCATTCCCCTGTGCTATTTTGCAATATTTATTTTGATACGGACGGATGACGGTGCAACTGTGTGAAAGTTATGCTTACTTATATATTAATAATCACGTATTTCCGCGGTTTCTATAGCAAATATTAAATAAAAAAATTAAAAATATTGGATCTTAAAAGTAACGATTTTTCTATATACTAAGAGCAAGTAAAACAATTGTAAAAAAAAAATATATTTTTTTTAAACAATTCAATATAGAGTGTGCGTGCCTTTAGGCTTACATTAACTTTCACTAAAATTTCTTCGAAATAAAAGCTAGACACGTAGCCTGTTTTTGAAAATCTTAAAATTGAAATGTGAAATGATTCGGAATGACGTATTCAAATCATGTCGCTACAGATTCCGACCTCAATTCAATCAAATTACGAAAATTTCAATGTTTTATTAAGTTAAACTTTGCTGCGGTGGTAGATCTAAGTGAATTTATTTATACTTAGTTATCGCCTTTTGGAAAAGTCATCTTGCTAACGTTTCGGTAAGTTGAATAATTAAATTTGTCAGTGTCGGTTGACACGCCGGTGGATTTTCTTCCGAATTTTCAATGCTGTCACGTCTGACTGCCTCCTCTTTGCTCCCTTCTATTGTGTTATCGTGATTCTCCGATTTGAATTATTTATTGTTTCACTTCACACTCTGAAATTATCTGAATAGTCTTGGTTTTCCCTAAATTTTAACTTATTCAGAGAATACATAATTTCCATTTATAAATTGGTGTCAATAATTATCACCGTATTCAAAGTTCTTTGAGATCATAAACATTGTTGATCGAACATAGTTATATTCAGAGAAAGTAATTCCTCGTTCTATTTAAATGTATGTTATGTAAAATTTATTCGACGACTTACAGGATAACTAATATAACAGGAGTACCTACTTGCACATCCTATCACATTAAACAAAATAAAACACGTTGCACGTTCTATATTCTATTCATCCTGTAAACGTATTCAATTTTCGTATGCGCATTTATTTGAATCTGACGCATTTTCAGCGGCAAAGCATACATACCACGGATATACAAATCTATATGAAATTTCACTTCCGTGCTACTTAATACTTAATAGTTGAGATAAACTGGAAAATTAAAAAAGAACTTTAATATCAATCTGAAAGACATGTTCTAAAAAAAAATAAAACTTTAATGATATTTAACATATAAATAAATTGGCTGCATTTAAAACATGAAATCATGACAAAAGTAAAACTGTAATGTGCCATGTTATAATATATTTTGATGGTTTATAATCCGTGCACTATAGTGTGGCGTAGTATTGAATTATTCAATACACAATCGTTTAGACCATTCCGTTTCCACGTTTCTTTAATAAAATATTCTCCGCTCGAAGGTTAGATATATGTACTACTTGTAATGAATAAAGAACCTTGAAATAAAATTTGTTTAGAGTCTATTTGTGATATGAGAGCTCCCATGTAGATATAACCACAGATTATTATAATGAATCCAACTTTGAACTTATCTGTGTTTATTGACATTATTGTATAACAACTTAATTGCATGCGACTTAGTATAACTGTGTAGACTTTATTTTTGCGTTCTAAATATTATATATAGAAATGTTGCAATTGATTTGACATTGAATAATTACTCTCTTCGAACCGAGACTTCAATTTGAAAAAATCAACAGTACATTTTGTTATTTTAAAATCTACTTTTATATCTAGGAAAATGTATATTAAATTAGGATTTGAACAACCGTTTTATTAATTTGTATTAAAATTAATAAAATAGCAGTTAGGATTTCTATACGTGCATGTGCGAAAAGACATCTCATAAATCCGATAAATATATTCGTAAATTAGATGTGGTAAGAATTTTTGTTAATGTCAGAGAAAATGATTACCGTGTATATGTATGTATTCGATTTTATTGGTAATCCAGTGAAGCTGTAAACCACGGAAATCATAAGCCATTGATTTTGAAGATTGCGTAACACGATATTATAGCATGGAAATTCGACAAAATTTAAGTCGCTGGAGCATTAAAGGGGACGTCGACGGAGACGGTTAATTCACCCCATAAGGGTCGCTATGGCGCCAAAGATCCTACCGTACACGAAATTCTAAGTACGATCTCGCACGAATCTTGTCTGCGTCTTTAGGTGAACGTTACTGAATATATCATTGAAGCAAATGCAAGTATTCCGTTTTATAATTTACCCGTTTGATAACTATTTCTGAAATTATCTTTGAGTTATAAAACGATTATTGTAAAAAGAAATATTTTAATCGAAAAGTTAAATTAATAAAGATACTTGATTTCCCTAATAAAGTGAAAACAAGGTTTATTTTTTATAATATCGCAATAAGTAAATGTTGCATAAACACTGTGAACATTGTTGTGAACAATGATAAATGATAAAAATGACACTTGACCTAACTAAACTATCTTACAATGTTGTTATTGATACGGAAAGAAAACAAAAGAAAACCGTTTAATAAGTACCTAAAAAAAGTAAAAGGTCACAATATGTGCGTGTTGTGAATATGTCCGTGATATCAGTCTCCCTTCTGACAAGTTATACGATTACTTTTATTCAAACGTCCCAATTATAGTAGTGGAATTCTTGGTAAGGGCTTCTGGCGACAAATCCATCAGATACTCGACAGGCCATTTGTTGCGCGCTTTTCACGCTTGATAAATCGCGCGACTTGTCCACATTTAGTGGATTTATGTACGAGTCCAATTGTTGTACATTATTCGTAATTGAATGCAGAAATACATTTTGTCTTATCAGTATAACGGTCAACGTTTAAATATGGCCGATTGCGTGATGTTGGTTGTAACTGTCGTTATTATTCGAAAAGCCACGGCCCCATAGTATTGATACGGCTCGTTTAAAAGTCGGATCATGGTCTCGTTGAATATAAAATTTTCCATAGTCAAAGAGAACACGGTATAAATAATGCGCTTCAGGCTAGTTTTGAAATAACTTAAAATATCATTGTAAATCAAAGAGCAACGAGTCAATAATTTTGAGTACTAGTTTTTTATTTAATCAGCTGTTTTAAAAAATTTAGGTGTTGTAGATTCATCCATTTGTAGCATAATTTATGCATTCCAATATTCCACGGAGAGTTTCGGCTAGATAACATTCGTGCTAAATTGCGCGTAAAAACGGTAAAATATTCCTTGTTTTACAGCGCACTTTTTTAGCGATTTTATGATTTAGCTTAAAGTTCTACGTATTTACATCGGAATGAACGATACGAGAAAGTGGCAGTTCTCACAGGGCACGCAGAAATTATTTATGGTCTCTTTTATTGCTAAACTTCATTCGTTGCTGTGGTTGCTTTTATTCCTTCAACAGAAAAAGTTGTGAGATTTTATTACCGGTGTGAGATAGGACACGTTATTGCACTAACTTTGGAGTTGGAATTAAAATAGATTTTTTGAGGCCAATAATACACGGTCATATTATTGGTTAAAAACTTTTATTAACCCTATAAATTCGATGTATGATTTCGGAACGAGTTTAACAATGTGTGTTGATCTGTTACAGAACTCGATCCGGCATAACCTGTCCCTACACAACCGGTTCATGCGGGTCCAGAACGAGGGTACAGGAAAGTCGTCATGGTGGATGATCAACCCGGATGCAAAACCTGGGAAGTCAGTGAGGAGGCGTGCTTTATCGATGGAGACATCAAAGTCAGAGAAAAGACGAGGCAGAGTTAAAAAGAAGGTATCATTTTTCACTGAAAATTTAGTAAGCTATTAAACATCATCATCATTTGAATCATCAGCATGAACTCCAAGTCTAATAAAAATCAAATTGTATTATCCTTTTGAAACTGACACATTAGCAACGTTTAATCAGTTACATTAAAAAAAATAAACATTGAAAAACAATATATTGAAACTTTTTTTTATGTACAGCCTGAAGCATTAAGAAATGGAGTCGCAGCTGACGCTACACCAAGTCCAAGTAGTTCAATATCCGAAAGTATCGACACTTTTCCCGATTCCCCGATACACAGGTAAATCATACGAAAATATACCTCTCCTTTAGAAAAGTTAAAACTATAGATGTTTTAAGAACCTAGACTAGTTGCTTCAAATAAAATTTCCACAGATGTTTAAACGTAAGGGGTGATGTATGGCATCAGGCCAATTATGTTAACGGACATGACCGTCGTGGACTACGATACTAATTCGACGTTAAATACATAATAATTTACATACACGAGTAATAACATTGTGCATTCTGCCAAGTATTTCATTGCATCTAGTATTTACATTCACCCAAACAATTTATGACTCGCATGAGAAGTTCACTTTACGCACACAATAAAAACAACCGATCGACATAACGTAGCGTTGACCACGCTAATAAAATTGAGTTATAGGAATACTGTTACTTTGTGATAAAAGGTTTTAATTCATTCACGACCATTAGATGATGAGTTATATGGATTCTGAATCTCGTCATTCTCTCCTACATTAAACATTTTTATTGCCGAATATATGTCAAAATTAGGAACATAATTGACATTTATATCGAACATTTTTTTGTTCTATGTCCTCGTTTGAAGAAGAAGTCCGTAACATTTCTTATCAAATTATATTCTGTCATACTTTGCGCTAATAAAATGTTTCCTTTCTGACCATTTTACCCGTTATGATGATCGCTTCATTTGGCATTCATGTTAGCGGGCCTTGATGGAGGCATTAGATTTGCATGTTGTCCATTATACTTTATGTATAGGATTATTTTTAGAAGTAACTAGGTCTTAGTTCTGTTGTTTTTTCTGCTAAATTTTCGTTATTTGCCACTCAAGTATCGATATATCATTTCGTCAATACATGCTAGATTAATATTTTATTTTACTATTTCAAACCAATATTTTGTTAATTGGATATCGATACTTGAGCATATAATTTATTTTATTTTGACGCTTGTTCGCTTTGCCGTAGCAGCAGTTTTCAGTTATCACCGGACTTCCGTCAGAGGGCCTCATCCAACGCGTCATCTTGCGGTCGGATGTCTCCAATACCTTCTTTAATACCCTCGGAGCCAGACTGGGGATCAGATTATAACCCTGTAGGAGACTTTGCCTCGACCAGTGATTTCTCTCCAGCTGATTATACTCAAGACCAAGACCTAGCAGGAACCCTCGCTGATTCAATGAAACTACACGGAACAGATCCCTTTCTAAATACGTAAGATCTTAAAATTTCTACGCTTAAGCTAGGTTGAATTTATTTTTTAAATAGATGCAGATATAAAAAGTACTCGTAGTTTCACTTAAACTAAAAGCCATTTTAGATACTGCTTACCTAGATTCGTAAAAGCACTAAGACAATTGAATTTAAGATTTTAGAGAATATTGTAGAACGAGTTATATACGAGTTGCAATATCAGGTACGTTCCAACAACTTCATCGTCGTCATCGGGTGGAAGTTACCGCTTCGCATATGGCGCTTGTCCGCGACACCCACATGGCGGCTGTGCCTGTGCGTCTCTATATCCTGCACATCCGGCGCACCCCGCGCATCCCACTCATCCGCACCAACATGCGCTAGACCATTTTGTCAGACCCCCGCCGCCTGCTGATCCTGCTGACATCATGCTAACTGGTAAGCATTCAATATTTTCCAATAACATTAAATTTATATTTTCTTAAAATTTAATTGAGCTGAGATGGCCCAGTGGTTAGAACGCGTGCATCTTAACCGATGATTGCGGGTTCAAACCCAGGCAAGCACCACTTTACATATGTGCTTAATTTGTGTTATAATTCATCTCGAGCTCGGCGGCGAAGGAAAACATCGTGAGGAAACCTGCATGTGTCTAATTTCATCGAAATTCTGCCACATGTGCATTCCACCAACCCGCATTGGAACAGCGTGGTGGAATATGTTCCAAGCCGAGAGGGCTTGATGGAAGAGGAGGCCTTATCCCAGCAGTGGGAAATTTACAGGCTGTTACTTTACTTTACTTTTTTAAAATTTAATTTAGAAAAATTGATCTCACTGTAAATTCAAGTTTAAATATAAATGAAATATAATATATAAATAATATTATCTGTTACATTAGAAAACAGTCAGACACAAATGGTGACGACGGCTGACCCCACGCTCATGAACGGTGGTGTAATGGTGCAGACAGGTGCCGTGGGCCCAACGACTGTAATGGGGCAGATTATGGGAGCTCTTTACACTGGGCTCTCGGAGGACTTAAATATTGAGACCCTAGAACACAACTTTGACTGTAATGTCGATGAGGTACTCATGTCTTTTTTATGTTAATGAGATTTAAAAATAATGAAATTAATGTTTTTTTTTTTTATTAATTTTATTCATTATAAATATACTAATCTTGGAAATTATCAACTTCACTCACATATGTTCTTTGGTTCCTGCAGGTGATACGGCATGAGCTCAGCATGGATGGTACACTGGACTTCAACTTTCCTCAGCAAAATACCGCGATGGCGGCCGAAGCGGAGAGTCAGTTCGTAGCACCCGCGCCACCGGTGCCCACGACACTCTCAGGTGGTGGAGCTTCCCACACCCCCTACTCCGGACCCCCCTCTTGGGTCCACTGAAATAAATTAGTTACCTGCTTACATGTTGAAATATGTAAATGCCATATTCAACACACACGTTAATCTGTAAATACGACGCAAACAGATTCTGTTCGAGTTGTTACTTTTGCATGGTAGTCGAGATTTTTGTTTATCATGTTAACTAATGTTAGAATTTTATTTAGCGTTAATGTTAAGCGGGCCGTTACCGATCGTTGTTAAAGTGTCAATTGTGTTAGTGTAGGTATTAGTCGTAAGCTAGGTGGAAGCTTGTGATATGAGTAGTATATTAATAAGTAGAGGACCGAGGAGGGGGGCATATGATGGGACCTTATCCAGTGGTTAAAAAGGTAATTATATTTTTCAAAATATCATTCATTTTTAAATTGTGGTAAATTATATTTAAATCATTAAACCATATAAAACCAAAATGGAACCGACAAGGCAGGACATATTCCTCTGGTGTCCCGTACACCAAGTCTAGTGAGATTAGACGTGATTTTTAGTTCAGACAATGTAAAACGGATCTCCATAGTAACATAATCTAATTTCTATATATCTATCTATTTCTTTTTAATTTTACGCTTTTCTTAGAATTACAATTACTATAAAAAATAAATGCTATAATTTAGATACATTATTTTTGATTCTATAATGTCACGACTAACGATTCATGAAAGTTTATATGTAAGAAATATAATCTGCAAAAATAAAACCTGATCTCTGATGTATAATACTTACAACAGTCAGTACATATGCAATAAATCCTCCGAAATATCTGCGTTAATCCGCCCAAAGTTTCCAGTTGAGTGTCCAATAACTCAGTCTCAACGGTATCGCTACTTACAAAACTATAACTTTATTGTTTCGTGAAAACAGCGGATGGCAATCTGACCCCATTTTCAAGTATTTAAGACTGAGATAGAAAAATCAGAAGTTTAACGTTCGTTTTGCACTTTTTGCACACTTGGAACGCGGTTGTATTCATTTTAAACTAACGTATGTTAAATGCGACGTAACAAAAATATGTGTTTAAATACATCTTACTCAGTGTCTCTATTTAAAATTTTCAAGAGAAAGATATGTTACTATATTGTGAAATTAAAAATTATGTAATACTTAATATATTTTAATGGGTATGTAGATAGTATTCTTTTCGTATCATTAAATGTAAACAAATGTGTGAGAAGGACTTAATACATTAAAAACGGACCTTTTTTTTCAAATATTTATTTTTGTGAGAGCAAATATTACGAAATTCGTCTCTTTGTACGGAGATTATGACACGTGATCTCCTTTATTTATGAAAGAATGTAAGGAGAAAAAAAGATTGACGAGACGCGAATTTTAGCTGCCGGCGTACGAGATGAGCTGGCCAATATAATACGAAATAAAACAAAGCATAGAGTACACGAGAAAAAAAAAGTTTAACGATACATATATGAGGTAACAATTTTGTATTACGTTAAATAATTACGTTAATAAGTTGTTGTGAAAGTATAAACGAAATAAAAATATTCTCATAATTTATCAGCTCGAAAAGTTATTTAAAAAATAAACTGACTTTTTAAAATAACCAGTTCTATTTTTAAATTGATATAACGGTTTTTATATTTATTTATTACCTTTTGCATGTTCGCAGCAAATACGCTTGTCAGTCCTGACCTTTAGGTCTCGTAGCGTTTGTGTGCAAATTATATTGGGTTATGAATAAATAATACTAAGTTGAACAAGGCATGCAAAAAATTCGTCTGATAACTGACATGAACAGAAATATTTATATGTATGTGTACATATATATATATTTATTTTCAGTTTTATCATAGGTGTTCGGAATTTTTCTATTATTTATAAATAAGGTTATTTTCTTACAGCATTAATTCCGCTTTATAGAAGCAACATAAAATAGCTCAAAACAGGTGATTTAATCGCTTAACCAACAAAACAATGCATTCGCGAGGTTCCACGGAAATCATTTGTCATTTGCTTACTGGTATGAATAATAATTATAATTAGATTGCGATTGAACGTGGTTTGCGAGCACCCGTGATTCAATTTCACCACTGAATGGTCCTATTTGTGCGCTAATGAGGGAGACCGGAGCCAGTAATTAATCATATCATTTTTAGCGTAAACGGTGCCCGCCGCTTAGAGTCGAGCGATCGCCTTCAAATAATGGAATATCACGAAAAAATCCGCTGAATACGACGCTAGATTAAACCCGCTTCGGTAATGACTTGTTTTTTAGGGTTGCGAAGAATACGTCTTCACCAGGCGGCGAGGTTTTGTTAATTTTTTAATTCTTTAAAGTAAGAAGTTAATGGCGGATAAGATCTCAACCAACGATTTAATTTATTGATTATGTACATTCAAATTTGAAATCAGAAATATTTTTAACATCAATTATTTAAATACGTATTACAAGAGTTTTTCGGAAACGAATCAAATAATAGATATTTTATTATAATGTAACGAGAACGTAAAAGAATGGTGACATCGGTCAACACGACTTTTATATTAACAAGCTGATTTTCATAAAGAGTCGTTTAAATTTCTGAACTCATCCCGCATTCCGGTCGGCTAGCGACGTAATTAGGTACGGGCCCACCTTTACACACGATTTCACGGCACTTGTTAAAAGTTTTCAATTGCGTTACGAGGGGGCCTTTACACGGAATTTATTCATTATATTCTCGCCCCCCACCACCCCCTACTTAATAAAACGCTTCTTTGCTCTCTTTTTATTTCCTCTTTCCTTGGTGTCCCCTTGTACTTAAGTATTTTAAATATTTGCCGCATGGCCTCTAAAATGAGTGATGAATTAAACATTAATTTGTAAATTTTTATTAGATTTTATAACATAATTCTATTAGACAATAAACTTTACTTTTAATTTTAATATTTAATTGCAATAACTACGTAGATATGCATACGCTAGATATGGTTCAGAGAAACACATTGATATAAATAATGGATATCTACGAAATATTTCTGTTTCATGTTTGGTGTCAGCTAAAATAAAACGACGGAGCACAATAACGGATAACAGCCTGCTTTGATTAAGTGCCTCTACCGTAAATCACGATGTTGTCATCGCTCATAATATCCCAGATTTTCCTCGATACCAACCCTCCTGTTACTTATTATCTATAATATTGAACTTATTAAAAGTTAAGTAATTCAAATCTAAAACCGCATCTAATAATAAAACTTGAAGCTCTTCGCAATTTACATGTTGATGCCTTTGCGCTGTCAATTTTAAAAGTTGCGTTTCATGTTTCGCATTCAAATCGAGTCTGCTGGATGAAAGTACCATATCCAACAAGTTGGCTATTTATTGTTTGACAGCTTAGTCGACTTTGATCGGTTATTTAAATGAAGGCAACGCAGTTATGGCTGTCAATTTTGCGGGGCTTTATGTACGTACGGAATTTTCCATAGTGCTTTCTTACAAAATAAAGTATTTTGTCAGATATAAGACAATGAATACTTAATTTTTATTGAAATTACATTAAACGATAACCATACGAAGCTTAAATGATTAAATAATCATCTTGCTAATTATGTAATTAAAATTCAGTTTAATAATTAAATAGTAATTTCGAAATGTAGAAAAGTTAATTTTATGCCAACGTTTTTATATACAATTAATTACATATTACAAAGTCTTGACATGTTTCATAAATACACAAAGAAAACAATTGATACGTAGTTTTATAGCATTAAGAATGCATATATTAAGCAATTTCTGTATTGTGTCGGAACAAATGGTGAAACGCTGAAGGGTGTTTGAACTAATCTAGTAAAGGCAGCTTTAAAATTCTTCCGCTAGAATGGGCCGTCAACAAATTGGATTACGAGTTGAGTAGTGACGGCTCTGTACTGCTGAAGGTTTCAAAATTTTGTTATGGAACGCCAAATATAAAAATTATAACAGGAATATGAGGTTGATAAAGATAAATTCGTTGATATAAAACTAAACATACAATTTATCCAAATATAGAGATTTTTTTTAGTTAAATAATATTCAATATACATATCGACATGCAAAGAATTATTTTGTAAAAAGCAATGATAGAATCAACCGACTCTGCCATTACCCATTCCTACTAATTATATTTTTTATCGACGCATGACTACCTTCGAGTAGTATGTACTGACCTTAAGGAATAAAATAATTATTAACGAATCGCTAAATTGATGATCGATTCAAAAATAATAACTTATTGTATACAAATGCTATTAATTCGTAACTACTTAACTGTTTCCATTTAATAGACATCATTTCTAAATCAGAAACATAAAATTCAACTTTAAATTATAAGGAAGATTGTAGGCTTGTTGTGTTTTTATTTCATTCATTTATACTAAGTGTGTCTGTAAGCCTTAGCATTCCTTTTTCTCTTTGCCTTATTAATTATACTTTTCTCTAATATGAGGTTTAAATTGATTACCGAACGAAAATTATTATAAACCAGCTTGCCCAAAGAAGGATTTTGCGGAGATGGAAGCATGATTTTATAAGCTTTGCTTTACTACTCTTATTTAAACGATTAACAATTAATATTTTAATAATCATCAAAATTAATTGTTATGTGACTGTATACATGCGTTTTGATTAAAAAATGGGCCTTTAGATCTTTCACTTTAAATTAAATAGTAGGCTATATTTAAGTTTTTGTACATTAAAACAGAATTCCATGTCTCTACATAAAATGTGCATCATTTCTATAGAGAACGTGTGCAATGTGGCTAACTGGGCGTTGGGCGTAGCCGCCCCGCCTTCGTGCAACAGGTATCCTAACCCGCCTCTCTAGTCCACAGACGCTTATGAAAGTACTAGCTTCACTAAATACTGTTACAGTAAATGATATTATACATTTTAGTATAACATTTATAGCAAGGTAAAATATAAGATACGTTTACGTTAATATTAGTAGATAACAAAATCATTGCCGCAACTGTTGAAAAGTTTTTAAATTTTAGGGACAGTTAAATTACTCTACATTTCTAATTCCTTTATTGATCATAATTTTCCAAAATCTATTTGCCACTGATCGTAAGCACACGGACACTATCAGACACGATCTTTATCATAATATTTTATGTCTAATTAAACAATAGAACTACTTTTATCATGCATTTTATTTAAGTGCTCTACAATAATTACTTTTCGAAATTGCAAATTAAAAGGTGGATGTTGTTGTTTTCAAATAATTATGTAGAACTGATAAGAGTATCAGCTGTTATAAATAACAGTATAGCCTTTTACACTGGCTGAAGAAATAAAGGTAAACAACCATTAGCTTATATATTAATTTATTCCGTGCGATTTGCTAATAGCTCCCCCATTTTTGCACTACAAACTGTCCGAGTTCAATATATATTTATTGATAATATGACTCTATTTCCACTTATCTACTCGCATCTAGTTTAATTTTATTTGTCTTTAAAACTTCAGTCAAAGTGATAATTTAAATACCATGAACCCTTAATATTTTCTTAATATTTAAATACTCTCAGAATTTATATAATTATTAACTAATTGGTCTTATCCTTATCTAAATCTATAATTAAAAATGTGAGTTTATTAAATTTTTGACTGAATAAACTACTGAAGTGATATAGTTACTCTTATTCTAGAAGCTAAAACACATGTCCCAGGTCATTATAAATAAATAAATATTAAGTATAAACGTAAGTAACTCCGTTTCGTACTTCCGCTTAGACGATTAACGTGCCTATCGTGAATTTTATGTTTCTGTAATCCAAAAATCCAACTAAAATTCTAACAATTTTAATGTAGTTTTGGAAGCCACATATTTAAGCACATAACCACTTAAGCATCAACGTTGGTCAGACATAAATCTAGCACCGTTTCGGAATGCACATTCTTCCACGAGAACAGAAAGTCAGAAACTTAGTATATTTATTCATTATAATATATCTTTTGTTAAACATTGCTTGTAATTTTATTCGACCAATCTTTCCTTCGTATCTAGAAGAGTATTTCTGTTTATTATTATTGCAACAGTGACATAAAAAATGTTGTCAACGCCTACTACCACTATATCGAAATTCAAAGCCTATTGGTAGAACAATAAATTATTGAGAGAGTCTATAAATATATTCCCTTTTTTTCTGCTCCATTAAACTACCGACTGTAAAAATCACATAACTAAGAATTTAACGTATTACATAATTTGTTTTGGATTGAAAAGAAAATAAAAACATTTTTTTTTTAGAAATCATAATATTTTTTAAAATTATTGATTTCATTAATTGATTAAGCGCAATGATCTCGTTAAATACGAAAAAAGTATATGAGAAAAAAAATTAAAATTATATCATATTTAAGGATAACTTACAAAAGTATCCTCAAAGAAAATCGTAAAGTCCTCTTTCACCAAACCATAACAAAATTACTTTCTTTTTGATGCCATCGCTTTAATTTAATAACTTATCGTTTCGCTTTATCATTAAGATTATTTATACGTTTCAAAATTAAACTTAGATTTTTCTATATAAGGATGACTACACACTTTCTTCAAAGTTTTTAAATCCTTTTTTTTTTATTTGGTATATTTATAAACGTCGACCCACTAGACAAATACTAAACATAAATTGATCATATTATATAAACATGACAACTTCACTACCTCACTACCAAAAAGTAACAAAACATATTTCTATTGTTTCCTTAAATGTTTTTTTTTAAATAGCAGAGACATCTGATATATCAATAATATGTAATAGTATACAGTGCACATTACTATTATACACTACAGCATTATAAATATATACCTGTACTTGTACCTCCTTGTACATGTCTTACTATATGCATAGAAAAGACTAAAGTGCAGTAAATAAAAATGCAATTGTAAAATATGAAAAAGTGTAACATCTAACATAATAGAAAAACAATAAATTTGACCTATATATATAGAATGTAAATCCTTTTGCAATCGTCGCGCTGTAAAGGAAACGCGCCCTAAATAACATAAAAGTTAAGAGGTCGGTTTCAGTATGAATAAATTTACGCCACCGCCCCCTCACCGGAATTACTCGATAACCAACGGCGCCTATGTTTTATAACCCGTGACATCCGAAAATAGATTTATCGTCACACGATCTAAGTACAAGAATTGGTCGAGATTTAGCCTACAATCAAAATTATTCTTCCATTTTAATTCTCAAATTCATGTGTTCATAACTTCTTAAAACATATTTTTTAAATGTTATATTTTACAAGTCTGAAAACTATTTGTATTTTGCTGATTAAAATTGTTGAATATTACAACAAGATTATTATTATTAATAACTGGTACATACGATGCGGGTAGAGGCGTATAGCACAAGCGAGGATATGTTATTTTCATTTTCGAGAAATCGTGTCGTATATAAGGCCTTCGTTTAGACATGTTTTATGTTGGGTTTTATTTCGGGAAAAGTCAATTATCTACATCACATATTAAGAGACGCGCACTTTATTCTGAGCAATGAACGGAGAGAAAGTCCGTTACATTGCTGAATATGCGACAGATTTATCGTGGCTCGAGGTGATGTTACTTTAAAAATGTGTCGATTAATATTATAAAAATAAATCAACATATCATTTAATTTATTATTTACTTAACGTCCAGCTTGAGAACTCCTTATCATTTGAAATTTAAACATGATTTATAAATAATATGTTTATTTGTAAATTAATAAGACATATATATTATGCAACGTTATTCCAGTCTTCAACATTTTAAAAACAGGTAGAAATTACCCATACTAGTGATACTACACACTGAACCTTTCCCCTCGAGATAGTAAGAGGTTCTTATTGGAAAAAAAAAGTGTAGAAATGATAATTTTTATGAGTCAACATTCGTTTTTGAGTATCGGAAATATCAATTAAATTGAATAATAAAACAGAATAGATTTTAGGTATAAATATTCGAGTATAAAAATATTTTTCATCGAATGATATTTTAAACAAAAGGTGAATATTTGAGAAAGTTAGATGGTAAATTAATGTATTAAAATATGCATTTAATGCATACGGCCTACTAACTTTATAATTCAATAGAGACTTTTGTTTTCGAAATGCATACATTTTAGATAAATTATTTATTACGAAATATCGATACATAGTGTGGGCTGAATACGTTGTACAGCACTATAAGGTCGTCACCTGGGACGCGGGACGCGGGGCGCGCAGACTGGCGTCGGAGCGGCGGGCAGGTTACGATTTACTCTCAACCAACTCAGCAGAAACTCTAACTGAGAGAATAGCTGATAATCCACATCCACAGTCGCTGCGTGAGAATTAAATCGAGATCACCACGATGTCGGTGACGTAACTCAGCTCACCCTCTTATTAATTATGTTTCCGTTTACTCATCTAGCCTTTACGAAGATGTGAAAGAATTTTTGAACGAAAAATTAATCAGAGATAGCTTTGAACGTCGACTTTTTTTGTTCGAGAAGATTCGAATGTAAAACCATATTCAGTTAAATTGACGTAACATTATTTATACCTACTATTACTGGTACTTTTTGAAAGCTTAATTTTTAATTTTACATCGTCCTTTTTTCACAAGCTTCGTAATCTTGTAATAAGAACATTTGACTATTGAAAAATCTAATTAAACATTATTTATCATAATAGATGCATCTAATTGTTTTTTTTATTCTTCCGTTCGACGAATGTAAACTATACGAAATTTATTTTTAGGATAAGAAACTAATTTTATTTGGGTATCATGTCTCACTATCTACAATTTCCCATCGCGATTAAAAGATAAAAAAATGAAATAAGCTCAATGTCTTTGTCAACGGAGCGAACTCTCGTTTCCACTAGCATAATGCAATTAATAGTTTCTGAGTGTGTGCAATCCCGATAGGTTTAAACATTTTAAATATTTGTTACACAATGGGTGATGGATTCCCCGTGCGTGTGTTAATTTTTTCTTTTTTGTTGTACTAAAGATGTATCCATCTATATTTATTAAATATATTTTGTAAAACTTAAGATTATACATAATGTGTATTTAAAATATGTACGTTATTTGTTTCAGATTTATCAAGGTCTGCATTAATGATACTGTCCTCTTTCTGAAGAAATTTTAAACTGAAGAACAATTAAAGTAAATTTTTGTTACGAAAATTTATTTTGAAGTGAAAAATTGACATTAAAATCTATTTTATTGGGTGATAAAAGTTAACGGAGTGCGTTGTATATTTGAAAAAGGACTGAGGTAAATGAAAAAAAAAATGTCGTGTCCTCGCGTATATGTTATTTATAAGTAAAGGACGAATAATTTGAAAAAAGTGATATATGTATATATATTTTTTTTATATGGCACGTATTTTGGATTTTCCGAGGACTATACTTTAAACAAAAATAGTCAAATCAGGGTATTTTTACCCGATTATATGTTCGCCCGAGCATTTGAATCGATGACCTAAATTATGTACATTTCAATTTAAAAATATCTTACCATATAGGTAGGTACTTCAATTGACTCCTAAATGTTTTTATGCGGGCCAATTTTATGAAATTTTTTAAGGTAACTAATTTATAGGATGATATATAAATGTTATTTGTATTTTAAATTAAATCGAGTACAACTTGCGTTTTCAATCAGTAGTTTCAGTATTTTAATAAAATGATATTTATGAATTAATAAACATTTTGTTTATCCTTATTTATGATTTAAAACTGATAATACTTATGCAAACTGTGAATTCGCAAAGAGCAAGAACTGACTCAATAGTGAAAATGATAAAACTAAATAGTTAAATAGTTTGATATGATTCCAGTAAGTTAATTTTAAACATATCGTTTCAATTAATTTCTCACGCAACAGGTTATGTTTCATTTAATTGATCAAAATAAAATCAACTTCAACGTGGATGAATAGATGATAGGTGTAAAGTGGATAAAAATCCAACCTTTGAACTCTATCAAAATGAACTATTTAAAAATCGTGTACAAAAATGTCGTTCAAAGATTGAATGGTATAAGATCGCTGAGACGTGTGGGGAAACATGTTGATGAAAAGCACAAACAAAAGTCAATATAGTCAGATCTCTAGTCCCAGATAATAAATATTTCGAATAAGCTACTTCTTCAACTAAATGCAGTAGATATTAGTTGTTAGTAGCGAAGGCTATCGCGTAAAATTACTCGAGCAAAGCGAGTTCACTTTGTAAATTACCTCAGTGGACTGTTTGTGATAGATTTATCAAATAAGTGTTCAATTTAGTAAATTTAATGTAAGTCAATTCCTGTAATATTTGACGTCCATATAAATGTATTTTAGTGCACAAATTAACTTCTTTATTTCTTTTGCGGATAACCACATATATTCGTTTAAATCACGTTCCAAAAAAGCAATATATGTATTTAATTGTGTTAGCCGCTAAATTTCCGCTTTTTATTCAATAGTAATTATAACATATACAATACAGCTGATATTGGTGCTATAGTTAATATTTTAATGAAACCTTTCGAACGCTTCTTTTTATTTTAACTAAGAATGTACGAATTATTAAATTCCAAAGTAGTAATGTGGTACGCTATATAATTAAATGCTACGTGTATTTTCACTTGACCTTAGAAAACTTGGGACAACGGACGTTTTAGAATCATTTAATATAATTTCATAGGATCTTAAAATAGATAGGAAATTCGTAGTTTTAATTAATATTCGATTATCTGACTTTAAGTCGTTTATATTTTCAATGTAGTATTTGTTTTCTTATCTTTGTAACTTGTAGTAACCATTGCCAAAACAAACATATGTCTAACAATGTGTAACCATAATTATTATTCTTGTATTAAATGAATTGAAAAACTTAAAATGAAATGTATAAGATGACTAGCCGATTTTGGTGGTATCTCAGAAAGGTAGAAAGAACGTTAGTTAATTATAATGTATATCATATGGTTGTTGATATGTGTAATATTAATTTAGAAAATACATAAGCAGAGGTCAATCCATATGGTCAATTAAGTATGGACAGAATTTAAATGTTCCACGGTTGTATTTAAACGTGAAACATCGCACTATGGTTGTAATGTGCTTTTAATCTTAGGACTGTGAGAGAAAATTGTCATTTGTGTAAATTTATGAAAAGATTAAAAGATTTTCGTAGCGTTAAAATTCTTAAAGAAAAAGAGTTCTCACAGGTAACACAAAATTACCTTAGTCCGATCACATAGAAAATTTAAATGATGTAAGCAGGTATGGCGGCTTTTTCGATGTATTGTTAAAGCTATGGCTGTCAAGTTTTGAGATGAGGGACTGGTTTTAGGTAGGAAAAATTACTACCCATATTAATGTTCATTTATATATAATTCATAAATTAATCGAGATGGTTCAGAAACGCAAATGATGCTGATCTTTATTTAATTTAATAATAAATTGGTATCATTAGAATATTAAAAAATAAAACGAAAAGATTAGATAAATGAAAAACAATGAAAAATTGACATCGAATAGCTTTAGAGCTAAGCTATTACTGTGTAAGAAATTTGTAGCTGTTGTTTTGTTTACAGTTTTTTGTGTTTTCTATGTGATTAGACTATATAATATTATTAGTATTTTTGTAGACAATTTAAATGTACGCCATATATGCCGTTGTATTTAAAAGGACTAGGGACACGTTCATCATAACATTATTACTCAGAATACAGAACAATTCTGAGCATTATTATTAAATTTAAAAAAATAAACATGCTCAATAAATGTATAATCGAAATAAATGTACAAAAAGAGGTCCATTAAAATTTTTCATTACTTATTAAATTAATTTACCTTTTTTAGATATTATCTATGTTTTTTTTATTCTTTTCAGAATTAAGGAAGATTTATTGTTATTTTCTTTTTAATATATATACATATATATGTATTAAGTTGTTTAACTTGGAAGTTTTTTGTTATAACGAGTTCAATCGTTATTTCGATAACTGTAAGACTTTTTATATATTAATATTAAAAATAATAGATGTTAGAGCCTTAATTGATCTGCAGTGCTTATAAAATCATGATATAGATTGTAGTAATGATAATACGCGACGTACTCTGTCGTACCTATCGTACGTTGCTTGTAGAATTGTCTACGAAGTGTTATATTTTTATATAAAAAATTAGAAGCATTGCTTGTTTTTTTATCTTAAGATCGGGCACACCAACCCACAGACATCTAGTAATTTATTTTGTAAAATGTTACAAATTATATAATTTTGCCTTATGTTTATGACGTAACAAATTGTTTTTTTTTTGGTTGCTTATTTTTAATGTAACAATTTTAAGACAAAATGTCAAAGAATTAGATAAGTTAGGCAAATTATGTGTTTAAATGTAAATATATAGATGAAAACATGTATGTAGAGATACATAATACTTATTTATGTATTAAATTTGATATTGTTTTCAAAATTTCATTGGCTGTATTATTTCAACCTTAATCCCCCGATTTTTGAAGAAATCCATGTCAACTTGTCTAAAATGAAACAATAAATTAAAAAAATGTATTTATTTTGTCATTAATTGTTACAATGGATTCATATTCTGGTTCTAACGCACCTACTTATAATAGGATGAATACTTTTATTGCGAGCATTCATTCGATAATAGTGTCCACAACGATTAATTTATTTAAACATGGTTCCCTATTTTTTATATGTACAAAGACACAAATGAACCTGAAGGATGACTAGAGCTAGTTGTAATGATAGGTCATCACCATATGTCAAATTCTAGCAATTATTTACTATGATATACACTGTGCCTATCATTAGAATCTACAATTCAAATAACCCATATCGCTACCGTTAGCGTAAAAATGAAGTTTTTATTTGAAACTACAGAAATTACATGAAAACAGTCGAGCCAAAAATATGAACAAATATTAAAACAAGTCCATAACTATGTAATTTCTTTAAAAAAAAAACAGCATTATTACATATACTTACTATTATATGTATACTTTTACACAAAGGGTAGCGATATATTTTAGATATTATTTTGATATTGCGCAATTAAATCATGGCGCTTTTACGAAAACATAATAAATCCGAACAAGCTCGTGTCATGTAAAATAATAATACAAATGATGGTATATTTCGTCTGTCGAACTTAAAGACTAACTATGTATTAGATATATTATTAAAACATAAATAAATAAACAGACACATATTACACATAATTGTTTTAAAAATACAGCTGTCTTTCTCGGTTTTAAACAGTCCTAAGTGTGGGTATTTGTATGCCAAATACCATGTTATTGAACCATTTAGAGAATAGTTTAATATGTAAAAAATAATAATTCTAAACAATAATTGTTAACTTGCAAAAAGCAGATCACGCATCTTCGCACTCTTCAACCATATCGCTCGGAGGTGACGGGAAATCAGGAGGACCCCAATTAAGGTATATACTCTCAGTATAAATTGCCATTCCAAATGAAAACAGCCACCTAAATAAAATATGCTGTCAATAGTTTCCGTTATGACTTCGCCCGCGTGTGAAGGAGGGACATGACAAGTAAAATTTGATGTTAACCGGTTGAGTAATTCAGGTATAACAAAATGGCTAAATACTTTCACATATATAATATTAGCTTGGATATGACACATTATAATTTTAGAATATATTAAAACCACAACTGAAAAATAGAGAAATAAAGCAGAAATAACACAAATAATTCATACTTGATTGATATCAAGTCTTCAACTTTGTCAGACGCATATCTAGTATAATAAGGGGTAAGTTTTATTTATTAATTTTTCCCGCCGCAGGTAAAAATACTAATTCGATTGGATGTTTCATATAATTGATTGTTTTAGAACACCACTATGTTAAAATGTTCCAAGTTTCATATATGTAATTTAGATATAGGTTATTATGGTAATTTAAGTACACAACGTTGTCGAAGATAAAATTGTCGGTCCAGACGCTTTCGAATCGAGCGATGATTTGGACTTTTTTAAAATGTCTCACAAAAAGTCAGTGTTATATTAGGCGACAAATTTAAAATGGCGGTCTGACCATTTTAATATCTCCTGCGCAGTTGGCTAGATTCCTTTATGTTTATATTAACCACAAGATCATCAGATGATTGAGATAATGAAATGTCTCGATAACATTTATCATAATAATAGATCTACAGAAACAATGACAACAATACTAAAGTTAAATACATATTCATACCAGGCTAATCCACCTAGGAAATGCTTCATATAAAAACTTTGCTTCTGTCTGTACCAAGGATCCCATGGTCCGCACGGTACGGGCAGCTCGTTCATGTGTGGTTGACATCGGGCTAGTGTTTAAAAATGATATTTATTTTCGATATGATTTTTTTATATATGTAATGTCGCTTAATGTAACTGTGTTTAAAGAACCAAAAATAAAATTAAAGACAAGCTTAAATTAAGTACCCTAATACTATAAATGACCAACAGTAAGCATGACACATTAGAAATTATGAATGTAGTAGTATTCTTCACATCATTCTATACCTACTGACATGAGTAGCCATTATATTCAATTGGCCTATTCGGTAGTGTTAGCTGTTATTTTAATTAGTAATATACCTATTTTTTGTGTTACACCATACATTTTAATTTAAGGTAGCCTTTTAGGAATAGCCTTTAGAGAAATTTGAGAGAATAAAATAAAAATTGACTTCATTTTAAATAGGTCTTTTTTTGCTCGGTGTCACTGTAGAATAATTTGTTCTATTAAAGGGATACGATGTGGAACGGAGACTGTTTTCACTGGATTTATATTAAACGGTAATGTCAAAAAAATTTACGCCTAAAAATATAAAATACACGGACACGTCTTTTCATTTACTTGCTATCTTCTTTTTATCTCTGCAAATTTATATTCACATTAAAGTTACAATACGAAAATTCACTTACTTGGTTTATTGGCTAATTTCCTACTGTGTAATAGATTTGAAAATCCTTTTTGAATGGTTATTATTCGTGATCGCATAATGCTGTTTTTGTGTCAGTCATCAATTCAAGAGACATCTTTAAAAATATTAATATTTGAATGTAGACGTTTTATTACGTGCCAGTAGTTTGACTTAGCTATGAAATGACATTTTCATTTTTCTTCAATTAAAATTGATCATTTGTCGTGTTGTATTGTAATAAAAGTATTTCGAAAAAATAAATAAAAATTATCGTAATTTAATTAAAAAAAAACTCAGGCACCAAATTCTGTAACATCATAAATTCAATGCTAAGAATATTTCCTTGACATCCAACAAATATCTATGGTATTTTTTTTTTGAGTAACTAATCCTTAATTTATTAACTAACTCATTTCTACTGTGTTTAACTGTGTTCCTATACAGTTTGTATTTATGAGACGCTGTTTTTTACCAAAATGACGAAAATGAAATAATTTTGGTTTAGAAAATGCTTCATTCTAAACATTAATGTACGGAACCCAAAAAAAGAAAACAACTGTAACTGTTTACTTAAACCTTTATTGTCTAAACGGAATTAGTAACTATCAGGTCAATAACTTACAAAGTATTTGCCTCATACTAAATTAGGTACCTTATATCTTTTAAACTACTAGATTCTTAACCTCACGAACTATATTTAGCTGTAGAGAAAAGATTTCGTTTGAATCTTATTACATGCCAGTATCACAGTGAACCCAATAAAGAGATTGTTGATTAAATATTGCGTAGGAAACGTTAATCTTCAATTACTTATCATTTATTACGAGGGCGAAGGACTCTAAGAATGAGTTAAGCATTTATAAAAAAATCCCATTTAATACATTATCCCATTTAATGTCACTCAAGGTCACAGACCAATCGTTAACCAATAGACAATATTGGACGGTTATTTGCAATCATTTCACAACTTATTGTAAAATATATTCTTTTAATTCCTAGCATCTACATAACGAAACAAACTATAAAATGAATTGTTTTTCAATTTGAAGCAATGCATTTAAATACCACGGGCTTATTAATTGTAATTAAAAAAAGGGAACCATTTTATTTCGTGCGTGTTACATATTTAAAATGAAAGAGTAAATAACTAAAAAAGCTATTGAACTATAAATTTTGATGTATCGCAAAGGAAATTTGCTATTTATTTTGCAATTATTGTCAAGTTATTATGACGCAAGAAAATCCCAATATCTGTGGTAAGGGGTGAGCACTCCCCGATTCAAATTAAGTCTGAACAATCATGTCAAAAACATTCTTATTTATTATTGAAGATAAAACTTTTAAACTTATTTAGATTGTAAACTTTATTTACTTGAAAAATAAAATTACTCCTCTTAAATGGAAATTAATAAAATATTTATTTTTAGTACATAATGTATCTAACACTATCAAAGGAAATCGGTGAAATGAGATTTATTACTAAAAAATATACTAATTTTAAATCCATGAAAACTGTTATTTGTTTGAAAAACTGGAAAATCGGTTCTTGGCTTATTCAATTTACTTTTGAGCAAATAAAATGCAAGACATTAAAATTAGTCCAAATAGTATAACCATGTAATGGAATAAACTACTATAAAATAACAACTGAGCATTTTGACTTCATCATACAGAAGTACAGTTTTCATAGATTTTGCATTAACATAGTATTGCTAAATTAAGTTATTTATAGGCTAGTTATCTACTTTCAGGTTTGGGTTTAGGAGGTTTGAAACCCATTATTTTCTTCTTTTTTTTCTCCTTCGTACCACTTCCGGATTGGAAACTTTTCCAACTATCTACTCGGTTTTGTCGTGATTCCTGTAAATTACAAAAAAAAAAGCTATTTATTATGTAAATTAATTTGTGGAACTGACTGCATGCTCATTTATTTTTCTTTTCTTTAAAAATACTCATTATTAATAATATGGTCTGAATAAGCTACAATAATGCGACAAACTCATAATCATTCTTAGAAAGAAAAAAAATTATGATATTACCTCAAAGTTTTTAGCCCACTCTTTTTCAAGTGACATTTGTTCCTCTTGTTCAATTTCTGCTTCACGTTTACGTTTTCTCTCTTCCATGTCTCGAGTCTCTAAGTGTTGACGCTTACGTTCCATGTCCGCAAACAACTAAAAAAGAATTAATAACATTAAATGCTTAAATACAAATAAATATGAACTAAAAGTAGTTACTATATAAATCTTGACCGCGTGGAATAGTTTGATTTTCCCGTTGAATCGCAATTCCGATCCTCTGGGCAAAAAACGAACCAGCCCTGTCACCAGTGGAGGCAATTAGGCGAGGTGCTATACTTTGGATGAACAACTAAAATAGTTTAAAATAAATACCCCTTAGTCTTTATTTTCGTTGCCACGTGCAAGTTTATTAATAATATAACAAACCCAGCAATATAAAGAACTGAAGATTTATTAAACGATTTTATAATAATAGTTGTCACAATCAAAAATACATGTGAACTAAATATTCACATATATTTATGATTTATGTTGGTGACCTGGTATAACTATTGGATAAGTTACATCATATGTGACATATTTTCCTCAGGGTTGTATTATAACAAAAATATTCTTGTATGTAAAACAAATAAACATATATCAAACTTCAATGCATTTTTTTATGATATAGTTAGGTCGACGGATAAGTGGTCACCACCATCCAGACACATGATGATATGGTAAGAAACAAAAATCAATCAAAATCTAAATATACTCTATTCAAGGCTTTTACAAGTAAAATAATAAGTTATATTAGTTAAATATAATTACGAATGTATATAATATCATGCCTGGAAATCAACAAGTATTAGGTCTACACATTTGTATCATCTACTTAATCTTGAATTATTCGCTCTTGTATTTTTTTATCACTTACCCTTCAAATGGGAATACAAAATCACTGAGTACTACTGTTAGACGGTAGATATCGGGCGAGTGTTGCAAGTTAAACCTTATAAAAATTTAGCTTTTGTATTGTCCTCTCTCAGTAGACATACAGTTACCTAACAGCTAACTCAATAAATATGTCCATTTCATGACTTAAATATACATACCTTCATAGTCATAACATAAACTGCATGTTTATATTTGTCAGGATCATCTTCTGGTATACCTTCAGTAACTTTGCCATCTTTCTTTTGTTTTTTACGTTTTTGTTCTATCTGTAATAATTGAAATGAGGTTTAAAATTAAACATAATTATTGGTAAATATATTTCACTTATTATATGCAAGGTTAATTAAAGTAAAGATAATTTTTGGAAAATCTATTAAAGTATCTTTGAATTTGAAATTGTGTGATATTAGAAGTGGGAAGATTGAACCTCAATCTTCTATTTAAAAATAAAATTATGAAAACTTCTATTTACAAGAAGGTAAAAGTCAAATTATTCACTATAAATCTTTAGGCTGCTGCTGTATGTCATTTAAGAAATGAGCTTGGCTTGTCCAATGAAAATCATATAAATTAAAAACTCAATAGTACTGATAAAGATAGCACAAGATACCAGAACCAGGTGGATTTCTACATTTTATATGGGCTATTAAAGCCTACATTACAAATGAAACAAATAATAAATAAAACTATTCATGACATACTGGGTAAATAACATAATATAATAACTGATAAAACTATAAATTTCAATAGGCCGAATATCACACTACATGACAAAACTAATGAAATTGTTATTCTTATTGACATAGCTATCCTGAACGCTCATAATATAAAGTCAACAATTTCGGAAAAGCTCATTGAATATCAAGAAGTGATAGAACTGTAGCATCTGTGGTGTGCGGCATCCATCCATATTGTTCCCATTGTTACCTAATCAACTGATATATAACATGTTTCTCATCACTCGTAATCATAAATTCATAACCATTTATTCCAATAGGCAGTTATCCTCAACATTTGCTACCTCACCGGCAAGTTTTTTATGACAACATCTATCTCAGATGCTTATAGCATTACTTAACTTTTATTAGCCTATGGCTATGGCTCATAGCACACGGCAATATAGATACTTCATAAGAGAAAAAAGTAAAATAATAGTTATAAGAAATAAAAAGCACACCACTGTTTTTTTATGTGCTTAATCTGTGCTAATAAATCTACTCACGCTCAGATGGAAAGGAAAACTTTGTGATGAAATGTGCAGGTGTCCAATGCAAAGTAATTCTACCCTTTGTGTGTCTACAAACCCATAATAGGCTATTTTGACTGGTTTTTAAAATATATTTTATATTATTTAGTAGAAGTTAAGGAACCCAGTAAAAGTTGTGTTTTTTAATATCATATTAAAAATTCCATATTTAAATAGCCGCGAAAACACTACTTGGACAATATGGCGCTGCAATGAGGTCAGTGACGTCATTTTCCTGTATTTTTAATCTGTGGTTCATATAGTAGAAAAGCAAAGTTTACAAGAAAGTGACTTCATCGTAAGCCCAACCAATCAGGACCATTTTGTGTCACATGAGAAATGTTTGAAAATTTGCATTTTTATTTATGGATTTTTGAATAAATTAAGTATTATTTTCAACTTTCGTTAGTAAATAACCATTTTTAAACTTATAATATACACTGATTACAATAATTCACAATTTATTTTTCGCATTGTCAAATAGCCTATTAGTTTATGCTGAGCATAGATCTTAACCCAGTAGTGTTAAATTAACAGGCTGTTATTAAAGTAAGCAAATTATTTTATACATTAACCCTTACCATGTGGTCTGTGCGTTCCTTAGCTTCCTCATATATATCCAAACTCTTTTTCCTGGTTTCTTCATTTTCTAAAGTTTTCCAGGCTCTGTTTATAATTTCAAACGCCTGTTGAGCTCGCTCTGAGTCATCCTAAAATTCAAAATATAATAATCTAATTTTTAGTTTATTTAATATTTGCTGGTAGTTGTTAAAGTATACTTTTTTGGCTGGCCTTCTTCTTTTTATGTAACATACCTTAGATCCAGACAATGTTTTAAATGGTTATGTTATCTAATATATTACCGATAAGTATAATAGGTATAATAAAAGTTAAATCAATTAATTTATTTACTGGTTCTAAGTATTAAGAATTAAAATAAATCCTTTCATTGTTTTGATGTTTGATATTGTTATAGTAAATCAAACACCTTTTATGCAACCATTCCTTACCTACGTACAAGCAGCTCAGGTTGGCTCAGGGTATGCAAACGTTCCCATCTGTGGATAAAAACCAAATGTTGACGGGTATACCGTCTCAGCGAAAAATCTAGGATCTCCTCTGAATTTAAGCTACTACTACTGTGATGTAGGTCAAGAGAGTGTGGAGATAGTAGCAACATTGAAAAACAAACAATTTTATCAACTGTAATAGCATTTGAGCTATTAACTTCACATTTAGTTCTTGTTTTAAAGGTAAAACACAAGAAAACATTAATATGTATCTACAGCTAAAAGACTAGTGGTATACCACTAGTCTTATTATAAATGGTAAATTTTTCTGGGTAAATTTATTTAACATGCAAATAAAACCATTTTACTTACTATATTTTTATCTGGATGTACTAGTATTGATAGACGTCGATATTTTTTCTTAATTTCATCCAAAGTGTTTTCTGGATCAACTTGTAGTACTTCAAAAGGATTTAAATTGAAATAAGTCGATCCTGGTCGAAGTAATCTCTCAATTTGTTGCTTTGGAGTTAAAACCGAATCTCTCTTTTCAATTTCTTTTACCTGAAAAATTATGCAAAAAATATAAGATCATACACTACTAAGAAATCTTCTTTTATTATAAATGTGTATATCACATACATAGATATATTTGTATCATTTTAGGTTACATTACCTCCGTATAAAAGTCTTCAAAAGATTCTTTTCCGCTAGATGTAGTAGACGACATTTTCTCTTATTTTAAAATAAAATCATTTAAACGAATGAAAATGAAATGCTATAAATAATAATGTTTGAATAATTATTTAAACTTTACAGGAACCCGAAAGTTAACACAGAATTACGGATTATGAAATAATAATACGACTTTTGACAGCTAACAAGTCACAGCATTGAGCATTTGAGCGTTGCGAATTTGACAGCGATTTTAATGATTTATGTTCCTGCTACACGTATACTCATACGTTTCGCGACCAACTTTGTATTTACTTTAATTTAGTTAAAATAATTCAAAACTTTATTTTAAACGAAAAAAAGAAATTTCTACGTTGTAGTTAAAAACTATTAAAAAACAACAATTATTTTAAAATCTGTATTTTATTTATTTATGTTCCACCTGTGTTAAACAGGTAACAGAGATAAATAAGTTCATAATTAAACCTTGTGCGTTAAAATTGACCACTTCCTGGTGTTCAGTTGAGCTAAAATTTCATATTGTCATTTATATTAAAATATAATTTTGCTTCAATTAATTCGCCTAACATTTTAAGGAGATGCTACGAGTTTAAATATCATGTACATCGTCATACGCGGGGCCAATTGTGATCTCTAATTTTCGTAGTAACACCTTATAACATGTTTATATACCACAGTTTTAAATATCGCAAGTATGTCATACACTCTTGTATACATCTTAACGTTATGCGCCAGCGCAATATACGAAGTGAAAAGATGAAAATGTAACGAATAAGACCACAGTTTTTTTCAATAATAAATCACTATAGATTTATTCATCTTTTATAACATATGTTCCCAGCATAAAAAATAATAAATTATTTTTAATTTTTCGTTGTTGTTGATCTCGGCTTTTGCATTGTTGAGTAGTTTGTATCTGTAATTCTGTAATCTATGGTATTCTTGATTTCATTGGGAGTGTTGAGTGAATTGTTACCTATCCAAAATTCAATTATCAATATCGATATCACAATACGAATAAGGTTGGTTCTATCTATTATCTGCTTGATTATTTTTTATTTTTCATTTCATTTGATTCAAATAGGATCAATTATTATTAGAAGCCATTTCAATTTATTTATATTGCTAATTTGTAATATTTACATAAGTACCGACCGTAGTTAAGGTGTCGATTTGTTGTGTCGTGATCGGTAACGTGTGTTTAAACAACTCGTTACATCCGGCTTCGCTTGTATCAAGATTTAAAATGTTTTATATGTAAACTTTCATTTTGAAATATCAAACAGGTTTAGTTAAAACATCTTATGTATTTGTGTTAGGTATATCTATCGCATTAGTAATTGAAAACATCTACAACTATCTCACCAAGGCACTTCTTAAAATATATTTATTACGAATAATTTGAACTACTAATTTTATTTTTATCAGGTATGATGTTTACTGGTAAAGTTGTTCTTCTCACCGGTGCAAGCTCAGGTATTGGCGCCGAAACTGCTACTGAATTTTCAAAATTGGGGGCGAATGTTGTGATAACCGGAAGGAACCAAGATGCACTCAGCAACGTTGCGAAGCAATGTGAAGAAATTTCTCCTACAAAATCGAAGCCTCTCTCTATTATTGCCGATATAAACAACGAAAATGCTGTAGAAAATATAATAAAAACTACTATTGAGCATTTTCATAAGCTTGACGTATTGGTGAATAATGCGGGTGTTTTGGAATCTGGGACAATTGAAACCACAACTTTGGACCAGTACGATAGAGTAATGAATGTTAATGTTCGAGGACCTTATTATTTAACTATGTTAGCAGTACCGCACCTCATTCAAAGCAAAGGCAGTATTGTAAACGTTTCCAGTGTTACTGGAATGAGATCTTTTCCTAATGTTCTTGCTTATTGTATGTCTAAGTCAGCTTTGGATCAATTTACTAGATGCGTAGCTCTAGAACTTGCACCAAAAGGAGTTCGTGTTAATGCCGTTAATCCTGGCGTGATAACAACCGGTTTACATAAGAAAGATGGAATGGACGAAGTCCAATACGAAGCATTTCTAAAGAAATGTGCCGACACCCATGCTATAGGAAGGCCGGGCTATGCAAGAGAAGTTAGTTCGGTTATTGTATTCTTGGCTAGTGACGGCGCAAGCAATATTACGGGGGCTACTTTGCCTGTAGACGGTGGCCGACATGCAATGTGCCCACGATAAATATCTTTCAATACATGACGGAAACACTAATTATGGATATTATTTACAAAAAATAAAACCTTATATATCAATGAAATGTCTTTAATTTTTATTTACTACTAATAAAATATTAAAACGAATGCCACTAATTAAAAAAAATGAATATACATTTTATTACATTTTATGTTTAATAAAACAAAAATTTCTGTCAAATGTTTAAAATATATATTTTGTTAATTCACCATTACACAATTGTAATGTACTTAATATTTTAAAATGCCGAATCATGAATAAAAATAAAATATTAAATGTTATCGCTTACTGTAAGCAACGATAAAATTTGTTTTCTTATGACATAATTATTGTATCTGTATGTAATAAATGGTACATTAAATTATACATATGTACATTTATATATGTTTTTAGCGCTGTTTTTCTTTTTACGATATCTATGCTTATAGTTATAGTGAAGTCACATTCGTATAACTAACTTTTTATTCTTTGTTTTTGACGCATTGAATAATCTGGATAGTTTCGTTTGCTATCGCTGCTGACGCGTCTGTAAGTCCTTCAGTAACACAAGTAACGACGATGTCTAGACCGTTGTCGACAGCGGTTCTAACTTCAAAAGCCTACAATAAAAGTAATAATTAAAAAATATAAATAATACTTTAAAATATATAATTTTGTGTATAACCTTTTGCGAAACATTCCAAGTTGCGACATCAATGTCTGCAAGGATTTCTTCTTTCACGTTATTCAAACATTGATCACTGTTCTCTTCACATGCTTCTAAGCTCGTTTTTATTTTATTTTGAACTGAATTTAAAAATATCGAATCGTCGATATTTGAATTGTGCGATATCTCTATGTTGGCCATCAGCTGCATATTATTTGATATGCAAGTTGTAACATTAATAAATATTTCCTTCAATAACGTTTCTATCGCGTTTTTATTTTCCTGTAAATAAAGTACGTATAAATTATTAGTTTCAATCGTCAGTCCGGTCGTAATTATGCGATAACTTCATTCGCGTGTGACTTCATTCCGATGGACATGAAAGTGCAATGTTTTGAGTAGATAATTTCCGGAAATAAACCTTAACTTCTAGGATGTTAAAACATGAATGCTACTCCAGATATATTCTGTAACTTGATTGTTTTCTATTAGTCTAAAAGGCACCTAATTTCTTTTGAATCCGTTTGTATATTTCATGAAATTCAATTGTTGCGCGAAAATTGATAAGTATTTGTAAAGTGTAAAATTAATAGTATCTTACCTTAACACATTTTTTCACATTTTCGCCCGTAGTAATAGCTTGTTCAATTATATTCTTCAATTCCTCTTTTAAGTTTTCAAATTTCTTTTCAAAAACTTTTGCAATCACTTGAATTTTATTTTTTATTTTGAGCACATATTCCTTGATATTCTGTTTTGTATTATTTGTAATATCCTTGAAAGCCTCCCAGGCCCTGACTATTTTAGATTTTATTCTGCTCCATATATCTGATAAATCTCTCTGAATTCTAGAATGCTGGATGTCTATATCCAAAATTTCAAGAGAATCTTTAAAAGCAATGACATTGTTTTGTAATTTGCTTTGAAAGGAGTGCTATAAAAATAAAATCTCGTTTAAGCTCAAAAAAAATATTTTCTTTTATTGAGTGCTTTAGAAAATAATAAATACCTGACACCCTGCAAGCAACACTAAGGTAATTAATAAACTGTTTCGCATGATGTTCTTAGCTACAAAAAGTATGTAGTTCTAAATTATTTTCACATTTATTGTCCTTATATATCCAGTCAGGATATTTCAAGTACTACTTTGGGAAAATATTTGCGCAGTTTTGTTTCAAGGATAAAAGTATCTATATTTGTCACAATCATTAATTAAGTGTCAGGTTACTAAACTTTGTTGTATTGTTTGTTGTTTGATATCACAGTTTGTATTATAGTATTTATCACAGCGACGTGTTTTTAAGGACACGCTTGCCTCTTTTTAAAAGATTGCAACTAATTTCTCTATCTTTAAAAAGTATATGAGTCTATAGCTTATCGAAATAACTCCTGAGCATTTTTTTCATAATGTTTAGTTACGTCATGAGCCGCGAAATAAGCCTTTCTTAATCTCTATAAAATAAAATATGAACCAATATGAAGCTGTATTTTTTATATTATATTTCTATATTTATAGGTTATGTTTAGCGGTCGTGCATTTGGGCCACCTGATTGTAATTGGTCTGCCCACAGAAACCGGTAATTTAAAAAATATACCCATTCCTTACATCGCTAATGCACCATAGGAACTAAGATGTTATGTCTCTATTGTGTCATTGATTCATTCAACTGCTTGCAAGTGAGTGGTAACTACACACAGCCATACTACCAAGTATCTATAAATTATGTAGAAAAGATTTTCTACATAATTTTTCATGAATATTACTATTAATGTTGTCGCTATGGTTTTTGAAGTAGACAACATTATAAAAAAAAGAAATCATTGGATAGAATTTAACCTCGCGCTCGGCAGTATGTGCTGGAACCGGGAACATTGTGATATCTTTAAGTTTCATTACTGTATCTCTTTATTTATTCTTTGCTTAATTTGAATAAAGAAGAACGTTATTAATTAATATCAAGAGTTATCTTTCAACAATTAATTAACAAAAAAAACTTTAGCTTATATTAATAATAATATATTTTTATTAATGTTATGTATTTTCTGTAGCTATCTTTGTTTTGCTGTATTTTATTTTTTTAAAGTTTAACATATATTGTTACTTAAATTTTGCAATTAATTAAATTAATATAATATAAATAAGTAAAAGTGAACACTTATTTATCTTTTATAAATAAGTTATGAGGCAACAATGACAGAGCATTTTTAGAAGATTATGCGAACATATTCTGGTGGTAGATAAGTGGACTCTGATCTCACATTTTCCCCCCTCTAACCACAAAGGAAGCGTGTATTATGCAAAAATAGCTTACTTAGCTTAAAGGCGATCTAGTAAAAAATTAAAAATAATTAATTAATAGTAAATTTATTTGAATGCCAATTGTGTACGTGAGAAATTTTGTCACCAAATGTATTTTGGTTTATTGAGAAGAGTTATTTCCAGATAATGAGGAGAAAATTGAAGATGCAGAACAAGTTCCAATTTCCATGACGATCTTTGCCGAATTGACACCAGCTTCAACGAACTTGGTACCTGCGCATACTTCAAAGGCAGCTGGTAATGTTGAGAAACCTAAATTGATGCGAGAAATCTGAAATACCAGGAAATAATTTAGTGACAAAAAGCAACAAACAGATTTATTATATCTAATATAGATATTACTTATGATGTCTTATTAATAGCTTGTGATGTCAAGAAAAAAACGAACATTGTGGGCCATTTTGTGCATGTCTTATGACCTAAGAGTAGTTAGCTGTTGTATCTGCCTTCATATCATAAAACATCACATCACCTTTTTTATGATATAGGTAGACTGATAAAGCAAATGGGCAACCTATCCTAACTTATATAAATCAGTGATCACTACCGTCCATTGACAAAACCGCTATAAGAAATATTAACCATTTCTAACATCCCCAGTACCTAAGCCACCCACCATTAGAACTATGAAGTTATGTCCCTTGTGACTGTAGTTACTCTGGGTCACTGTTGAAACCGTAACACAACAACAATTAGTATTGTAGTTTGGCAGTAGAATATCTCATGATTGGATGGTGGTGAAACCTACCCAAATGGGGTATTTCAAAGCCCTACCACCATTTAAATTAATGAATTAAGGCTTTAATATATCAAAACGATACGACAGGATAACATTTTAGCTAATACCGTATTCAAAAAGATTAGTATGTACTGAAATTTGTTATTACCAAAAGTCCACTTTGGGTTAAGAAGACTGCTCCTTTGAATTCAGTTCGTATAGCGATACGGCTGAGACAAGCACCCGTTGCTAAAAGACCACGTTCGCTTTCGGTGCACTCCTTCAATTCGGTCAAAGTGTTACGGGTATAATTCGTCATATTGGACGATATGTCCACTAGTTCATCAACCATATTTCCAATTTCCGTGACGCGATCACCCGCACATTGTTTTGATTTTTCAACAGCATTATCGAAAACACTATCGAGCTCACTTACATGAGACTGAAAAAAAGGTTTATTGAATATAATAAATGCACTTTATTTTTATTGATATGTTTTGTCATGTAACATAAACAAAGTCTATATGGCGTCTTTGATTTAAAAATCATTAAAATATTACAATGGATGTTATAAAAGTAGTTGATAGTTTTTGTGAGAAACCTGAATTCTCAGGCTAATTAAGACATTCTCGGGTTAATCATGACAATTATTACAAATTAGGAAGTTCTTGTTGATATATGTCCATACTTACATCAATACAATTGCGAACTTCTGATCCAGCATTTACAAATCTGTCAGTGATATTTTTGACGGCAAGAAAAACTCGGTCACGGATTTTCTGCAAATCATTGACTAGTTTCTCAGCGAAAAGATTCCTCTGTTCATGGATTCCCGCTGAGAATGTTTTCACAGCATCCATTGCTTGTTGGATGGCACCACGTAGATTATTTATTAGTTCTTCTATGAGTACCCTGCATAAAGTAATAAAGTAAATAATTACCTTGCAAAATATGTTCATTTTTTTTTTGATTATTATTAGGAATATGAATATAGTTAATATTGTTATATAAAGGTAATTCGACATGGGACGTGAAAAATAATATTGTTTTGTATAAAATAGTGTTTTGTAGATGGTAGTTATTATATAACTCCGCAAATCGCAACACATAGTTTAAAATCTTTTAGGTTAAAATCTGTCTAGCATTAATAGTGTTATATAATTTGTAAAGAATATCTTCAAGGTTTGTATTGGTGGGTTATTTCTATGTTCATAAAGGAGTATCTGACGATAATGTATTTTGTATATGAAGTTATAAGCTCACGTTGTGTTTCCAATGAAGTTACCATCACGCCGTTGTAGTAGCAGCAAGTCGGTATCAGGTGGACTTCCCAAAGATGAGGAAATCTAAAAAAAGAATTATGTTATATGTATCGAAAATATAACCTGAGAACTTTGTCATAACTTCAAGGCAAATTTTAATGGAGTGCATTATTTTGTATTTTATCTTGATATAATTTTATAATATTGGTAGTCGTACTGGCAAACGAGCCACCCGATGGTAAGTAGGTATTCACCATCTCCCATATAGACAATAGCACTGAAAGAAGTACTAAGCATTCCTTGAAACATCAATACGCTACTGACCTTGGGAACTAAAATGTATGTCCTTTGTGCCTGTCGATACACTGGCTTTCTCACCCTTAAAAGTAAAACACCACGGACTATGCTGATAATTGGGTACCTAACTATAAGAGCTTGCACAAAACCGTGCCACCAAGGTATTATAAATAACTTATTTCAATATATTTGAAATAAAAAAAGTTCAGGCTCAGCATTGTCTTGGATAAATATAGATGTGCATTTTATCATAACCTGGTAAATGCAAGAGAAACCGCGAGCGACATCTAGTTAAAAATAAATGCTCAATAGTTACCGATAACAAGATACCTATGTCGCATAAGGAGCAAATAGATATTTATGAAATTTATTTAAATTAACATATAGTAGGATAAATATAATAAAATTTTAAGAAAGCGCGTTAAAAATAAATTTAAATAAAATATGAAGCATTTATAAAAATAAATTTAATTTACGACTTACCAGAAATATGGATACAATTACCGAAGCGAACTTCATTTTCAGCTGAATCGAAGCAATCGTTAGAAAATGTGATGGTGTGTAGTAATGATCCATGGTTTTATATGATATTCTTGCAAAATGCATTCTTTACATAGTTACTCTAAACAAATGAATGTTATCTTATCTATTTCATGGGATATTACATTAACAAAATCAAGTAAACACACGAAATTGTCATAACGTTGGAATTTTCTATTACTATATTGCAAAAAAACATACGTTAATTTTACCTTCGATATGTATATCATTTGGTATGATTTCATTTCGTAAGTTCATTTATTCTGTTATGTCCACGCATTCCAATTCTTGATAAAGAACTCTTTGAGTCTAAGTTCCCGTTTTCCAGGCATTCGATCAGGTGCCACCATTGTCATTTGTCTGATGAGTGGACTGGAGGCTATACGCTACGTTTTCCGATACTAGTTCTGAACCGGGGGTTGTACGCTTGGATCCATCTGTTTTCAAGGTTATCGATCTTTTAACGTTAAGAGACCACTTCCACTATCTGTTAATTTTTCAATCAACGAGTGTGATGTATATTTTAAATAAATTTGTAATTAATTGATTAAAAATGTGTCAATTTTCGTATTTTCTAGGATTTAATATTTCTTTGTTTGTTGAAATTATTGAAATTTATGTTCATTTTTTATTATAAAAAGGAGATTTTTTTAAACATTTAAATCAAGAAGAGACAAGAACTAAACTTAAATTTAAACGGTTTTTTTTTTCTCTAGAAAATATTTATAACATAATATTCCATTTTTAGTATGAAATTAAATATAAAAATCAAAAACGAATTCAGTTTTCCTCTCTTTTGATGAATCAAGGATTAACTTAGATCATTTGATTGAGTTTTAATAACAAAACGAAAAATAACTTTTTATTTTTTTATTTATGGTATAGGTTGGCGGGCAAGTATATGGCCCACCCGACGGTAAGCGGTCACCAGCACCCATAGGCAATGGCGCCGTGAGAAATGTTAACCATTCCTTACATCGCCTACCTTGGGAACTAAGATGTTGTGTCCCTTGTGTCTATAGTTACACTGGCTCACTCACCCTTCAAACCGGAACACAACAATATTGAGCGTAGGTGGTACCTACCCAGACGGGCTTGCACAGAGCTCTAGCACCAAGTGAATTTTTTTTATGTGTAAAAAATTAAACATTATTTTTTACACATAAAAATGTGTAAAATGTGTGTATAGTATAGCCAAACTCTATGTGAACAAATCAAATTGTATCGAATAATTATATGATTCAACCTTGTGCTAAAAATCCGTCTGATTCCATATCTTAGTCAAACATAGAACAATTAGATTCGTGAAGAACAATGTGGAAATATTTGCGTATAATATATATCATTAAAGTACTATTAAAAATGAAACATTTTAAATATGACTTATTTGTTGCTTATGAACAAACACATGATGCAATTAGGACTATGACAAATAGCCCATTGTAATTTGATAAAACCAAGGCCTTTGAGATAAGAGCAAATAAAATGAATTGGTTTATTCAACACTTTCAATGCTAACCGTTAAAATATTTCTATTAAAGCTTGCTTTAAGAATTTAGGCACTGTAATGGTCGATAAATAATAACGAAGCGAACGTCGAAAATTGTTGTGATTAAGAGTTTTAATGAACACTATAAATTATTTTTAAATTGCAAAAGAAAATTAACTTTATGATAAATGACGCTAATTCAAATCAAATCAAATCAAAATAAACTTTATAACTTCCAAGCAGTATATATTAATTCAAATAATTGTATTTAACTAACATAACTTTGGTTTTATTAAATGTTGAAATAGAGTAACTACTGAGTTTCTTGCCGGTTCTTCTCGGTAAAATCTACTTTGGTAGCTTCACTTAATTATTAATTGACGATTTAAAAGTGCTTGTAAAAGCCCACTTGAATAAAGTTTATTTTGATTTGATTTGATTGTTGTAAATATGTTGCGACGCAAAAGTGAGTATTCCTACTTTTTTACAAACATCCCGAAGAGAGTCTCTAGCTCTAAGATTATAAATAAACCGGATTGCTCTCTTTTGTAAAATAAAGACAGATTTAATATCTGCAGCGTTACCCCAAAGTAATATGCCATATGGCATAATACTGGGAAAATAACCAACATAAACTAAACGAGCGGTATCAATATCAGTTAGTTGTCTATCTTTTCTAACCGTGTATGCTGCGGAGAATTATCAATCTTATTAGAATATTGTCAAATTAGATAAAAATCTGTTTTTTTTTTATTTTTTAATCATTTTAGTGAGTTCTATTTTTCCTTGCATTATTTATTATGTATGGGCAAAAGAAACAAACAGTGAAAATATTTTTGGAGCATAGCCCATTAATACATTAAATTTACGCCTTAACCCTTTTCGATTGTGTTAGACTTGCTGTTAGAATCATTATTTTTGTACGCAGACTGTGATGCAGTTTCGGTAAGAAAAGTTAGAAGTAAGTACAAAAATAAGTACGTTATTTAGCGGACCACGATTTGTTCCATTTTCATTGTAGTCTCACATAACTCATAATTTGTCTGATGTACTATGAAGAGTTGGATTGAAGCTTATTTCACCACGCTGCTCCAATGCGGATATACACGTGGCAGTTTCTTTATTTTTTTTAAATAAGACGCGTGCATGTTTCCTCACGATGTTTCCCTTCACCGACGAGGACAAAATTATTTTTATAATTCATAAAAGTAAATTAAGCAAACGAAAACTTAAAGGTGCTCGTCTGGGTTTTAACCCGCATTCATCGGTTACGGCACGTGTTCTAATCACTGAACCGTCTCGGCTCACTGATGACTGACGTTCTACAGAATTTAAACTAAAAATATTTATAATTTATTATGCTTCAAGATAGTAATTATACTCGGGGGTATACTAATTGTTACTACGACGGGGGCTTGACCAAGCTCGTATATGTGGATTGCATCCATTTACCTAATAAGTTTATTATGTAACAAATATTACCTCCGAGCGGCCTTACTTTGTACGTTACGGTTGACGGTTTTGTACCCGTTTAAAGGGGGGGTTAGTCAGTGTAATTATAGGCGAAAGGAATATGTACATCTTAGTTTCCTCAGTTACTGCGATGCGATGTAAGGGGCGGTTAATAGAATAGAGATATATTTTAAATTGCGTTTATAACTTAATTGGTTGCAAGGCTTTGCTGTAGCCCGTCTTGGTAGGTACCACACACTCGTCAGGTATTCTATTAAACAAAAGCAATATTCAGTACCTATTATGATATTCCTGTTAGAAGGGAAAGTGAGTCATTTTAACTACAGGTCAAGGGATATAACCATTTTTTTTATTAAAGATTGCTAGCAATTCAGAATTAATAAGGAATTACTAATATGTCTTTTTACACTTTAAGCTTATCACTTGTGTTAAAAGTGAGGACGACAATAGCACAAGGGATCGAGAACAATCCGACTTTTTACATCGCTGGGGGAATCATTGCGTTGTCGACGCTTCTAACAGATAAGTTTCCAAAGTAGGTTGAAAATTGGGTATGTTAAATTTCATACGGCGGCATATCGGCAGTGGTGACCACTTACCATCGAGTGATCTTACCACCTTTCATAATTTGGCGTGAACAAAAAACGCAAAAACATACTATTTATTATTAAGCAGTTTTTCATTATTATTCTTGAAAGTGCCTGCTATAAATTATAAAGCAATACCTTTTGGTGTAAAAAGGATTAATTTATTCAAGGCGTTCAATAATATAACATTCATCATCATCAGGGTGTACACAAAAAACACATAATAAGTTAAGATTTTATTAGAAAGAATGCTAATAATATTACAATATTTAACTTAGTGGATGAATTTTGATAATAATCATCATATAGTCCAAGAAGTTCATTGATGAATTATAAATATATAGAAAACAATTATCAATTAACAGCATTTCTTATTTTGAATGATTCACTTTTGTACCATTTATATAGGGGTTAAAATAATCAAAAATAGTCACTCCTATTACCTCCTAACGGGAATACATCGAATTACCAATAACCCTGTATACTAAATCCGTGGAAATAGCACAAAAGATATAAAATCGAAAAACTTACAAACAACATAACATAATCAATTTAAATAAATCAAACTGTATTATGACAATTTTTACATTGAATGACAAGAAAAATACAGTTTATCTAAAATTCAGCCTTTTGATCAAATCTTGACTCAGGACATGGTTGATAGAGCAGATTGCCAAGTTTACACGACACGCTTGCTTTTATTGTAATCTCTATCGTATGTGAACATGATTACTAGTTATGTTCAATGACAAATTAATAGTTATCTGCATGAATGAATTGAATATGAAGTTAATTGAATTACCTAACTGAGCACAGCAAGAGACGGTTTTTTATTTGGATTTCCGGCGTGCAAGGGCGCACCAGACGTTCTAGGCACCGGCGAGTCGCACTTTATCTCCCAACTTCATCAGCTTATTTCCATAAAGAAAAGAAAAGATCACTTTGTCTAAATCAATCGCATACTCGAGTTATATAACCGTAATATAGGTTTCCTAGCGCAGCTATTTTAAGATTTTATGTAGCTAATACCTAACAATTACTTATGTTTATATTGCTATTATAATCAATGTAACTCAATTTTTATGTACCTACCTCATTTGTTTTACAATACATTTGGTGCTTGGCTTGGAATTCTATATTTGTCTAATTTAAATGAAATTCTAACCACATCAAAGAAAGAGGTCTGTTTTATTTGGTTCATATTCGGTCTCTGTAAACATGATAACACGATTTCTGGTAGTATCCACTATCCACCTTCTTTAATCTATGCTTTTACATCCGTTCAAGCTATTCGTCTGTAGAAATCTATTCTTGTTGAATTAGGACGTGCACAGTTATTCGTTTTATTTAAAAGTATCTTTAAACAATATGTCTTGTTCACAGTCTCGTGAACAAGACATTCATAGATAATGCCGTAATATCGAGCTACACCGAACAAAAATAAAAAAACATGGTAAATATCCCGAAATTAGTAACTTTAATAATAATAATAACCATGTTCATTTAAAATTTTATATAATTATAAATTTACATATACGAGTACGTATGTACGTGTCTATATATTATATATGGCAAATGGGCCACCTAATGCTTAGTGGTTACCCCTGCCCATAGGACGCTGTAAGAAACAATTACCATTCCCTACAAAATTATGCGCTATCAACCTTCTGAGCATGTTATGTCCCTTGTGCGGGTAGTTATACAATACAGGAAGAATGAGGAGCATTTTGATTAAATTTGAAATTTCTGCTTAGATCATTGACTCCTGATAAATAAAAACAAATGCACCTAGCGTTTGAGAAACCTGTATCTACGTTTGATAAAACTGTCGACTGTTTCCATTCTTAAACATTACGGCTTGTAATCTGATAACGCACAGACAAATGTCCATCTAGATATAAATGTTTTCTTCTAGTGTTTACAGCGGAAAATCCCCGGTAGTCACATTAGATAATATTGCAAGTACTTACGATTTTTCGTGCTCCCAGTATATTTATTGGAAATGCAATAACTTGCATATCTAACATCTCCTAGATGATCCACATAGATATATAAATCAATAATTTAGGATCAGCAATCGGTTGAAATTATGTTAAATATTTTTTATAACATTTTGTATAGACTTATAGCCTCGAAAAGGATAAACATCAGTTAAGAAACTACTTCTTTTATAATGATTGTTTATTGTTAAAATATTTCTTAAAACAAGAACTATGTATAAAATAATTTTATATCATATAACACAAAATAAGTAACTCTTAAGAAAGAAACATATAAAAAGTCAGAAAGCTTTAAATATGCGTACATAACTAAAAACACTGAAATACCTAAACAAAATTAATGCAATAATTGAAATCCATAGGCGGTATTAATCAATTTCCATCAGGTGATCCTCCTGTTTGTTTTCAACCTACAAAATAAAAAGACTATATAATATATGTGACATTTAATTAACTTTAGATAAAATATATAACACATGTAAAGCCGCATATTATTGGATTACGGATTACAAAAAATCTAAGGGCCTAATAACAATTAGGTATCATACCTCCATTTCGTTCATTCTTTCATTCTTTGCTCATAAAATAACGTTTTTATGGGTAAAATCTTTCATAAGACCACAAGTTTGACCACAAAATGCTAACAAGCGTAGTGTATGTTGTTGGTATTAGGCAATTTTAAACGAGCATTCTAGTCACGCATAAGGCTCTTTACCAATTTGAAATGAATTGAGAAAGATCGGGTTTCATAAAAATTTAAAGTCTTGTTTGCACAGGTTGTGTCATTTTAGGATTTAAATAACCATGGGGTCACTCCGTGGAAATACATACGAAGATAGGAATAAGGATACTTCTGTATTCGTAAATTAATCTTATTTTATTTTTATATAATTAATAAAATGTAATATGAACTTGGGACGTTAGTATGTGATGTGAACATATTTATGTTGTACGTTTCAACTGTACACTTTAAATATTATATTAAATGAAAAATCACTTGTTTTTTAGAGTATTGTAAGGCTAAATTATTTTTTGTAATTCAGGAAAAGGCGATTTTTTTATTTTATTATGATTTGATTATAGAAAACAGTGTATGAAATATTGCTTGTCAATATGACAGTAAAATTATTTCTAATATTTATCTGTAGGCACTAATGTTATAAATAGGGAAGTAACTCTGTCTGCATGTTATTTGTTACACTTTTATGGTCAAACTGCTGTCGTATCCTCTATACTGGCTTTTTTTGTAAACCTAGCCCCTGAAAAGAAAGAAAAGTCACTGGAGAAAACTAATTTACCAGATATTATCAGTACTATATGAAAATGAGAATAATGGATAAGAGTATGATGTGATTTTTAAACCCGTAAACTCAACTAATAAATTCTAGGGTACCGAGTTTCCTTCCGGTTCCGGTAAAGAGAAGCTACAATGTAGTTTTTCATATAATATAATCCTGTAAAGTGTACATTAAAAATAACTTAAAATAGGCTACTTAAATAAATCACAATTTATTGATTTTGTTGAATAAATTTTATCTTTGAATAATAAAATGTTTATATTATGCTTTTTTTGGGTTTGTGTGCTTGACCTTTTATATGGCGATTTCTCTTCGCTTACTTTTTTTGTGATTGTTTAATATTGCAGTTATATGTGGCTTAAAAACTGGATATAATAAGAATAAAAATGTACACCAATTTATAATCAGTGTCCGTAAATTTTGACTTTGCTCGATACACGAATTTAACTCGTATTTTTAGTTTATCGCTTTTCCGTCACATCTAAATATCTATTGTATTTTATGATCATAATTTGAGGTACTTACTGGTGTTGATCAGGGTTGTAATATCAGTCAGGGTAAGGACGCTGGGAGCGTTCCGCCCCAGTCGCTATGTAATCGGAGCGCGTCGACCAATCGAATGAAACACGCATGGTTTTCTAATAGAATATAATTAATGTAACTTTCTTAAAACGATAATTGAAAAAAGGCATATTTTAATTTTATTTTTGGCCAGTGATGTAGAGTTTGAATAAACTTTCTTTTTTGTAACGATTTTTTTTTTAAAGAAGAAGCGAAACAAAATAAAATATTTATACGAGTTTCATATTGAAAATCTGTAAGGGTCACGATTTCTAAATAATGTCAAAATAAATAACGGTATAGTAACTTTTGTATGTAAAAATAAAGGTATATTTTTACAATGGAATTGAAGGCAAAATAATTTTCCAGGTGGACGGAACATTCAAGGATATAATCCTGTGCCTCCTTATTTATACCATTCCGCAGATTAACATTTCGCTTCACGATTATCACCGGCTTAATGATGAGTATACTTATTATCATTCTATGCGGTCCTGATATAGTAATTATTTAGTAATATCATGTGTTTATAATATATTATTTATTAACAATGTTATTTTTGTAGTTACGAAATAAGTTAGTCCGTATGTAGTTTAGTTCATTCTGTATTGTACAACACACAGTAAAATATAAATAAATATAACAAAGATATGGCCTTGATATAACAGGCGTACAATTTTGGCGACCTTATCGCAACATAGCGATCTCTTCAGATAACCAACGGTGTAGGATAGGGCATAGAATATAACCTAGGTACGAACGATATACAAATATTTGGAATGCAGTAATAAATGTTATGTATCGTAATGAAGACTACATTACAAAATCCCTAAAGTTCATCTGTTGTTTAATTTATTTGACTTGTTGAGATGTATTATTTCATATTAAAAATTTATTTCATATATATTATATTCGATTACTATAATTAAAAAGAACTTTTTATTTAAAAATCCTATTAAATAATATATAAACTAATTCAAATTTTGTTCAATTGGTATAAAAATCAATATGATTCTAGAATATACTAAAACAATTCTGAAAGTTATTTTAAAATTGTGAGTATTAGGTAAGTTTTTATTGTTATATTGTTATCATAAATCACTGCAAAATCCATTCGTAAGTAATTAGTATTCAAGATGTTCTCGTACCATATTAATATTTAAATAAGTACACCATAGTTTACCATTACAAAAGACATATATTTACATAAATCACATGGGATTAAAATCAAGTCTTTAAATTTTTTCACGCGCGAATAAAACAAAAGCTATCGACCTTGTATAAAAATTTTGTAACTTTGAAAAAAATTATACATAGGTATTCAGTATTTACTAAATTATTTAAAAAAATACAAGTGATCCGCAATTCATTATACCTAATGTGATAATACTATAGTATTTATATTGTAAATGTAAGTGGTCTTTGGCATAATATCTAGCTATTCATCCAGTTGGTTAGGAACATTTGAAGTCGCGTTTCTTATTATTGAAGTTATAATAATTGAAATAACAATGGTACGTTGTAATGACAAGGAATGTTACATAAGAGTTACGTAATCGTAGCCACCACTAACACATCACTTGAATAGATAAATAATTTTATAATGCGACTCAAGATGGTACCATCGATATATGTAGATGAGATAATATACGAATATCATAGTTGATTTACATTCAATGACATTATCGTTTTATTATTTAAAATGATTATTGTAATATATATAATTATTTATTTAAAAATCTACCTAAACTTAAACGGCTAAACCGATTTTCATCAAATATGTCTAAGAACACTCGTCCGTAAAACACCTATAATACAAAAAAAAAAAACTAAATTTGAAATCGGTTTATTCGTTTGGGAGCTATGATGCCACAGACAGACAGACAGACAGATACGTCAAACTTATAACACCCCTTTTTTTGCGTTGGGGGTTAAAAAGGTTTAAATGTGCAATAACAATATTTATTTAATGAAAAAAAAAAACGTTGGAATAGCAACATTCATTTTAATTTTGTTAAAATCAATTCAACGTTAACGTTTGATGAAAGTCATTTCGTGATTATTATATTATCATCTGAGTCGATCGCTTCTAACTTTCATGTCTTTATAAAATGTTTAATCGACCACTAAGCTAATTAATTATACTCAGTAAGTCGATAAAAATGCTAATTAGTTTTAATATTTTTTTTAATCACGAATTTCCAAATCAGGCTATTATTGCATTTACATTGCATTATTAAAAAAAACACTTAAAATGTATTATCACTTCACAAAACACACAATAAAATTACTACCTAATCTGATAATACTGATTTTGGTTTATGTACATGTTTATTTTTCATTTATTTATTTTCGTATGCACGCATTTGTTTATGTTTACCCAATAGTCAGGGGCCATCTGAAAATCAGTGCTGTGCATTAGCACAACTTATACTGAGATTAGGATTAGGGGGTACCCTTGCTACCTACACTGTGTTCTTTAAATTTAATTACTTTCTTGTGTATAATCTATGTAATGTCTGTGTGTAGCAAAATAAATGGTGTAAATGGTTTTAATCTTCAAAAATTACACTCATGAATTTTATTAAAAAAAGTCTATGTATACTTAGTTATTATAATCAATATAAGGATTTCTAGGTATTGTAAAAGGTTGTAAGCAGCTGCTTCGTTATAAATACATTTATGTAGTTTTAACGGACATAATGTTATACATAAATAAATAAGCGAGGATCTATGTTAAGCATAAGATACTGTTTGAATATGTAATTACATGCGCTTAAACATACCGTTTGTTTCACACAATCTGTTCATATAAAGGAAAAGGATTTACTGCTTTTATAGCCACCATACAGCTCAACTAGTGTACAATAAACAAGTCTCGGAAAATGGGCCGACGAACACTAGTTTCGTTACAATGTTCGCCTTCTCAAGAACATGAGTGGAATTGTAAGCATAGAATAACTTACTAGACCTTGCCTGCGGTTAATGTGGACCTCAGGCTAAGATTTACGTATTATATACTTTGGCCAATGTCATTAGTATGGCTATAACATGCTTCAATATCAAAACCATGTTATTATGAAGGAGTGAAATTTGTTTCTTTGTACGTAGAGGAATTATAAGCAATGGTAAAATAAAATTTAAAAATCACTGCTAATTTCAACATTACTGCGGGTGCCATTTCCCAGCGAAGACGGGACGATCCCTAGTTGTTTAAATAAACCTTTTTATAATGTCTTGTAATTGACAATTGTCATGAAGACGAATGTTTTTGTATAGTATGAAAATTTTACTAATAAATTCTCAAGTAACGAAAGGAAGGATAAAAACAATACTACGCCCGAGTCGTTTTTTCTTATTTAGCTATTGCGAGAGTAATTTAGCAATAAGGACGGCTATTCTGGACATCCTTTGTTGAGATAAAAAGGGGTTGGGAGGTCGTTCGAGAACATATCGTTAGGTTCGACGTCCACGCGTGGTACGAAACGTAACATTAATATAGCAAAAATAATTTATTCGCAATGTTGTTTCGTTTTTACAAAGTATTATAGTATATATACCATGCGTTGTCATCATTACTTTTAATATATTTTTTGAGTCAGTGGATAGGACACCTGATATGTTAATACAGTATGAACATTTGTTGAAATGTTAGTAAATTAAATCTGACTATATCTTATGTAAATCTAACAGCTACGTATTCAGTGGCTAGATAGCTTCACGAAGTCACATGACCGAGGGTCACATGATGAACGGGCTATTATTTGTTATTTACATCGGTGTTATGTAATAGGAATATCTACTTACGTCAAGTTGAGCCTTGTCTTGTAGCCTTGTTGGCTATAAGCTATAAAGTTGATTTGATGATATAGTTTTATCGATTATTCACAATAATGAACTATCATTAAAATGATTTAACACAAAAAACCGCGGAACTGATCGGATGATGATTGATTGAATATCCAAGTGTGCCATTAGATCAACAATATACAAATATTCATTTTAAGTACGTATACAGTTAAATTTTATTACGTTCGAAGTAGGTTTCGTGGCCACTAATTCTAATAAATGTGATACAAATTTATTGTTATGTTAATACAGTAAACGAAAAATACCTTCGCAAAATTAAGGATATTATAATATTTATTCCTAAAAAAAACTGACATTGCCAGTGCGCCACCAATCCTTGAAGCTGATACGTTGCGTTGTGTTGCCCTTGTCCCTGCAGTTACAAATTAAATGTTCTTGAAATCATTCACTATCATACAGAAATAAATTAGCGCGGTATCTGTCTAACTTTTATATTAAATATAACATAAAAACTTTATACGTGAGTATTTCATTCACACAAATGATAAATAGAGGATCTATCTTCGAAACTATATTGTCATTGTTTGTAAATGTAACTAGGCAGCAATTATAATCGATTGCGTTATAATAACGGTAAATGGACGATTCTCCTAGTCGTCGTAGTCTTTCACTTGTATGTATAATCACAATATAAACAATTATCTGAATGCAAACAATTCTAATTATGTGTACTTATACTTGTTTTTTTTATTTTTTTGTTTTTAGCGGTCTAGCATGACTCTGAATCGAAAAAAGGTAATATGTCACAGTTAACCAAGGCAATAATGCATACAGTTTTGTGTATTAGTACAATTAATAAAAAGGTATATCAAGAATTTATAAATCTGTTCACGTTATTGGAATTGTTATTGATAATATATCATTTAATAACTACATGATTGACATTTTTAAATTATAATTGTAATAAAAAAAACTGTTTATAAACTGGACCGCGGAAATTAGTGGGATGGGGATTTTTTACTGGATCTGGAATACCGCCTTTTGTCTACTAAATACTAGTTGTAGTAAAAACTTTATATTCTAATTATATTAATCGCCTATGAACAACTATACGATAAGACGAATCTGTAAAACAAATCGCTGTGTAAATGTTGCCATACCTTAATTTTAAACTAGATTTTCCTGATGACCTCATAGTTTTAGTTATTTAAATATGGTCTATTGCAAGTTCAAGTACGATCAAAAAAACACACGAATATATAAATAGATCAAACCAATTTAACATCCATAAACATGTCTTTTTAATTAAGATTCATTTGTATGTATTTTGACCCTCAGATGATTAGATTTATCGTTTAAGGTTAATAATATCATTCGACATTTCCTGCTTAATTGTATCATGTAAATTATTATTATTTTGTAACCGAATGTTACGTTTATGGATCAATCAATCAAAAGATCAATTCAACTTGAATTTAATTTTTCAAGTTCCAATGATTTAGATTGTTATGCAAATCGATTCTAGGAAGATTATGTCAATACGGAATCATTTACATATGGTGGCACCACATGTAGACATTGTTGTTGGAGCTGAGATGGCACAGTGTTTAGCACGCGTCCATTTTAACCAATGATTTCACGGATTCAAACCCAGGCAAGAACTATCGAATTTCATGTGCCTAATATGTTCATGAGAATAAGAAGTCATCTTGTTAAAAAAAAATCGCGACGAAAGCTGCGTACATCTAAATTCAATGAAATCATGCCACATGTGTATCTACCACCTTGCAGTAGCAACGAGATAAAGAACGTTAAAAAACGTTATTGGGCTGTTTCGTTTTCATACGAAATTAACTTTGTTATTTTGTTATTAAAGTAAGTAACCTCAATGGTGAATCAGTGAATCCACCTTGAAAATTTAACATTGAGTTAGCCTGTGACAAGAATAAGGTGAAGATACACCTACGTTACGGAAAATATTGACGGTGATGGATATAATCGCAAAGGCAAAAAACGCCAAAAATACTTGCTTGATTTTATTTCTGTTAGAAACTACAGGGTTGCCGAAGTGCATTAAGGGGACTACAGGAGCTAATTGCCCTTGAGAATCACGCGCACACACTTACACTAACGACAAAAACGGCATGTCTCCGCGCGCACTACGCTTAGCGAGGCGGCGAGGTTACGCCTGAATATTCCAACAGATGGCGCCGAACCGCCGCGCGCCGCGCCGAGCGAAAGCGAAGCGGAGTCAATTCTATCAATTCTATCCATCATAGATTTCATAAAAATAGACAGGACAACAGAATTGTTTTAATTTCTTTGTGTCATTTAAAAAATTATGATAAAATTAAACTGAATTAATTAAACTTAAATTATTATTATTTTATGTACAAAAAATAGTTAATTTAAACATTTTTTTCTTTAATTTTTACTGTATCAATTCAATTAGTTGTAATACTAAATATTAAATCGTACCTATTTTTAAATTTTGTAAGTTTGTTAAGCGATTTATTAAATAAAATTGGAACTGTTCGTAATTTGTACATTGACAAAAAGCGTAGAGTTTGTCCGTTTTACTAATATCGGTACACAAAGAAAAAAAATTAAGTTAAAAAAGTCAGCATCAAAAAGTTACTATAAAAATAATATCGTCAAGTCGGTTTACTCATAAAAATAGTTTGAATATTAGAATTATTTGTATTGTTTTTGACTGATATTTGAAATAAAACTGATTCAATTAAATTCAAATATTTTTATTTATTTTTGGTTTAACAAAAAAACAAATAAATTTCGTTTCAATTTTTTTATTAAAATATTTTTTTTAATTATTCGTTTGTCGTCGTTCGTTATTAAAATATCTTGGATACTTGCAAACAATATTTCACCCACTTTCACTGAAGCTACGAGCTAAAATTTTTCAATTGATACTATTTCCAATCTTTAAAAAATATTGAATTACGTATATGACACTTCTAAATATTTTAGTTCTTTGGTTCACAACAATTACATATTTCAAGATGGCCCAGTGGGTAGAACGCGCGCATCTTATTGCGGGTTCAAACCCAGGCAAGCACCACTAAATATTCATGTGATGTGCTAATTTGTATTTATTTATTTTTTTTATTATTAAATTTCATCCATACATAACTATATTTCCTATTATAAACAAAATTGATAAAATTAAACTCTAACGTAATAGAAATAGCTTCCGTGTTATTTTTTTTCGATTTTCTTAATTCTGAAAAAATAAATACATAGTTGTTAGGAATTAAATTTTAATAATTATAATATATATATATATATTTTTAAATATAGTCCTTTAAAAATAATATAATTTTAGTTCAGAGTGCGGGGATCGAACCCGCACATTCTTCTTGGACTTGCTTGCATTGACCAAATACTCCATGGGGACTGTAAGAAATCTGTCGAAAAATCTGATTCTATGCGAACTAATTGCATTGTTTTTAATAAATATTTCCAATAATCATTATTTATAAAATATATATATATATATATGTTTACTAATTAAATACTCTTACCTTTTCATATTATCTTTCATATGTTCGGCTTTTTAATTTATATGAACGTTTTTTAGTTTTCTTCACATATTGTACTTTATTTCCCATGTTTACAAAATTAAACTTTATAAAAAATAACTTAACAAAAAAGTAAATGGCTACTATTTACATAAAAGAATAATATTCGATAATTAATTTACAATTAAAATTACACAAAAATAAAATCTACGAGATTTTATTCGCAACGATGCGGTGAAAAGAGCGACACGTCTGTATAGCAACAGGCCTCGGCCGGCAGTGTCTGTACGAGGCGCTCACGCACACATGCTTACGCATTTTGGTCGAAAATAAGAAAATCTGATTTAAAAAAAATCTATTGATTTTACTAAATAATTAAGATAATAAATTTTTAGTATATTGTTTGTAGAATAATCTGACAAAAGACCAAAATTATTCAAGGTATATAAGTGTAGTTAAAAAACAAAAAAAGACTTTTTTAGAGGTAACTTTGCGATTTTTTTCTATCGTACCAAATTAATTACATCATGTTTTCAACACAATTAATAACTAGCATCTATCCTGAAGATTAACATATATTTTTTTTCATTTGGTTTATTGCATTGGATTATATACTTTTTGGCATTTTAAAACTTGCATTTAGCTCATGTAGTCCCCTTAAACATGACAGTAGACATGAGCATTACAGTATTGTTTTAATCGAAGATATAAATTTTGGAAAGACATTAGATCTAAAAGTAGAAATATATCACCGTTCATTTGAAGTTAGTTTAAACAATAACGTAAATAAAATCGGGAGTATAGTTGCAAATTGTGTACAGAGTAACAATACGTTTAACAAATAACTAATTAAGTGAGAGTATAATTAGCATGTCAAGGGTTCTCTGTTTTCTAAGCACCTGTTAAACGACGACGATAGTCGCGTCTTGCATTATCATGATTAAATCACATTAAAATAATGATAATAGTGTTGATCATTCATAGTTTATAGAATTCCTTATTATGTTAGTTTAGTATTGTATTTTACCTTTCCCGATTAAAATATTTAGTACTTAAGTTCGAAAAAAATTGATACATTTCAAGATCAGGCATGGAATTTTTATCTGTTGATTTCCATAAAGGATACAATTCATTTAATCTATGGGCAAAACCAGGGTTTCATTTACATTCAATTAAATCCTGTAAGATGCCGATTTATTAGTGTATTATATTTTTATGTTTTTCAATTAGGGACATTTAATTCTGCCTATTAGTGAATTAATTCCTACTTTTTACAATGTTCTTTATTTGGTAATTATGACGCAGGTCGAGATGGCTCAGTGGTTAGAACACGTGCATCTTAACCGATAATTGCGGGTTCAAACCCAGCATCGCTGTTTCATGTGCTTAATTTGTCTTTATAATTCATCTCGTGCTAAGCGGTGAAGGAAAACATCGTGAGAAAACCTGCATGTGACAAATTTCATAGAAATTCTGCCACTCGTGCATTCGACCAACCCGCATTGGAATAGCGTGGTGGAATATTCCAAACCTTCTCTTAAAAGGGAGAGGAGGCCTTTAGCCCAGCAGTGGGAATTTACAGGCTGTTGATGTTTGTTTTGTTTGTTTGACGCAAGTGTTGCTTAACAAACACATACACCTTTAGTTTTTATTTAAAAATCCATAAATTGGCTACTTGTGTTATTGTGGTGATCGTACAAGCAGGTTTATTGTGAGACTGTCCTTATAGAAGCCACTGTTTGAACAATCAGTAGTAGCAATGAATGATAAAAGAATAGCTTTGTTAAGTGTAAACAAGATAATAAGATTGGCAGCTATCGCATTCGAGGCAATCCACTCTTGACCTAGGACTGATCGTCACTGCGTTAATTGTCTATTAAAACTCATTAGTTACAAGCTACGTGACAAAAGTATTAGATATTTACCTCATACAAATTATTACTATCAATTTTATAATGTTACAATACACATAGAACTAGGAACTATGGAAATAGTTCAGCTCTTAAAAGTTTGGAATATTTTTCGAGCTAAATTTTAAAACAATAAAAAAAATTAGGTAATATATACATTATGAATGTTATAATACTTCTTTATAAGACATACAATAATTTAAGGTTTTTCCCGCGTTCTTTGTTGTAAGGTAGACTTTAAGATTTTTATCCAATCATTAACTTCAGACTAAATTGTAAATTTTTTTGTATGTCGTTGTCACAACAAGTGATGCTTTTATTGTAATAAGAGAGGTCATTCACTTGAACACAAGCACTAACAGATTCCAACCTGTACTTAATAATAGTATGAATAACTGAATATTAATATTTGCGAAGCATATAATACAGCATTTAAGATAATAGCTCCTATTTGTTGAGCAAATGTCAAAAGGTCGTTGTCCTAATCTAGACTGATGTACTAAGTCTATTTACGGTAATTTATCAATTGACAAAATGGGGGAACTCGGTTGTGGACAACTAAAGTAATTGATTAATATAAGTACTAAAAATAAAATATAGTCACCCCTATAGAACTAAATTATTGTTAAATATGTAATGTATTTATTATTTAAGCCTTTTACGAAGATATATATTTATTCAGTGCATATGTTATTGTATATAGTAAAATTAAGTAGTTGAGAATTTCAAAGTAATGTAAATAGTTTGAAAATATATAAAGGCAGACGAGAAAATGTTAAAAGATATATGAACATATGTATATATATTATAACTGTACTTTAAGTTCAGTCGCCCTTTTACCCTGAAATGAATTATATCATTAAGCTCTATAGCCATTAAATATGTATATTATGATGTTTATAAGTTTACTTTATGAATAACCTGTACGAAATAGATTAATTTAAATATCAACGTAACTGACACTTTCCATTGGACTAGAAAGTAGGTATGTTATGTTTTGAGAATGATTTTGCAAAATTGGATGATGCATATTTCGTTTTAGTCTCATACGCTAAATTGCTTTTACGGTAATTGTTACTGCAACTTATATTACATTGGATTTAGTTCGTGTTTTAATTGGAGTTTTTATATGTACATCTTGAGTTTCTAATGTAATAAAAACTTAATATACGAAAACATAAATTAAGTCTACTCTGTATATGTTTATATTTCTGTTCTTTTGACCTTATTCGGTTTAGTTTTTGTCACGAGTGGGCAAAAAACCAGACGAAATTCCTTATGCTGTTGATTTGGCTCTGAGGCGCTCCAACAATACAGCGATATAGAATTTCTAGGAAGCATTCAGTATTCAAACATGTCTCTTCAACTCTTTTATAATATGTAAATAAACAAAAACCTATTAAAATTCCACGCTTTAAATTCAGACTATGTCAACAAAATATGTTATGAAAATATAAATTTATTTTATTTAATATTCTAGTGGTAACACTGATGTTTATTGGAGCAATAACAATTAACCGATACGACATATTGAGAACTAATTCGGACTAGCTCTGACTACGACTTATTACCAAATAAAAATTATATTATTTTAGCCGTACCAAAATCTATGAATTTTCGTAATCCGCTTTCGCAACGCCTTTGCGAAGATATAAATCGATTAATGAGTTGGTATTTCCAAATGACAGACATAAGGCTCGCGAAAAGCGGTCGTTTTGCAAAAGAACAAATGCATTTGTAATTCGTCTCAAAGCAGTCACGGTCCTAATATATTGGAAACAGCGTCGAACATGAAAGTTTATTCATAATGAAAGGTGTTGGTGTAGTCGTTACATTTGCGTCATATCGATTAAAATATTTATTTACTAGAATATTCGCATTAAATTTTATTGATTCGCTTTAATATCTGTGAAGAACAGCACTTCGAATAAACAGCTGCAATAAAAATGGCGTGTGTCTTTTGAAACACGTGAATAGTTTTTTTTTTACTTGAGATTTTGATGATAGATATTAACTGCCTAGTAAAGTAAGTAGTAATATTAACCGATACAGCCGCATTATCCAGTCATATTAGGATTAGATCGGGCCGATAAAAAGTTATTGGGTTTTCCGACGAAATATACTCAGGCAAACCGGGTCATTTTGTTCATATTTAGTTGGATACGTTCATAATTATTGTGCACTTTGAGCATTCGAATTCTAGATTACAAACTTGAAGCTATTTAAGTGATTTGTATTATATTTTATTTCGTCAATAATACCGTATGTGATCTGCCATACCAATTTTAGCTGCTATAAGCTAATATGAAGTAGTAAAAGTCACACGTCATCGTCAGATGGACATATGCTTTTGTTTGAATCGATAAAAGGAACATATGGTAATTCAGAAATATCTTTATAGATTTCTTCATGCATTACACGAACAGTACGCGTAACTATTTAATATAATGACGAATTTTGAATACATATCTGTACCCTCCAATTATATTCACTCTACGTTATATAATATATCTTGTATGTATGTCAAGTTTTAATTATATTCGATTTAATGATTTAAGCGAAAGATAAATATTACTTTTTAAATAATTATAATATTGCCTATAATTTAATCCAATTCATCACTAATATTATATAATATTAGTTTTATCTCTGTTGTCTGTTTTATTAATAGCAATATTATATTATATAATATTATTATAATTTCTGAAAATTTAGTAATCTTACACTAAGTTTTATATATCAAAGTTAGTAAGTTCTACTAAATTTTCAGAAAAAGTTATCTATACATTAATAAATTTAACTAATTCGTTTAATACAAATTGATAAACGCAAGCAGGAGGCCGGTCATTTTGTTAAAAGATATATTTTTGGTAAATCATTTATTTACCTATGTACATAATATTGCAAAAAATCATTCGTATTGTGTTGTATACGCTTGTGTTCATAGTCTTTTCTTAAATATTTATGTGCAGATTATAAAAATAAATTTATTAAATAAATTTTAATTTTGACTTCAGACAGTACGTTCTAGTCACTTGACAGCAATTCTATTCGACTTTCTCTAGAAAGTAAATGCCCGCACAGCTGTGTTCTAAAATGCCTGCGTGAATCAATTAGTTATCTCATTGCAATTTATATCCTACACTGGCGGTAAAGTGCAGACAGCGGTGAATTTACGCTGGAAACATTCATCTTCCGAACGAGAACTAGGGCTTCGATGTGATAACGAAAACTACGTGATATATTGAATTCAAGATAAATATTTCAACTGAAATAAATCCCGCACAGCAATCTTATCATTGGTTTTTCTATAATTTAATTCAGAACGGTATTCGAAGAAATGCACGTTTACTAGATCTCCTTCAACTGTATCACTTTTTGAATTATTATCAATACGCCGCCCACAACAGGATCTAAGATGTGATTATATAGTTGTCCCTTGTGCCTTTATTACACTGGCTTGCTTACCATTCCCGGAGCATAGAATTCCATAAAATTATTCTTTGTGGTGAATAATAAATTGATTGTATGTTCAAAGATCGATGTGAATATAGTCCTGACACCGGTAAATTAATACAATTTTTAACATGCTAATGCTTCAGTTTTCTTATAGTATCTTCAGTATTATTTATTACATAAATATAGTAGGACACAAATTAGATGTAGCATCGGAAAATGCAATGGAATGAAATTAAAACCGATTACTGCCGATTTACACAACCAATAGAAATAGCTCCCTATGATATTCCAAGTTATTACGTTTGTGCAAAGATCATATTCGCATAAGAAATAAATATTGATAAATTGGGATAGCGTACTTAATTCGGATGTGATCGGTTTTACGAATTTTGCCGATGCGACATCTAAGTTGTGTCGTACTATACGTAACCCAAGCTTAGCATTAATTAATAGCATAGCCAATATTGCTTTTATGCAATGTGTGGATATTATTTTATAAAGTAAATTATTGCAAAGAAATTACATTCGTTTTTAGACTTAAATTAGTATCATATCATTAAAAGTCCAATATGGCGGACGAGTCACGTTATAACAGAACCCGTTACAAAAATTCATCAGTTTTTTTAATAGATACTTATTACGTAATTAGCATATTTATCGCTTAATTAACACCTGGATATAACTGACGTTCAATTGAAAATTGCTCATTTCATTATCGTTCACTAAAACTTGTTTTCAACTTTCCAGACAGCTAAATTATATAAAGTAATTTATTACTTTATTTGCACTAAGTATAACATATCATCGATGTTTTGATGTCAAGGGTAAATCAGAGCTTAATGGACAAGCTTAGCAATATATTGCTACGAACAACCATCACGATCTTCGACAAATAGGAGTGTTGATCTAGAACAAGGCCTACAATTAATCTTAATCGCAAATTACTCATCCGATACAATATATTTTACGATTATACAAAAAAATGACAGTTATACACTAATAACTATTGTCATAAGTCAGTTAATATGCGTAGACTGTCTTTTGTTTTATATTGTTTGAAATCATCATAGCCATCATCATTATAGTGAAATGTTTTCAGACATATTTAATGTGATAAATTTTATTTAAAGTCACATTTATTTTTCTTTAAAAAAATAACTAGAATAAGTAATTGTATTTAATACAAGCAACAAATAAGCAATGATAAGTACCATTTCACTTGAAATGCTTTGTAGATTTTTTTTATTCAATTTCTCGTTTTTGTTATTAGATTTTTTTGTATCTCCACCAAAATTTCCATTCAGAAAAGGCAACAAATCCTTCAAGAAGCAAACGATATTTTCCAACTTTGTCAATTCAAAAATTAAAATCGTCTGTTAAATAAACATTAATAAATAAAGCAAAGGTACGGAACTAGTAGCTGTTAACTTTCAGCACAATATATTTGTACAGTGTAATTTTATTGTTTGATAATTGACTTTTCAAATGTTGGAAAAAAGTAACTACTGAGTTACATGAGAGTCTCTTCTGTGGGTTCCAAACCGACGATTGCTTTACATTCGGTACAAAATATATAAAATGTCGATTCAAACGTGCTTGTAAGAGTTTACTTGAATAAAATATACTTTGATTTGAAAAGTTTGAAGTCGTGAACTCTCAAGTCGTGTCATTGCGGTTAAGTGGATATTCATGTCTCCTAAATCCATAAGAAATATGCAGGTTTCTGGAAATAAATAGAAAATCTGCACTTAAGTATATCTGTGAAGTTTGCATACATCTACATATATAAAATAACAAATCCGGACTGAATGATTCATCATCGCTTAGCGTAAACTATTAAAATTAGTGCCTTGAAATTTGGTGAGTACTATGGATTTATTGAATAGACGTCCACTAAGAAAGGAATTTTGGAAATTCTAACCTTAAGGGGGGGAAATAATGGTTAAACCTTTGTACGGAAGACCGTCATTTTTTAATTTAGAAACATGAAATTTTATTTTTGGGATATTGATTAAAAATTAGTCGATACCTAATATATATAAACTGATACGATCTGTATCAGCTTTTTTTATCTATTTAAACAATTTGATTATATTTATCTGTTCTCTAAAATTTTTTTGTAAAAGAGCGTGGAGTAACATAAAACATATATTACAAAATATATTTTAATATCATACTATTTATAATTTTAATACTGTATTTTTTATGTGTCTTTATTAATTCCGGCTTCAGGGGTTGACTTAAGATCTTCCACTTTTCTTTGTCTTTGGCGTCATCCTGGGCAAGTCAATTCGCTTTCATATATCCTGCTTCACGACATTCAGGTATTAAGAACAACAGTTCCTTGTTTTTATAAAATGATACGCATTTTTGAGTAATATATCCATTATAAAGTAATATATGTGTGGGTACTATTGTCAAACTTTAAACCTATAGCTATTATTATAAATTATAAAAATAATATTACAAATAATTTTAATATTAAAAAAAAAAAATTATTAAATTATGGCATAAAAATCTTTCTCATGCATTCGCACTTTCTATTTGCTTTTGGCTTTAGAATTCTGCGCATGCGCATCACCAGTTAGCGCGATTTTAAGAGAAACGTGGTCAAATGTCTACAACGGTGTGATTTATTTATGAACATTTATTTACGAGTCTGCATATATAATTTGGTTTTCCAGTGATTTTGAAACGATATTTACAATGACAATACTTTGAATACAACTTGCATTTTTTATTTTAGTAATAAATAACTGAATATTTTACTAACCAGTTCACGCATATATTCCTCGATCTTAATTTTTAATACGATTTCAATGTAATCTTGGCGTACTTATTGTGCAGTTATGTTCAAAGCTTAAAAAACTCATGCACTTTAAGAGACTCTCGTATCTTTTAACAAGAAGAATCCAAGCGAGTATCGTCGGTCAATTTGAAGGTATTTCGAGTCGGCGTTCACAAAGGGTAGTAAAAACTTGAAGAGTCAGTTGCCATGCCTTAGTTCTGAGGCGGGTTTATGGAAACCGTTTTAAAATTGCAAATGTGCAAAATGAGGGTTTTGGATATAGGCACTACAATATAAATTTAATATATGATTTATGTTTAAAAGTAAATTAAGTATCAAGTGACGCTGGGAGAGACAGGTATGGACACCATGTAATTTATGTTTTTCACCGCTATTAAATCATCTGATACGATAGCCTACTTTTTATTTTACCGTAACGCAAAATTACTTTGATTTAAAGTGTTGTTTTATCGACTTAATTTTATAGTCAACGGACCTGTTCTGTTCTGCAAACTTGTTTTTGTGTCGACGTTAAAGAAATTTGCTTATAAAATGTTCAATGGAGTCCTTTAAATACAAGAAAATATTTTTTTAATAAAATAAAGCCTTTGTATCAATCATTCGAGTAAAGCTAATTGATTTGCAGGTAAATGAGTTAGGTATATTGGACATGATCCTAAAACTAAGCCACAAAAGATACAAGTGTGTGTACAAATGTAAAATAATATCACTCAAACAATAAAAAAATATTATACGAATTAACAATTAAATTAGTAGTTAACGTATTAATAATAATTACATTTAAAAATATATTTCTATGTTTCTTAAGTTGTGTTCTTAACAAATTGTTTCTTTAACTCTAACAATCAGACTCATCGGTTAAAACTGTGATTTAAAATACAGCTTATGCTTGTGAACTAATCTTGCGACTAAAATTATAATTAATTATTATAATAAAAATTAAGTCCTTAAAAATCTACTGATTTCCCACTTCTTTTGAAGTTACAGTAATACGATTTCATATTTAGGCAGGCGCTCTGGTTGTGGTGGTGGTCATGATCTGTTGCAGACATTGGTACTTACACGAAAGTACTAAATATTATTAAAAACTGATTTACTCAGGCAGTCTGCACAAAGCCCGACTAGCGATAAAAGTATATAAGTACAATATTTGTGTTTCAAAAGGCAAAATGGACATAAGCTCCCTGGCGGAAAGTGACTACTACCACCATTAAATATATGCAACACCGGAAAATTTGGAACACACCTGACGTTTGCACTTTTCTTGAGGGTTCCAAAATCGTATTGATAGGATAGTAAATTTTTCCCATCATCATTGATACTTAAAAAAGTTATTTTTTTTTATACAAAATGTGAAGTTAGTAAAAAGAGAATGATAAAATGAAACTTTGCTTGGGTGAGCAATTTAAGGGCTATCCTTTTTAGTAGACAATATTGTTTAAGGCGCTGTTTACTGAAACTATAACTTACGCAATAATATAAAAAAATCGGTTCCAAGTTATGCCTATAATGTTACACGACCTTAAATTCTTGTGTCCTAAAGTAAGAAAAAGATAAAAAAGTAAAAATATAACCTATGGTTAGATTTATGTGATCATAACCCTTTTATGATCGTATTAGGAACATTTTGAGTTGTCTGCGCTTTATTTTTTTTAATTTACTCTATATCATTATTTTGCATGCATTAGCAGAAAAATATTTGTTCGTAGATAGATATAAACGATTGTAATGGAGATACGCAATATACATTTTCTTCAATGTAGATGTAAGTGCTGATTGCAACCCTTTCTAGTCTCAACTATGGCCGTGTTCGAGTTTAACGACCGCCTACTTCGGTCAAAAGCGATTTAATTGAAACACCATAAATGGAGGCAAGCCGCACCTGCGTGTTGATGCGTGAGGATTTCCACAAGGCATTTAATGACTACAGAAACAATCAGGTAATTACTCGAATCTACTCTCTCAGAACTGGAAGTTGTGCCCGCACACATCTTTTGTTGAAAAAAAAAAATGTTTGGAATTCATTCGAATATAATTAGGGTTTTTTAAAATCATGGAATAATGATGCATTTTATTTCTTAATATTTACCTTGCATTTAAAATATAACTTGCTGAGAGTTAAAATTCTAGTGAAGTAAATAGATAAATACTTCAGTATTCTTAGATTCGAATAAACTTTTAATTTTAAATTTTGCAGAAGAGCAGCAATTTTGAGTTAAATTTTACGTGTCTAATCTAGTCACTGGTTTCAGCTCAGATTTAGCACTGTGCTAAATCAAGGTATATGAAATATTCTTTATTCCAACAAAATGAAATGGCTTCTAGTGGATAGTTTACAAACTATGTTTCCACTTTCATTATGAAATGAAACTCCTAAAAACCCCCTTGCTCTTCTAGCAATCAAATTGCAGTTGTATTAGTGGATAGTTTTGTTTAAAATACTCAGTCATTTGTTATGAAAATATAGATTTTACAATAGCATTACAGTGACTGTCTATCGAGATTACACTATGAAATTCGTTGATCTGTCGCGAATGTTTTTATATTGATCGTGAGGATAAAATACTGAATTCATATTTTCTTTAACTATTGGGCAATTTTTTAACGAATGATGAAGAGTAGAATATTAAAATAGTTATTTAAATGGAATTGAAATTTTCAAATTGACCATTTTTTTAAATTCTACATAGATGTATAGAATAAGATAAAAATTTGTCTTTATATTTTCAGTACTGACAGAAAATATTACAGGCTATCAGTACTAAAAATATAAAGAGGAAAAATTTTAGACGGGCACAGAGTTTATTATTTTACTGCAAAACTAAAAACGTTTCCCTGGTTAGAAACTTACAAACGTATCCGCAATTTATTTTTATAAATTGTATTTAAATATAGGCTTTATATTAAAATAATTCGTAAATATAAATCAGCATATATTTTACAGCGAAGCTTAAGGAAGAGGGTAACACGTCTGTAAAAATACATCCGACAAAATAAGGGTAGTTTCTTTTTCAGATAGCAGTATCTACGATAGAATGGTAGTGAAGAGTTTTATGCGTTTCCTTGCGTTTATTCGCCCATCCGATTCCATGGACGAAAAATGTTACTGTTTCGGCAATAACACGGGATGTTATATGTATGCTTATAAAAGATTTTGCGCTATTTCCCAAGGGCCCCAGTATTGTTATGCGAAAACATTCGTTGTTTAAAAGTTTATGATTTTTTTAGAAGGTAACGTATGCAACCTGTCCTGATTTAACAGTCAATAAACCCAGAAACCGGGCACGGATTTTTCTACAACTTCTTTACTACCTACATTTTGCCTCATTCTGAAGCTAATGTTCAACTCGAGTAACTCTTCAGTTTTGTATTGCTAGTGTGATTTGGAATGAAGAAAAAAGAATCTTTCATAAACAAAATAGGTCACAAAAATTAAGGAATGGAAAGATTATCCTCGGTCCAGAAATAGTCCCCAAGAGAATCTACTTAAAATCGTGTGGGATTACATTGATTATACCGTAAAGGCGAGGAAATTTTTACATTGGGCTCGCACTATATACATATATACACTGGGGGTATTATGTATGATAATTTCCGAACAAAGGCCCTTTTTTTAATGCGAAAAGCAAAGTTTTTCCGAAGGATGATTTTCGTTCGGCATTTTATTATTTTATTATAAAGTTGATGCGACAGTATGCGAGGTCTCTTGTCTTGCCAGAGTTATCTAAAGATTTATTTAAAATAAATGTTAAAGATACCCTTGTATATATTAAAATAACCATTTAAAAATAACATAACATAATTAGGGTTGGCTTAGCACAAGTACAGAACAACTGCACGTCGTAGGCTGATGAAACAGCTACCTCTGAATAATAAGATTAATCAGTAAGAAATTAATTTTAAAAATAAAATGAGTTGTAAAATTATTTTTATTACAACAAAAATCAATAATTGCGAATTTTGTCGTTTAAAAAAAGATAAACAAATAAGTTCCGAAAACACATGAAACAGTTGCAAGGAATAAAAAAAAAACAATTAATTTTAGTTGAAATAGTTTAAACACCGAAATATAAAAATGATCCAATGAAAAATACACTAAGTCTTCATATGAGGTTTGTTGTCATTAAACTTTGTTTCTTATCATGTTCATTTTATTTATCACATAAACATTTTTCAACTCCACTTTTGGTACCAATGCTCACGAGTTGAATTTAAAGGAGTGTTCAAACTTAATATTGATGAACTCCAGTTATAAAGTTTCTTTACAAGCTGGTTGGTATCTGCGATCACATTAAAACATACATATCAAGATTTTTTTTTAATTAATCTTAAATCAATTCTTACCTTAGTAAATTCACAATTATGTGTAATGAAATATTCCGACCGATATTCGCTCTCCAAATTTTAGATGTTTTAAGTTTATATAAATAAATGACTGGCCTCATTAATGAGTAAATGTAAAAAATATTCCACCTATGTACGATAAAAAAAATTGTAATTTTTTTACTTTTGGTTCATAGTAAAGGAAAACAACAAAAATATAAAATAAGATTAGCAGTATTTAGTTTAAGTCAATGCATTCCACGTAAGATGCCTTCGTGCTTTATGGATAGTAATTGTATGCGATCGTGTTCACGAGGACAATATGCGGCGCGCACAAAGGTATCGAGTCCTATTAACATTATGGCGTTAGATACATTTCCGTCAACACTTGCATCAAACGGATTCATATCAAAGATTTTTTATGAGACTACGAAAATAGTGGATGTATCTTGGCATATAACACGTTCGTGTGAAATTCATAAGGTCATAAGTTAAAATTTCCGACGACAACCTTAAGGCAAATAATTAAACTTTAATTTCCTCATACTCGTTACAAATATAAAATATTAAAATAAATACAAACGAAAATATTAATTATTTGAAAGTAAAAAACTATAAATTATAATGAAAGAGAGAAGATCGTAAACAACATAAGTATTTGTCAAGATACACGGTAAAGCGTGTATGTACAGTTCTTCTTGGCAAGTACGAGTACAAAGCATATGCAATTGTTGACACGCACCGCTCGCTCGAAAGTTCGTCTACAGGTACAGCATTCAGGGTAAGCAGGTACCTTGACCTTGGGGCTGCATTGCGGATATTTGTTATTTTTCCATTTTTCCGCAAACTACTTCTCCACTATTTAGCATGGGTTCGACTTTAGGTAATCATTTTGGACAATCTCTTTCGAAAACGTTGAATGATTTCTTAAGAGGATATTGTTTATGTTATTTATCATTTATTATCATTGAGTGATAAATATACAAGTGTTTAGTTTAGTTCCAACGGACTTTATTGTAATAAGATTGTAGGTCATGCTGATTAGACTGCGTTCGTAAAACGAAACCCAGTGCCATGTTAAGATGATAATAATGAATGTCGGACGTTGAACGTTGTTTTACCCTGTGCTCGGGGTTTAGGTGGCGCGATATGGAAGCCAGGCTTCCATCAAGTGTGGACGGCGGTCGAGGTCGGGAGACCGGGAGTGGTGGTAGCCGTTCGCATGCCGCATTCAGTGTACAGTCGCGCGCCACAAGTGTTGCGCGCACGCATCGCTCTCTGCAGCCGACGGAACTCGCGCACTTATATCGTCTTATCGATACTTTCTGTCCTCCAAACGTCATACGGAGTTCTTAAGTGATGTGATCTCTCACTATTTAACGTAAATAATATTACAACAAAAAACGATGCGTCTATAGTGTTGTGGGCGACAATCGTCGCAGTGACAGACTGATCGGCACTGTCTTTAACAGACTTGATCCATGTGCGTCAGTCCGGTATTGGTGTCCAAGGAGATAACGTAATGTGACAACGATACGTATTAAAGTGGCAGTGGAATAGTTTTGTGAAAGTGTGCAGCGAGCGTGAGTGAACAGACGGCTGCCGGCGCGGCCGGCGCCCCGTCACAATGTTGAATTGCACCGATTTGGAATGCATCCTGCACCACCACCATTATTATGCCCATCTACACCACATACATCACCTGCAAAATGCGCAGGAATCAGGTAAGATAATGCGTGAACGTAATCATTAAATACTTAAATTATACAGGTTTCTACGACCATCCTTGATAAACAATGGTGGCATAAAACAATGACTGTTTGTTTAAAATCGAACAGTGAGTGCTATTGATAACAAAATGAAGCACGTATTTTTTACATTCTACTTTAAATATTTATATCACTTCGAAAAATATGAATGTCCAATTATGTCCCTGTTTCCAATAATTGTTTAGGAAAACAACGGATTTGGAGAAATAGTAATTATTAACGAATTAGGCTAATTAGTAGTTAGGATAGTACAATTTTAATAATAAAGTAATGATCAAATTTTACTTCCAAAATAGAAAAATTGTTGACAGGCAGATATTCAAAGTGTTTATCTCGAAAGATACCAGCAGTCACCAATCGGTTTCTCTATCAAGATCGATGTTGTTCCAAAGAACCGGCCCGGTAATGCGAAACGCATGTTATATTTGCTTAAGCAAATTTTTTAGTTTATTTTCTCTTTTTAGTGCCTGCCGATCGTATGACTTTCAAATATTTTTATAACACATAATATTTTCAAAGCTTAGCCGTGAAATATTCAAATAGCAGTTATTAACTATCAAATACAGTGACACTCGTTAGTGAAACATAATTTTATTTTATAATACTCCTTTATTATTTAAATTATACGAAAGTAACTGCTGAATTTGTTTATCGTAACTCAACCACAGATTTTGCAACAGAAAAATTAATTGTCAGTACTTTATTGCAAGCGACTTTATAATATTTCATTGCAAAGAATCAAACTTGCGTGAGTTTCCACATACGCGCCGATTTTAAGCCAATTGAGTAAATAAGACATTTGGACATAGAATATAATCTTTTGTTTTTAAGTTTTTAGTTATGATATTTTATTAAATTGTACATTGCTCTGCGTGTAATTAGACGTAACGATCCAATGTCATTTAGTCTCTCTAATGATACAAGGATATTTATTTAATTTTATATTTTTATTTACCAATGAGTTTTTATATTATTGTTAGACACTCGCTCAATGTATATGTGTCAGATTTATGTTATTATTTATACGTACGGTTCGTGATCGAATCGAATGAAACAGTACAGACAATAGTCTGTACGTAGCTGTAACACAAATATAGTTTTGAACAGATAAATTAATATTTGATTAATATAGATAGCATTGAAAGGCAACAGACAAAAATTACAATTTTTTTTTCTAACATGAACTTGAAATTATATTAAGTACACTACATTAAGACCGAAATGAAATTGCAATTAGTTTAAAAATTAATGTGTCTATAATGACGAAACCACACGCGTAACGGGATCTTGTCGGATACATAACAATAACGGACACAAAAAATTATAGTAGTAAAATATGCTTCACTAGAATCGAATTCTTCATGCGTGCGTGTTATAAAATATAATTAATGTTTATTTATTTAAAACTGATAATGGTTAACTGTGACGTCAGCCTGCTATCGTCTCATTAAAGTCAATAAACTTAAATGAAGTAATATGCAACTAATGCCTGGCTTACCCTATTTACACGGACTGTACTAATCAGCTGTCAACGGAGATGTGACAGGATTTAGCTAATTTTCTACTACGAGATAATATTGTTTGTAGCTATGTTTATTGACTTTGTCCTTTTCCAACTTGAAATGTTTTTATCGTATTAGACAGAGACAAAGCTTCAGTTAATCTGTTATTGGACAAGATAATGTCGATTTTGTTCTGTCCTTTTTCCACTTGAGAAATCATTGTGTTTTTTTCTTTTTTAATTTAAATCAAAATGAGACTATATTTAATTTACTGCTAAGGTTATCCCATATGTATAATTAATGAAACCTTATTCACTCCGAGTTTTGATCATACTAATACATTAAAGAAAATAAATCTTCTTGATTTTAGTACGTAATGTTAATAAAAAACAAACCCTGTATTTTTTTTCCTAATTTAAAAGTTTTGACGAATGTTTTCGCATCGACTCCGATTTGTGAAATTTATTTGATTAATAAACGAATAATTACTTTTAAAATCCTTTAAAAATGTAGCTAAGTTAATAAGTAAGCTTCACTTGTTTCTATTTAACAAAGTCAGTGCTTATGTTTGATCTGTAAGAGACCAGAGGCTGGGTAGTGCTCATCATGACAGTGACTTGTAGTAACCATCATGAGATTGATTTAAAGACATACAAAAATAATACATGACATATTTTTCTATAAGAGTATCATTCCATTTTTCTCATAAGTCTCACATCACTCTTATAGAAGAAATGTGTTTACATTTTTTCTGATTAATTTTAAATTCTTATTGACGAATTCAGAATTATTTATTATATTCTGATAAGATTGACGTTTTAAATGTTTACTAGTTTCAGTTATAGTATACAGTGATATTAATCATTATTTAATTAGTGATTCAAATAGACGTTACCATTAAATACATAAATGGAAAGTATGTCCAAATAAACAAGTAATATCTCGTTTAAAAGTAATAGAATATGGTTGAATAATAATTAATTGATTTATCTTATCATATATATTATAATTTATATATAACAAAGATTATATATATATATATATATATATATATAAAATTTATATATACATATAAAATAAAAAATGTCAATAACATGAACTCTTAATGCGTCTTCGCACATTCCTTAATTTTTCTTTATGTAATATGTATATAAAGGGTATTATTATTTGAAAAGTATTTATTCGGTCCAAAATCCGGTCTTCTACACTATATATTCCGTGATCTATTTATATGTTACTTCCACAAAATACCGCCTCCCGGTCAAATAAATAATTGAAGTATTCAATTTTCTAACCGTGCAATAATCATTATATCGCACTACAAAAGAACCAGCCTTATTATATTGGTGTACATAACAGCTACGCTTGATAAGTCAAACGTCATACTACTTTTTCTAGTGTGCGTGTATTTAGTGGTTAACTGTTGACCACTGGTTTTTTTTCGATACGTTCTCAGCTCTGCCATTATATTTAGACATAAAAATAGTTAATCAAAGATATAAATAAAACAAAACAGTTTAGTTCTTTTTCCTCTGTTTGTGAACCTTCTTTTTTTAGTTTGGTAGCTATTGCCAAGCTTGAGTGTTGTCAATAAAAAAATAATGATAGAGTAGCAAGATACTTTTTTTTTGTATGACTAAAAAGATATTATCTAATTTTCAATAATAATTATTATGATTATATCCGAATTTTTACAATTGAGCGAGAACTGGTTGATATAGATAGTTTATTCAATAAAAGATTCAATGATTACACGTTCAGAAACATGATTATGCTAAGTTCACGGTGACTGAATAAAATCGTGCGAGAATTATTCTTTTATTTTGCCGCATCGAATATCATAAAGGCTTCTACTATAACAGTAGAACGTTGAGCAATGAAAGGATGCATGATTATGTCATTAATATTCTATTAATTTACCTGAATACTGATTTTATAACATATGTTAATATCTACGGTATTATAATTACATTCTTTAATAAAATGTACTTTTTAATTGCCTGAGTATTTAAATAGCTTCATTAACTAGATTATACCCAGATTAAACTGAAAGTTATATAAACAAGAAAGAACATTCGAATACGTTTCTTGCAAAACGATGTTGATTTTGATTTGGTATTTATTTTTTACTTTTTAACAAAATCGCAAAATAAGTCACTTTGACGGAACTTTGTTTTTGATAACACATACTGTATTAAAAACAGAATAATCGATTTAGTTTTTGCCGCCGATTATTTAACAAGTTTTACTCCTGACGAGGAAAAAGGACTATTGGCAATACAATTTTTAGGCCTCGCTCAGAATTGGGTGTTCAGTATTAGATGTCCCTTGTTATATATGTGGTATAAAATCCAGCAGGACCAAGGCTAGTTATAAGGTTTTCTTATTTAAGTGAATAATATTTACTTTTAATAATTACATCACATCATTATAATATTACAATTATTTATTTAATTTATTATTTATACTTTCATTTACTTTGTATAGTTTCATAAAACATTATTTTTATACATTTATAGTTTTATGTATTTCTTTAAATCGATAGATCGGTATCGTATTGTATTTGGCCAAAAGTTTTTTTTAAGACGGAGTAGATATTGCAAATGAATTATTTTCAAGTAACAGCAATTATTTCTATCAATATGTATTTACGTAGAAATCATAATTCGTAACTACCGTTTAAAATTATTTATAAAAAGACATGATATATAATGAAACTCTATGTTTTAATTTAAATTACCTTGCCGATAATTAAATCCAAGCAACCTGTTTTAATGATACACCTTTTACAATCGTTTATTTCCTTATTATTAATATAGAAAAAGTATGAGTAGGTACATTTACGGCTAAAGTTTTTATGTTCAATTACGGATATTGTGAAGAAACGCTTACTTAAATAATTCGAATTGTTTCCAAGCTGCCATTGAAATTTGTACGGTATTATTATTATATTAAGAGTTAGTTTGTATTTGACAATATTGAATGTAAATTGTTGAGAGCTGTAATTGTCGGCAATCTAAAATAAAATATATTTTATTTAAAGCCAATAGTGTATAGTCTATAGCCATTTTTAGTAGGTTTTATTTGTTTACGTTTTTTATAATTTCTAATCACAAACATTTTTATTATAGTGTCTACATATAGTGCTGAAACACCACTCAGTTGCAACTTTATAGGCCAGATTTGAACTTGCGACCTTATAGAAGATTTATGAGTTCCATTACTCACTATCACACAGGAGATACTACTGATGAAATAATAATTTCTAAACTTTTGAACATATATTGTATGACAGTAGTGAAATCCGGTTGTGAGAAAAAATTTAACTAGAATTTTAAATAAAAGCTAATTAGCTATTCTCAGTAACATTAATCTTAGTGTGAGTTCGTGAGATCCGAGTTGGAAGTGCATATAATTTGAAATTCCATTTAATACTAGCTACCTGTACCAACATCGCAGAGCCAATATTAATTAGTTTTAAATACATAAAAGTTATTGGTAGCTTAAATTTCTCGGTGCTACGCGTTACTTTTCAAAATTATTCCATTTTTTCTGTTCATAGATTAGCTGCCGCACTCCTCGTGTTCAGAGAGGGCACACATTAATTTATAACTATCGAAAAGTTTTGCCTTAGTTTTCCATAGTGGTTCCAGGCTGTGATCTCTTAATGTCGTTGTATTCAGAAATTTGATTTCAAACATGTCAAAATGTGTTTACGACTGTACATAGAAATAGATAGATGTTTGACGTATACTATGTACAATGTACATATTACTATTACCTTTTAGTATTTATTTAAATCCTGTATATTTATGTGCGATTCATCCGAATTCGATGTACCATTGCAGTTTTAATTTGAGCTTATATTCCCTTGTCACTATTATAGATATGATCGTATTAAGATTAAGCTGTTTAGATTACACTATTAGGAATATGTTAAAGATGTATTAATAAGCAAAAAAGTTAAATAATTACTTTGACACGATTAACTTAATGCCCGTCAAATCATTCTGCGGTTTATTCGCCTTTTGTTGCCGTTCTATGAATTAGTTTTGCGCCATGCCTCAGTTTTTAACCAGTTGGGTGAGTGGATCGATTCGTTTTAACATTTTCCAACAATAAGTTGTTCGATACGGCTCGCTTAATAGAGCGAATGTTTTACATATGCAAGTGACTTTAAAACTTAATTATTTAACTAACGGTATCTTGATAATAGTCAAACGAGTTATAATCATGTTTTATTCACGAACATTCATAATAAACTGTATCGCTATAGGCGCTTATCTTGGCAACGACTAGTCCGATGTCAATAAAATATTTTTTTTTTTACTCATTTGCTAATTGATGCAGGCAGTATTGAATGTCTCAACGATTTCATAAATGATAATCTGAGGCTATACAAATGCCTAATACAAATTAATGCGGTTGAAACCGTAGGGTAAATTTAGTAACTAATAAAGTATGTAAATTTATGGCGTATAGGTAGTTAAAATGGAATTTTTAATTAATGTAAGTTATAGTTTCATTAAATGCTTGTCATCATGATAAGTCAATACAAATCCTATAAAACAAATTCGCTCAAGCGCTAAAACATAAATTAGTAAATATTTTTTGCTGGCAATGTTGATGTATGTATATCGTTGTATTAAAACATTTGTATTTGTACACAAAAAATATTTATAAAAACGTATTCGTTATACAGAGTTTATATCAATAGTCAATCAATACACGACTGTATTATATAAAAAAAAACAAATCCATCGTTATATTATAACATTAAATTAAAGTTATCGCCGTTTGTAATTGAGATTCCGATCCAAAACCGGCAAAAAAACAGAAGTTACTCATTCCCATCAATTAAGTTACAAATACATTGAGTCTCTTGATTGAATGACAATAACATAATCAAAATAAAAATATCATTTATACATCGCCATGATATGTTGTATTAAATGTAAAGCTACCACTAGTTCGGAAACTACATACAATCGAGAAGTATTGACATAAATACAATAGTAATTTTTTTCATTATTTTAAGTAGAAGAGTCTAGATGGCCCAGTTGTTATAACGCGTGAATATTAACCGATGATTGCGGTTTAAACCCAGACAAGCACTACAATATTAATAACTAATATTCACGTGCTTAATTTGTGTTAATTTATCTCGTGCTCGGCGATGAAGGAAAACATCGAAAAAACCTTCTCCTCAAAGGGAGAGGAGGAGGAGGGAGCTAAACAACAACAACAACAACCTGTAAATTCCCACTGCTAAAGCCCTCCTCTCCCTTTGAGGAGAAGGTTTGAAACATATTCCACCACGCTGTTCCAATGCGGGTTGGTGGAATACATATGTGGCAGAATTTCTATGAAATTTGTCACATGCAGGTTTCCTCACGATGTTTTTCTTCACCACCGAGATGAATTATAAAGACAAATTAAGCACATAAAACAGCGGTACTTACTTAGCTTTAATAAACCAATTTAAATATAATCGTAGAATCTTGATTTTCGTCATATTTATGATATTAAATTAAGTTTTAGATAATATTAATATTATTGAGGCAAATTTAGCAACATCTTTATTATGTAGCTGTTTTGCAAGGAAGTATTATACAAGAGATTCGAACAAGTGGACTATTCAATTGTAAGCATCAAATTACATTACAGTTCACGCGCACTTGACCCTGTCTATGAATTTATCTAGTCATTGTTAACAATCCGCGTAGGTGGTTCCGCGCAGACACCTAACTCACAGATCTCCGGTTAGGTATTCGTATAAATTCACGTGTAATACTTACCTTACATAATAAACCATTAGTGTCTCTTTAAATTCTTGTAGCTTGTATTTCAATTTTAAAGTAAATTAAAACTTACCACTAAAGTTTTAAATTACTTTATACATTAACGTTTTGTAAACTCATGTGATACGTGATTCATTTTCTTATTGAATAGGGACACATTTAGTGTTGTTTCGTTTTCATTTAAGAAACAATAATCCATTTCTAACGTTGATAGGCTAGAATATTTATTTAAAAAAACGTTGAGTTATTTTAACAAAGCGTTTGGATAGCGTATTGATAATTAAATTTAGAATTAATTATCATCCACCACATTCTTTATTTGAATCCTAATGTTAAGACTGAAGTTATTTCGTTCTGAATTACAGGTTTGATATTTAAGTATTCTAAACATCATATATAAAAATTGATCTAGCTATATATGGTGATTTAATGGATTATGATTAATATACTTCAAAACGAATGAATCAATCACTGTATTAATGCGGCCTTTGAAAATAATTATAAACATAAATATTGGCTATTGATCATAGAGGATGGCAAACGTAACTTAAATCGGCAAAAAAGTCATGATCAATATTCTTAAGGAAATGTTTAAATACAATTGATCATATTTATATTTTATTTACTTCAAATGATTTTAATTTGCAGTTGAAACGCTTGGAATAATTGTGCAAAATTGTTTCTAAAACATAAACATCTCGTCTCTTCCGGGATGTATAACGTGGAATATAACCTATGTTGTAAATCCCGGGATTATCCATTACGGGACGGTTGGATCATTTTTTGCCCAGAGAATTGCAATTCCGACTCAACGGGAAAATGGTACTAGCATTCTTGCCACCATTCCACGCGGTCATGATTTGTTCAATAACTTTTTTATATCGAATTACATACACAAATTTTAGTTCTCAATGGGTGTAATTCAAATAAAAGCTGCCCATTTGTTTACAATTAAAACCAATTATGAGCAATCAGGTCATTGATTTTGAATGCATCGATTACATTTTTTTTTATAAAATTACAATTGTAAGCATTTCAACATAATTATTGGGAACATTTTATTTCTTAGAATTTAGTTTAAATCGAGTATCTGCAGTGTGACAAAACATTATACCTCTAGATGCAATAATGTTCATTCTGTTACATTTCAAGCGATTTGGTATTCACCGGAGGATGTTAATTTATAGCTAAATGTTTAAAATACCGTAAACCTGGTTTACCGTTTTCCTATTTTATTTATTGTCGAACAACTGTAGTTCTTTAACATGATAAGCTAACATTTGCTTAACGATTTATATATGGCTCTCAAAAATATTTTGTTACTAGATGTCGTGAAAGCTTGCAATGATTCAAGCTGTAACAGTAACGATTCGTCAAACGACAGACTGAAAAAAATAATTAAATAAGGTGCAGATATAAGTAAAAAGTATTATATTTAAAGTAAAAATAGGAACATTGTGTGTTCTGTCGAGTATACTTCTTAATAAAATTATAATATGAAATGTAATAATAAAATAAACTATTCCTACTTTATTTGTACCATTTTGAACGCGATGTTTCCCTTTGAACGTATAATTACCTTAACAATACTTTCTTTCACCGCTTATAACGAAATCAATTTCATTGTTTCAATGAATTGAGAGGTTAGAATTCCGTTGACATGGCATCGTGAAATCAGATTATTAAGCAAAATGACGATTCGTATAAAATTCATAAGCATAAGATATTATTAAGATATTAGTGTTTTTCTCTGTAACTAAACCGATATGAGTATTTTTTATGTATTATACAAATAAGTAGATATTATTTCTACTGAAATTACTAATTAACTATTGATATTACTCAACAAAATTATACATAACAAAATTACCAATGATATTCTAATAAACAGATATGTTATACCCATACTAAACAACAGAAAAAAGTGTGCCGCGCCGGGGACCGTTTATTTTACATTTCGTCACAAGAAAAAATAGATAGCTTGATAAAAACAATAAATAAAAGGGATAACTAGATGTTTTAATTACGCAAAACGTATTACTACATAATTATGATGTATTATAAAGTATTACTGGCATAATTATGATGAAAACGACTAAAGACAAACGTCCCAATTAGGACGTTTTCTAGTCTTCACTTTTTGCTCGTTAATGACATATCTGTTTACTACAACATCATTGAAAATTACGGTGTTACTGTAAGATAAAATTTTAAATTAATATTTTTAAAAAGTTTAAAAAAATCGACATGACGTGGGCTACGTTTCGGTAAGCCGTTTCATCAGAATACTTAATATTGTATCGCAACTTTAGCTAATGTGTTTATTTAAATATTTCGCATTCATAAATTTATGAATACTAATAAATTAAATAAATGACTTGTTTATTCATAATATTTTCGATAAATGGATATTAAAGTATTATTTTATTATAAAATTCTATTACCGTTTTACTGAGCCTAAAGAATACGACTGATGCTAAGTTGAAACGTGGCACTTGTATTGGTTAAAAGTCAAGGCAATAATATTTAACACAAATTGTAAAAACATCTACGAAAAACTTAAGGATTAGTGAATTTCTAATATAATCTCAGACGAGTGAGTAATTTTTAGTGTATATCGATAGAAATATACTCATTATAATTAATACTGTTCTATGGTATTACTTTTGATTGATCTTTAAATGCAAATATAACAATAAAGCTACCTCACAATTCAAGAGGCAGTAAGATTCCATACAGTCGTTTCTCTAGCTTTTGTTATTCTATGTATCGATAAAAGATCAATGACCTATCTTCAACAAATTTTATCAGATATAGAATGTTGATATTATGATTGATACGCTCAAAATTAAGATAATCAGACATCGCTGTGTATGAATTTTATAAGACGTATATGTATTGTAGGTCATGGAAACATTTTTCGAATGACTTTAAAGTAAGAAATTAGTTGCTTGTTAATTTTAAGGACCTCGATATGTATGGTTCACAGACCCGATATGGTAATTTTATTAGCTGAGATTTATTCATGAATATTGTGAGCATTTCACATCCATATTCTTTAAATATTAATCACCAACACCTGCTCGTAACTATTCTTATCTTGTAATAAAATGGCCTTTGAATAATATATACACTAAAAGAAAAACATTCATTGTTGACATTATAATGAGGTAAGCAGAAGTCGTGGGTATTTTAGCTAGCTTATTTAACGACTGCATTCCGTATCATGGTATAAAGAAACTTTCCGCTTCACATAGGAATTTAAAAAGTTATTACTTTCTTTCATAGTTTTCTATATACTAAGTCAAAGCCCTACAATTAAATTATTTTTATATATATATTTGATACAATAATATAAAGATAATTTAATAATAATTCTTTCATAATTGTTGATGTTACAAGATGATGAGCAGTTTAGTTCCTAGTGTGTAAGAGTGTTATGTATTAATATAGATTATTATCATATAAGGCTAGCGAAAAATTACACTGTAGGACAGGAGTGAATATGATTTCGAGACATACATAACAAATTTTGTTTTCTCTGTTTTGTATTTTATAGCAAAGGTAGGCGGACGGGAGAATATGTTAAGTGATTACCACGGGCGCCATTTTTTTTTAACTATCTTATATCGCTAGTCCGCTAGCCTTGAGAACTAAGATGTTATGTTTCTTCTGTTTGGAGTTACACTGGCTCACTCATTGTATTGCAGTTTGGAGGCAGAATATAATAGTTAGGTACCACCCACAAACAACATAACAAATGCAAAAAATTTGGATGTTCGTTATATAATCAGTAAGTCACAAAACAAGACGCGAATGATTGGGTAATGTCGCGAATTTAGGTATACGCTTTATTTATGCACAATTTCGTAAGTCATTCGAAGGCCCAGTTCGGTGCAAATGGCACTTGTTGTATAAGACTGAGTGTTTAAACTCGTTTATTCGCTTAATTTTAAATAACGATTGTAAAATGTATCAAATACTTGCATAAAATTGATTTAGATTTTTTTACATATTTAATTAGATGATAAATAAAATAAAAGTTTTATAATTAAAATAAACGAGTTTTAAATCATAGTTGCGTCAGAATTTTATATTAATCATAATTCCGCCCATAAATAATATTCAACACTCGGCAAGTTTAATTTACAGGACTGCTAAATTGACTATTAAACACACACACGAGAAAGATATTATGACAGCATAATCTCTTAATTTTCGATATGAAAAAATAGATTACTTTAGTCAATCAGTTCATTATTGGAATTATAAATGATAGTAATATTGAATACTACTTTACATTTAACTTGGTTACCATGAGATTTTGTGTGTTTCGAATTTAATTATTAAATAATCCGCAATTATGAAAACTGTAAAATATTATGTTTATTTAGATATACACAATAATAAATTGTTATGCTTCGTATACTTTTTACTTGATAAGAAAAATTATCCTCTCCACTATACTACACTAAGTTAAGAATACTAATAATTAAGACGACAATTAAATGATTACTTCCTTTGTTACAGTTCATGTTGCATTATTAATAATACTATTATCTGTGGAAGGGGTCGGTTAATCTACATAAAATGTCTAGTTTGTAAATAAAATTGATTTTCGTTATCTGAACAAAAACTTCTGGTTTGTAAACGGCGATACGCTGTTTGACGCGTGTATTATAATTGTTTTAGTCAATAACAGTCATTATCTTCTGACAGTTCACGATAGAATTCCGGAAATGTACTTCGAGATGGCTCTTAAAGGATAACTATATGCATACACTTATCGAATGATATAAATGCTATATTACCATTGGATAAATTATTCCTTATTGATAATTTTTATAGAGGCTGGTGTCATTTTCCAATTGCCAATTCGACAAACAGTAAGTAATAGGAACGCGAATTAAGCTTAAGTTTTTCTATATAATAAACCGTATAATTGCATAACAAATGCTATAGTTTGTACTTTGTTATAATAATAGTTCTAAATATATTTAAAGATGTTTACAAATATTATCAATTATTCCGTGTATCTTAACAAATTAAAGACAATTGTTTCTCAATGAAATATAAATAACTGATTATTTACTCCATCAAAATAAATAATAATCTGCTTTTTAAATTTATCTTTTTTGTTTCCGTTTGAAGCGACAAAATGAACACAATAATTAAGTCGGAACACTATGATCTCTTATTATTTTTTATTTTACGGATATGAATTTGTGAACAACAGCTTTTTGACTGATAAAAAACCGAAGTGTTCTTAACAGCCAAACTATGTGAGTCGAAGGATAATAAATTTATTTATAGTTTATATTCGCCAACATGACCTCGAAGAGCCGGTCGGATATGTATGTTGATTATTGTAAGTTTTAAATTTATTTCTTTATACAGAAAAAACGTTTTATTTGAAAATGAAATGCGACCGAAGGCATTTGTATGTTAATTTATATTGTACAATACCCGAATACATTTTAGTAATATCTTTTTCTTTATGGTGTTAATGAGATACTCACACAGCCTTTGCGTAGTTATTTTAGGCTTCGAATACGTTTGATGACATAAATTTTGAATTGATAACACTCTGCCGACTCCAAGTCGATTTATTTTCATTTACTTTATATTTAAAAATAACGTTGGAAAAAATAATTAAAATAAAATTCAATATTTCTGAATAAATTATAAATATCAGAAATATTTTATTTGTGAAAGAATCTTTAAATAACTTTTATTATTGTTACAACAATGGTTGACAATGTTTATGAATACTGCGACATCGTTGTATAATTGTTTCTATTTAATTAAATACAAAAACACAAACCATCCTCGAGATTTACGTCATCAATAATGAGAACCTACAATACCATACAAACAGGTATGGTAATTATTGAGATTTGTGTTCTCAGACAAACTATCTCTATCTTTCTTATAACGACATCATCTTTTTTGCTTTGAGTTATTATCTGCACCGCGTTTAGTGTTATTATCTGCACGGAGCGAATTAACTGCAGAATTTGGACCTGATGCCTTATTGCCTTTGGGAATGTTTTGCTAAAAAAGAGTGTTCACGGCTCGATAGGTTAGGTAGGATATTTTGATATTTCCCAAAAACGCCATTGTGTGCGCCATTCTCATTACACCTACTTGTATGGATTAACATATTATATTCTTCTAGAATCACAATATATTATGAACTGATATACATAACTTTCCTAATCAACAGTTTTATAGCAAACTAATTTGCGTTTTTGTATATTTCAAGAACTGGTAAATATAAAACAAAATGTCTTATTTATATAAAATATCTCACATGACCGATTTTAATCTAAATGGTAACCAAACCAAAATTGTTATCAAAATTTTCAAACTTGTCATTACATTAAACAATGACCAAGAGCTGGCAATGATGAAATTTGACGAATATTTTTCGGAATCAAACAGTTGTATCGTAAATCCGATACATTTATACGATACGCATTGGATTAAGTTCCAAATAGTTTTCCTTAACGAGCCGAGCTCTAGGACATTTAAGGGTTATCAATAAAAAATACGCAAAGTGCTACTAGTCAATGCATATCAATGTAAAGGAACTCGAATAAAATAAACAATAGCATACTAATCATTTCTTGTAACATAACATAATAATATGATATGCAGTTTATAAGTCAGCTATGACTATATTAAAAAAAATATGACGATTGATTACTAACGCTATAAATACATAAGGGTAAACAAACTTTATCTATTTTTTATACTATGTGTAGTTATTATAGTTGTAAATAAGTGAGAAGTGCTTCATACTGATATACCGGCTTTCGCTCAACAAAACTCGGGTTAAGTCAAAATCCAATTTAAGTCAAACATACTCGTACGAATTACAATAGATATAGAACCCCATATAGAGCCCCGCTCTGATCTATGCCCCCTGACTCCGTACAAAGTCGGGCAAATGCGAATTATCGATCATCCAATACTAAAATAAATATATACATTATTTAAGCCTCAGGAGAAAACTTGGCTTTTGTGTGTGCTCTTGGCAATCCGCTAAGGATTCAAGACCATTCTTTTCATGGCCGTGCAGGCTCTGGAATGATTTTCCTTCAAAATTTTCCTAAAGCGCTTTAATATGAGAGTTTTCAAATATCGTGTGTGCCGGTTCTTTCATGGCCGGCCACGTCTGATGCTTACCCAATATGTTGCAACTCTCCAAATGTCGTTTGTGTCTATGGGTAACAGTAACTACGTTGGACATCATACTAGTTTCATACTACTTTGCCAGATAAATAAAAGATAACTGATACATCCATATTATGTTGCAGTTTGAATAATATATTCGTAATATTTAATATAAGGGTATGGATCATCTAATTTCTAAAATCGTCATTGTTTTGTAAATAGCATCTAAGTGTGAGATTACGACTCACTAATGCCAGTGATCTAAGGAGCCTTGACTCGACAGATCGATAAAAGTAAGTGGCGTTCTAAATAAATGGAATAAATAAGTGTGAGCGGTTGTTATTGAGACTCGTAGTTATTCTATTTAATTATATTGTAGACCTTACGGACCTAAAATATTATAGCTTTTTGATATTATTTTTATGGACTTAGTTTTAGACATCTTAGTTCCCAAGGTTAGTGGCACATTGACGATGTAAGGAATAGTTAATATTTCTTACAGCGTCATTGTCTATGGGTGATGGTGACTACTTATCTTCAGGTGGCCCATATGCTCTTCCGCCAACTGATACCATAAAAAAAATGTACATTGTAGTGTACACAGATCTGTTATAATATAAAAAATATTATTATATTGTATTTGGATATATATTTTATCTGTGTATTTATGTATCTGTCCCCTCGAGAGACACACATCGCGGAAAGCGCGGGAATATAAAATATATGATTTGGGCGCGGATGAAGACGGTGTGTGTGCACGGCGAGTGGATATTTATTTAAATATAATATATATTTATATGTATCTTATAAATCGATCTTAAAATCATATATGTGAACATTACATACATAGTTATATTCTTAATAACGTTTTTAACAAATGATTACTCAAGAAATTATTATATTGCATTCAAGTGCTTGAAAGGCTTTGAAAGAGTAGCAAATATGGATTATATATAAGGCTATGCTCAATGATAAAGGTAGCGTCTAAGCACAGAGGTAAATTCGAAGATTCCTGTCATAATGTTAATCGCATAAGCGTACAGTATTTACGTTAATAAATTATTATGCATATTTTATAAGTTCACAGAAGAATGTATAATTGATTATTAGGAAATACGAAGATTTTGTTATATTTATTGCAAATAAACGGTAAACAAAATTCAATTTGTTTTTATTAGCAAATTACTAGCAATTTTTGGTTAATTGTTAGTTGGTATTCATTTTTTGTTTTTTATCAGCAATATATTGTAAAAGTATTTGTTTTATTTTGGTAATTTAATGTAATATAATTAGAGGGTTTGCGTAACTAAATTCAAAACAAGTAAGCATTTAACCGTTATCCTTGATTTACAAGTGTAGTGGAAACCTTTAACATTTTAAGCCATAAAAAACAATCATTGTTTGTTTTTATGATAACTTGCTTAGTAATATTATTGGTTGTTGGTGTGTTGAACGTGTGAGTATTTGCAAGTTAATAAATATGTAACCAATGCTATTCTAAATTAATTTATTTGCAAAGCATGATCATCTCATCTATTTTAAAATATATTATTATTTTATTTTAAATGTATGAACATGCTAAGTGCTACTTACGCAAATTATTAACTCGCGAAAAAATTATATAATAAAAATTTATAATTGAACGATACTGGTATTACGTATTTATTTCTATATATAAACGAAATAATACTTACTGATTCGTCATGAGTTCACCGAAAATGAATATTAAATTGAGTTGTAATTTCGTTTCAAATTTCGTAATGCAAATGATCACTTAGAAAAGGGCAACTTTATGTTTTTTCATGTACGGGGGCGATAACCTAGTATATTATATTCTTGCAAGTCTTGAAAATGCTGTAGTGATGTAGCCAAGTAGGGCTTGGTGCAGACAAAACTCAGCATTGAATATACTGCTCAATATAACAGATTCTTTAACATCTCTCTCCGGTGCATAAAATATAACTATGCAAAGAGTTTGGAGTGCAATTTTGTTTCAGAATTTTAATATATTATGTAAAGAGATGAAACTTTTTACACAATGATTTCCTTAATTACAAAATAACATTCTGAAATTATTTCACATCCGTTATGTGTCGACAGACGATATGAACATACCGATAGGCTATATATTTCTTATTAGTATTGATAAAAACTTCCTCTATACGCCTACAAAATGTTCTACAACACGAGTAGTAAGTAAATTTGTTTCACCTTACACATTTCTTACACAAACACGGTTCCGTTACACTCAATTATTGTGTTAAGATTTATCGTGAGTTTGCCAATCCCAGCATCTTCAACGTTACGTCATTTGCTTTAAAAACAATTTTATTGCTGGTCGCACTGCACAAGCTTGTTTAGTAAAGCCACCAAGCAACAATGTTATACGTTGTTATGTTCCCATGAGAAAAGTAAGGATTCAGTTGATTTCCAGTCATCAGACTCGTAAAAACTAAGCTCCCAAGAATGGTAGTCCCATGACATGCCCGCATGATTTATAGCATCATCTTCTCCATGTGTTGTAAAGGATATACCCATCTGTTCGTGAGGCTTTTAATTATGTAATTTGACGTGAATTAGGTTAGCACGAGTTCATTGAACTTTATAAAAACATTGATGATACAATAACTTAGTCACGTTAGAGCGTTTATCGTTTTAATCTGCGTTGAGTTTTTCGCGATAAAAAAAATAGTTAAGTACTTGATTTCTTAGAAGGCATTGACATACATCTGATTATCCTTATACGATTTAATATTGTTGCACTTAGTTTAGTAATACATAATCAGTCACGTGAAATGACATGATTTAATTAATAATAAGTATATATTTCCATAACGTTCAATAAAGTCACTCGATTTATTATATAATGTTCTGTTACTACAAACCTTTGAATAGGTGATTGAGCGAGTGTTCTACAGGCACAAGAGACATACGTCTTAACTGAGGTCGGTTATACATTGATCCTGTTAGTATATAATATTTCTATCAGAGCCAATAATTATGAACATATTCCATCCCTGTAATTAAAATGCTTGAATGTCGTTTTTTTTTTAAAAGGTATGTGTATTTATTTACGCGCATGAGAAGTTCTACTTCGTTATTAAAAAAATATTAATTAATAATATAATTATATAAATAACTAAAATAATAATAATTTTATACTAATAATAGAAAAAAAAAATCTTATTTCTCACAATTAATGAGCACGCTTTGACAATTTTAAGCATTCTAAATTTAATTAAAATAAACATTGTAAAGATAAGGTGTGAAGTTGTCTATTTCTAACAACTTGACATTTAATTGGCGGTTTAGCGAGCAACTTCATCGTGTACTGCTCAATGCTCATGTCACCTGGTGCGCGCATCATAAAAAGTCACTCTCATCACTATTTCATAACGCCTACAGAAGTAAAAGTAAAAATAAAGTGTGAAGATGGATATTTATTCAAAAGTAATAGATATAAGTTGACGCAAGTCCCAGTCCGTAGTGTCATTTACTGTTCAATGTTTGTGTATAGCTTCCTTATAAGAGCGCTGTGTATATACTGTTATCGTGGGAAAACTTTTAATAGACAAAGCCGTCGCCCTAGTCTTCCTCATTGTAATCATTACCTGCGTAAATGGTATACAGCGTTTACGTATTTAAGATTCTCTTAGTTTACTTTTAATAGTAATCATTTTTATATAACTAACGTTATGTAAATATAATTACTGTTATTAAAATAAAATGACGACAGTTATTATCGAGTCGGCGACTTGATTTAAACCTGTTAATGGAGAGAATTGTTTTCCCGAAACCTGTCGAGCATTCCTCGATAAATTACCTAAGTGAACGTATACATTTAAGAATGATTATATTCCGACCAATTACAGCTTATTTGGTAGTAGAATGTTAACTGTTATTGTATATAACTATGTGTAGAGATGTGCATATGTGCAACAACGCAATAACACAGTAATGGATAGGTAATATTTTCATAAAACTTTTCAAAGAAGACGTAAAATATATTTCTGTTAATAATAACTAATTAATTTATTATATTTGTTGATTTATAGTCTCATTACGTTTGAGTTATGCAATCGAAACTACTTAGTCTCTAAATATCCGACTCTTGAAATTATTTCTCTCTTATTTTTTATTTATTAAATCTGTATTTCATTTTATTACTGGCTGGGGTATTTATGATTTTTTTGTTATGATTTGTTAGCTATAATATATTGGTATTATTAAAAATACTATATCAAAAACTTATGTGTAAAACATAGATCACTTTAAAAAGTCAGAGATTAATTATATATGTAAGATTATTAATATTAAGCGGTAGGTAGGTATTTGTTTCTTACTTCAGTAAACTAAAGTGACTACAGTGCGGGGCCCAGACATGTGCTTTTTAGAACACTTGGTACTGCTTCCACGCTGCTCCAATGCAGGTTGATAAACATTTGTATACTATATCCCAATTAAAGGCATATGAACATTTAACAACAAATTGACGCTATATCATTAGTCGAGAGCTTGATTAATCTATGATTCTCAGTGCGAATTTGCGGAAAAACGACGTTTTAAACGTTTACGAAACTCTTATCTGAATTCTGGATGTAAAATTAACGTGGAAATATAGAGTTAAGTCTTATTATATTATAAATATAGATAAATTAATCAAGAATGGTAAGTAATGCACAATGGTTCGTTATATTTTTTTCTACGTCCGTTGCAATACGCTATACGTAGAAGATTTTCATGAGGTTTCCCTTCACTGGACACCAGATGAATTACAAAAACGAATTAATTATTCAAAACATCAAGGATTCTTGCCCGGTCTTTATTGAGCAATATTCAATTGAGATTTACGTATTTTAATTACTAGGCCATCTCGGCTTTTACCACTTCATATATATTATTTATTATCCCTGTCAGTTTATTGGCAACGCGGCTTCGCATTAAGCCTGCAGGGAATAGACCAAGGTTTTATTTAAATTAATTTAGTGAATTCCAAACGTATATTTACCGGTTAATGCACGGGTAACTCTCATGAACAAGATATTTATTATAATATATTACGTTATTAATTAAATTTATGTAATGCAGCTCAACACATTTATTTTCTTTTGTTCTAGATCAATGATGAGATAAAACATTTTTATATAATTTTACTGCGTACTACGTTTACCAATGTCATTGTTCTATAATCATTATAATTTAAAAGTAACAAACAAATAACAAATTATGTAGTAAAGTAAATAACAAAAAAACTCATCTCATCGGCTTGGTGAAGTTTGGAATCTTTTCTGTCGTCTAAAATTAGTCAAACGACTAAGCAAGAAAAGTTTGACAGCAAAAAACGTAAACATTGGTCAGACAGTGACATCATTCCGCTCAAATGAACTATAGCGGTGTATCTCGTACTTCCTATGAATACCACAAACGAGTTTCGTTCTTAGTGTTTAAAGCTATACAATTATGGCTTTATATTAAAAACTATGTAAATACGAAATAAATATAATCAATACGCAATAATATGAGATAATAATATCGGGAAATGAAAAGGAAACAAATGCAAGTTATAGAGTGAAATACTGGTTTGATTTCACAGGACTGGTATAAGTTCCTGGTTTATATAATTATATCACTGCAATATAAAACGTTATATTATATTGTACTTATTACATTCCATTATTTTAAAATAAAAAATAATTGATCATCGATTATTATATTGAGGTCACATTTTGATTAAAAAAAAAGAAAAAAAAAACAAGAAAATTCTATTAGCGTTAAATGCATGCTTTAAATATCAATTTATCTTGCTCAATGTATTGGTATTCAAAATATTTATTTCATTCGCTAACTTTATACATACAGTACTTAAAATTTTCGCGCAATCATTATTAATCGTTGAGTAATAACATATCTGTTAAATAATGTTTTGGTTAAAACCATTCAAGCTTGTCGATTACAGAGTTCAATTTATGTTTTTGCTAGTATTATACAAAGATTAAGTGAAGTTTGTGGAATATTGACAAAGAGACTAAAAAAGGAAGTCTTTATAGAAATTAAGTACAGTATAGGAAAATGTATGTATCATGTATTCGTATATTATAAACTCATACATGTTCAATTTGTTGAGCCAATTACTGTTCAAAATACGAAACTACAGGAATTTGAGAAAAAACGGTCTTTATTACACTGACATCTTTTTAAAAAAAGTTATCATGAAAGTGAAAATATTTTATAAATAATTTGATATCATAAAATACAGACGAATTGATAACCTCCTCCTTTTTGAAGTCGGTTGAAAATAAATAATATTATTTATATTATTATTGTATTATGACCAAATAGTATTTGTGGACCGTGTCTGTTACCAATCAACTCATAATTTACGATATGAAACGAATTTAAGATTTTTGGATATGCAAAATCAGAATCAACTTGGAGCCCATTCGGCAGTTACGTCAAGACACCGGCGATGTTCACAATAGCTGTGAAAGTATATTAGAAAGCGCAAGTCGGTAGGTCAGTCTCACGTACAAGTTATATCAGACAGGGTTTACGTAACAATTACTTTTCTGGGTAATCAGAGCGTTGTTATGGTACTGATTTATACCCGCGATGAAGGTCACAGGTTTTTAAAGTTGGATTTCGGTTTAAGTTCATACAAAGGTATATTCTCTGTAAAGTTTTATCGTATCTATTTCATATTAAATTAAAAATTACGATAACATGAAATGATTAAGTTCCACTTAAATTGATAGTTAGAAAATTCTCAAACGCAATTTTTTCAGTAGAATCTGTGATTTGGTGCTTACACCAAACTACACTTATCACAAGTAAAGCGGAGCGATTATGTAATTTTTTAATATGCCTAAGTTGCAACATTATTTACCAAAAATAATGTAGGTACTCATCGCCAAGATTCAAAAATATCTTCCAGACAATTTTATAACAATGATACGAAATTTAAAGCAGATTTAAAAAGATATAGAAATATTTATTCATTCAAATTAATGTATGAAATATATAATGTATGAAATATATACATACGAAAGTAACATAAATAGCTCTAAACATAACATGTATTGTTACGAATTTTGTAATGCTGCAGTTTTCATTTATAATATGGGAGCTATATTATATTTATTCACATCTCATATACAATTCATATTTTCCTTCTCTCTCTTAATTAGATAAGATTTCGATCACGAATGGATAATGTTCAGGTGCCGGAAAACAGCCTTAAGCCTCACACCGGGCTGCTACAGACAATTGTTCAAACAGTTGTTTTAATATTAACAAAAGTATGTTTAAATAAAAATAATTACTATTTATTTTTCTTTACAATGTTTTCTGATGTTTTTATATCTCTGCTTTTCGGGACAAGGTATTTATATATGTATATGAGTCAATCGGATTCTGATACTAGAGTCTTGTCAGTAATCAAACGAATGTGATTAAAGTCGCAATGATTACGTGTAGTTTGTATCTTGGATTTGCGTACTAAAACTAAAAGTGCAGTTGACGTAACTAAGTCACATGATACCAGTTACGTCAATTCAATACATTAAATATTTCCTTTGTTGCAATTTATCAGGTGTTGAATTCAGTTATCCCGTGTTTAATTTTATTAGAGCAGGAAACTGATCATAATCTTTAGTTTACGATGAATGAATTGATTAATCGTGTCTACAAGCTAATATATAATATATATCTTAATATCCGTTTAAGTAATCAATTCGCACAAAAGGTAACTAATTTGTAATTCGATACTTTTTATTCTATACAACAACAACAACCTGTAAATTTCCCACTACTGGGCTAAGGTCTTTCTTAGAGAAGGGTTGGAACATATTCCACCACGCTGTTCCAATGCGAATTGATGTAATACTCATGAGGCAGAATTTCTATGAAATTACACACATGCAGGTTTCTTAAGGTGGGTGTGGCCTGGGTTTGAACCCGCAATCATCGGTTAATGCACGATGCACGCGTCTAACCACTGGACCATCTCGGCTCTTATTCAACTTTTATTTTGTAAAATACAATTATTGCATCAGAATGAGAAGATCTTATTTTCTCATTCTTATGCAAATTAATATCTACCTAAGTTTTTTTTGTGTAAAAAACATTCCAATATAGAATGATTAATTAATAGAATATATTAATTACATAATTTAAAATATAAAGTTACAGAATTTAAATTTGCAAGTTTTAATTATTAAAGTAAGATCTAATCTTGATATCGAGACCTGAATTTTAAGGTCAAGTATAATTTTGACATTTTAAATGCATTTTTTCATGTATCAGATTAGTGCACCTTTGGATAAAAAGATCAACAAATATAAGTATTAAATGTAGCTATTTAAAGAAGTACTCGTACTCAGAATCGAGCACAGACGCGTTCGGTTTCATACAAGGTTATTTAAAAACCTTTTCTTTTTTTTCAAGTTTACTTGTGTTACGGCATCTACTATATCATGTACTTAATGTGTATCGTAATAAAAACCTTATCTACTGAAATCGTTAAAAAATATGCTGTTCTAGATTAATGCCAAAAGGCCGATTCTATTTATATAAAAAAAAAATATTTCTATAAATATATTATTAACTTGATTAAGTTTTTGTTCCGATATATTTTTGATATATCGTTAGTTTTCCACTGTCTATTACTAAATTTTGATAAGATATTGATTAAAAAAAAGGTAGGGATTTTTTTTATTTTGATTTTATTTTTATTTAGCAACCAAACTTTGAGTAGAGACCCTATTGAAAGTGACTCGGGTAGAGATGACTCTAAATCACGCGGACTTTAGCTGTCAATATGTCATGTATTTTAAAAGTATTAAATTTTTTACCATCATGAAATGATGAATATGAATAAAAGCGTGCACCTTAATTGATCAATCCCTAGCTCAATCATCTTTCGCGGCTGTATTATAAAAACCCATTTTATGATTAATACAATAATTAATGTATTTCTATGTATGTTTATTTCATAGTAATAATGCAAATATATACATAGTACAAATGTGCACAATTATTACAACTTACTTAGTTGGTAGGGGTTTGTGCAAGACTGGTTCTAAAACCTATTTTTCGCCAAACAGTAGTACTCAGTATTGTTGTGTTTCGGTCTGAAGGACCATAACACCTTAGTTTTCAAGGTTGGTAGCATTGGCAATATAGCACTCCTTGTGATTATTTTTTTTACAGCATAATTTTCTATCGCAATGGTAAATCCAATTTACCAATCCCAATTTGCCAATTTACCTATCCACCTATGTTATAAAAACATAACAAATAATACAAAAAAATAAATCAAATACTTTAACTTTCCGTATACATTTGCTGTTCTTGCAAGTTTAGGTTAATCATGATATTATGTATCATACTATAAAAGCCGTCACCATAAATTAAAAAAAAAAGAATCAAGGCTGTATAGCAAAATATTGCATATTTAAGAAAACCACGTTTAGTGGCATTAAATGTTATCGTGGTTACAACATTTTTTATATCTATTCATTCACGAGGGCGCGCCTCTCCATCTTTAATTATTATATGCAATTATTATATGAGTGACTCTCTAGCTTAGAAAATGTCTTAGTGTACCTAAGACGATTGAGAGCAAAGAAGGCAAAATATACAAATTAGATTACATTTCTTAAGTTTATTTAATATTAATTACGTTAACGCGTAGGACCTTCGTGAGTATATAAATAAAAAACAAGAGATTGTTTCTCAAATATATTTAATGTCAAGACGTTGAAAGTGTATAATATTTTTAATAATTCTCGTTCGTAACACACCGCAGTCGTCTGTATTCATATTAACAATTTACGAAATCAGTATGGCATGGCAAAACAAAAAGCATATTTACATATATTTTCAAACTAACTCTTTCGTTAATCTTGTTCGTTATGCCTTGACACACAGTTATATTCTCATAGAAACTTCTAGAATTATTTTATCGTACGTCAAATGTTTATTGAAACTCGAAGCAATCATTTGATCAAAAAGAATATAGATATTTTAGATACGTTGATGCAATTCTAAGAAACATTCTAAAATCCGGTGTTACGTTAGACCAGTGATACGGATATTTAAAGCCTTTAATAATCATTTTCACTTATATGATATGTTGCATTACGAACGTTTATAGCAGGTAAATTAGTTGAATATTTATTCTTATTGACAGTGACAAGGCATAAGAGTGAAGGCATTTAACTGGCATGTGGTGTTTCTACACTGGCATAAAGTTTTACCAGTAATAGGACCTTGTGCATGCCCGTCTGGGTGGGTATAACCCACTCATTAAGCATAGTTAATAAAAAGCCTAGTAAATAATCTCAAGGGAGACCAGCGAACTACGCAGAACATATTATAGTGCACAAGTGTGTACTCACTCACACATGCGAACGGAATGAGTTCAAACGTAGAACACGGCTTTACGTGCATTTCGAGACAAGACACACGAAATAGACAATGGACTGTTACAATTGCCAGTCTCCGGGCCGATACTGAGAATTTACTGACAAAAAACCTAATTGCTCTTTATCGGCCCATCTTGGGGGTTTGACTACAGGACCTAAAGATCTGCAGCCTTATATCTAGATTAGAATGACTAATCTATTTATTTTATCGATGAATATACTTTTTGCTGTTCTGGTTGGACTAAAGTGTAATCCCTCGCTAAGGAATCTCTTATACCGTATTCTTAGAGATGTAATTTTGATAACAGGAGTGGTTCCTTCTTTTTAAAATAAAATTATATTTTCGCTTACAAATAACTTACCAACCCGAATCTGCCATTTTCCTGACAAAAATAATAATGATGTGTTATCGGTTTTTAGTAATTATAACTATTAAGCCAAACTGTGAAACATTATAAGTTAGATCTTTCCCTACAAATACACCTGTCTTTGAAAACGACTCGTTTGAAGACAATTTTTAATCTATTGCGACTTTAAAATTCGAATTAATTTCATAATACATGTATGAATGAAAAAAAAGATTTGTTATTTATATCAGCGATATACTATTTTTCTTTGATATACAAACTAGTTTTTGGATCTTTTAAAAAGCCAAAATCGTACATTAAATTTAGCTCGTATCAATTACATATTGTATACATAAATAGATAAGGTTATTTGATTAATTAATATAAATAAAGCGTGCAATAGCAAGAATCAATTTGTTTACAGGGACCATGTTTGATAAGTTTATTATTTATAAATCTTTAGTTCAAGGTACTCATATCAAGTTAGTGGTTATTTTGGGTCAAGGCAAGCTGATGTGCTTGAAAGTAGTAACTGCAAACAATGTAGTTTAGACAATTTAAGTCGACCATTATATATTTAAATGAGTTGTTTGTATGTCATCATAAATATTTTTATCTTAATACGGCTGTTCCCTTTATTCCCTGTTTAATGTTTTTATTGCTGATTTTCAAATATTCATTGGAAATTGCAATCTCTATTAAACTTTCACGATTTCGTGTGCGTATAAATTTAACGAATTAACTATATTAGCCTAAGTTACATCATATTACACCAGATTTTTGTCAGTGAAAGTCCCATAAAAATCAGTCTAGCCGTTCCAGAGATCAGCCGGAATAAACAGGCAGATAGACAGGCTAAAATTGTAAAAGATGTTTTAGTATATAGCAATTATTTTAATATTAAGAACAGACAGTTCAATTTTCTTATATGTACATATTTGTAGGATAGACAAATTGCTGCGCGTCGCAGTTCCTAACGTTTTGAATATAGATTATTATTGAAGTGAAATTAATTTCCCTTTATATTATACTCTATAAATTTATCGAGTTTTATCGATATTAACAAATAGTTTCATTTATTGTGTGCAATTGCATAGGATTAATATTTACAAAACATTTCATGTTTGATTTCTTTATTGCTCTACTAAAACAAATATTACTCACATTTTATTATAACTAATCATTAGTACACCAAGATAATGTTATACTCTTACATTGTATGTGCACGTAGTAATCGGTTTCTAGTGTAGTTATTTTTGTTATCTGTTTAACGTTTTATTTATAACTACTTCATTTATTGAATTATTTATATAAATAATCTATTTATTCCAATTTACTGATCGATATTCTTCTTTTATATCATCAACATAACTTTGTTTGATTAGTTAGATCTTAACACCAATAAAAGCTATTAAAATGTAGATGTCGTCGTATTATTATGATTTAAAAAATGATGTTTTACACATGATAAAACTGCAGTAGCAATTGAAATCTCTGTAAATTGAACGTACATAATCTTGAAGACGCCTCTATCAAAATCTTAGTCATATCGTCATCTTTAAAGTTATTCCATATATGTATGTGGTATTAATTACGTTAAAATACAAGGTACATCCTTAAAAGAAAATTCATAGTAGCTGAACATGATTGTATAAAGATAAAGAAAATAAGTGTAAGTTTTGGTACAGATTGTTTGGTTGTTGCTCAGTGTATTGTAAAACTATTAAAATACATGTAATTATTTAATTAATAAAAAGTAGTTATACTTAGCATTAGTTGGGAGTATTACTCATATGAAGAATAACTATGCATTTTAAATAAAAAAAAAACGCAGCCTGCTGTCCTACTTTGACAAAAAATAGACAGTTGACATCCACACCACAAAATCTGATCAGTCTTATTTTGAATGGACAGATCGGATCTCCAAGACCACCCAATGATCTACAATTTTAGTTTTATCACCGAATGCCCTTCTCGCGTTACAATTTGAGAAAAAATATCAGAAACCGTTCCGTAAAGTATTTTTTTTATTTTATGGATTAGGTTGGCGGACGAGCATATCAGCCACCTGATGGTGAGTGGTCATCATCACCCATAAACAATGACGCTGTAAGAAATATTAACTATTCCTTACATCGTCAATGCGCCACCAACCATGGGAACTAAGATGTTATATCCCTTGTGCCTGTAGTTACACTGGCTCACTCACCCTTCAAACCGGAACACAATAATACTGCGTATTGTTGTTTGCGGTAGAATGTCTGATGAAAGGGTGGTACCTACCCAGGCGGGCTTGCACAAAGCCCTACCACCAAGTAAAGTAAGTCTGAGTATTTTAGTATTTTAATTTCTCTCATAATCAATAAACATAGTACGAATGGAATTTAAATCACCCAATTTAATATTCATTTGGAATGGTTCTAGGTACGTTTCGTATATACTGATAACAGCGAACGCGACGAAACGTTCATTGTTCCAATTCAAAATATCTAAACTTGACTATTTAATGACATTTTTGTCGCTTTATGATTTTAAAATACGTGACTGTTCGACGTGTTAATTGACAAAGTTTTCCATGTGTCGCTTATAAACATTTTTATTTATATTATGTTGACGTTAGTTGTATCTTATTTGGTTTGTGCTTTGTAACTCTTAGATAAAGATTTGCAGAAAACAATGTAGGAACGGTAAACACATGTCAATAATGTTGTTAAGATAACTCCAATTCAGAGGTTCCAGTCTGCTAGACTGCTATTGTTCTAAGGTTTTTGAACGGATTTGATTGTTCGTTTCCTCACATGGGACTCTCGAACGAAATATAATAAATAATTAATAGTTTCCGATAAGCCGGGGCAAGGTTTAGATGTATGCGCGGTGTCACGCAGCATTTGTCTTTGAGTTAATAAATAAAAAGTAGTATAAGTTAACTTCACATTGTTGTGAACTTAATTAAAATTTAAAATACACGTTACAGGCAAAATACGTATCGCACATACCTAACCTCTCACTTCTAGGAGATTTTAGTTACATAAAGTTTTTAAAAGTATTAGCAAAAGTAATAATTGTGTGATTCATTGTGCTGATTTCAAAATAAATTTGATTAAAGAAACTATGTGCAGTTAGTTAACTTTTTAAAAACATTTAGTATGAAAATTTTGTAAATTGATCCAAACAACCAACCGAAACTCTAAACGTTTTGCCAATCTCCTTCTTATGAAACCTATGATATGTCAATTATAAACAAACTAACCTCTGACCACTGCGTCCAAAAATTTCCGTTTATGAAATAATAACTTCGGAAACTTTTGTCGGAAATAAATGGTTAATAAGTTAATGATTTAAAATGCATGATACTCAAGTTAGTTAGATTTGTTAACACAGCACGAAACATTTTATACATGCTGAAACTTATGTTTTATGGGTAGTTTATTAACATTCAAAAAGTTTCTTTATTTTGGATCTTTAGTAAAAATGGATATCCAGAAGGAATCAATTTTACGTAAATTTGTTTCTGTGTTGTGGTCATTTTTGAGATTCTATCATTATTATTTTATTATATCTAGTCTAGCTAACCTAATAAGTGGTCAACAACACAATTTATATATTTCTTACATCACCAATGCGCCACTAACGGAAACGGAGATGTTTTCAAAAATAGTTCCACATGCTTTGTTACTGTTATTTTTTTTTTACAATATTAGCGTAATGAACTAAAGGTTAAAAACTAATAATGTCGTCTGAAACATAAAGAAATAAATAACTTATTTATGCAACTGACATTGACAGTCTCCAATACAGTTGAATATTATTATATACACCATACTACACCACTATGCTCTCCACCAGAATGTTGGCTATGTTAAATAATAAATAAATAAATATGAGACAACATTATGCATTACTCTGATCCCAATGTAAGTAGCTAAAGCACTTGTGTTATGGAAAATCAGAAATAACGACGGTACCACAAACACCCAGACCCAAGATAACATGGAAAACTAATGATAATCTAAATTGACTCGGCCGGGAATCGAACCCGGGAACTCGGAGTGGCGTACCCATGAAAACCGGCGTACACACCCACTCAAATATTTTCATTGTCTTATATCATGTATACTGTATCAATAAAATTTGCACGGCGTACGTTTGTAAATGCTAGTGAATTTGATTCTATCCAATGGAAATACCTAATAATATTTGGGAAAATACTGAAATTACTGAGTTTCATATCAGCTCTTATCAGAAGAATCTACATTCCGAACCGTTGATAGCTTATATATAATATTATCTTGTTAAATATAAATTTTAAGCATACGAGCCTTCTTAAATAATGTATGTTTTGATCTTAGAAAACAAGAATAATAATTAATAGTTATAGTTTTTTACCAAGCCATTAGTTAATTATAGTTTATTAACTAATGGTTTGGTAAAAACCTAATCACCTTGATAGAACTGCTCGATAAATAAAACCTTTACAAAAAATATATTCGATTTTTTATAACAATGCAACATTTTTATATAAGTAACTAACCAAGTATAAAACAATGAACACTCTTATTAGAAATTAATGCACATTAAATTATTCTCTTTTTATCGTCAAAACTGCATATTAATTGGTAAATAAAAAAAATGCTAATGGAATTTGAAGTAATCATTTTCAAAATACACTAAGGACAAACGAAATTAATTTAAAATAAAACAAGTTCTTAAATCACAGTACCTTATTACTTTACGCAATCGTATGAAGGGACCATGAGCTTTTGTTCTTTTGCCCTTGTTAACTGAAATTAAGACATTAATTTAATTATTTTACATACAAAACAAACAATTGACATTCCATATTGTATTGCTTATTTGTGGTTGTGGTTACGTTTTTTTTATTAATGATAATTATTATTATGATTTGGTTAAATAAGTGAAAATAAGTATATTTATTCCTTTTTTCATTATAATATACGAGGTTAAGAACCTCCTAAAAAGTTTTAAAAACCTGAGTCTTGTTTTTCCCTAACTATTGATATAAACATAAATTTAAACAATTGTGTTTTCTAAATTGATATAAATATAAATTAAAAAAAAGTATTAACTATATAAATAATTATGTTAATTCAACTAATATTTACATAAGTACATTAACAATGGTAAAACGTCTTGTTTTTATTATTTCATATATTATTAACTGCGTTATAACATGTTCATATTAATGTAACCCTCAGTCGGCTTCCAGCTAAGTCTGCCCAACTTTTTTTTACTTTCCCGGCTTTCTAATTCTTGAATCTTCTAACGAGCCAGTCGAAATAATTTTCTGCTATTTGAAGTAAATTACATATACCTATTAAATATCCCACTGAACGACAGAGCTTTCTGCTACTCAAGTTATAAGCTCTATTATTGTTTTTTTTTTTATAAATACAAACGATAAATAAATATATCAATGATTTTTTTCATCATAGAAAACCAGATAGCTCCATAAAAAAATATGCATTAAAACTGTACGTGTTTGCCCAGAATTAATTCCTTAATTCACAATAAAATAGGAACAAAAACATTCCCTACTTAGTAACGTATTCTAAATAAATACTTTTATAGTGTACGTCTATAGACATTGGCGCTGCAAGAAATTTAAACATTTTTACAACTTACAACACCAATGCACCACTAACATTAGAAAGTGAGATGTGTTGACCCCTGTGCATGTGGTAATACTGATCCATTCATCCAAACATATTCACCTTAAGTATCATCGCTTAGCGGATGAATTTCTGACTAACTATCGGACCTATTAAGTAGACGGTTGAACAAAGCCCTACGAACAATTAAATTATAATGAAAATAATTAACAACTAAACATGAATTATTTTAATTAACCTTTCGATTGCGTAATTCAATTCAAACCAAATATGGTTACAAGCAAATATACTACAAAATCATGGCAGCACTAATGACTTGGAACTGCTTCCACATCCAATATTAAACAGGTTTCCTTCATATTGGCTAACTCGTTTTCGCAAATTATATCAGTGATGCCAAAATTACGGTTTTTGTGCAACAATAACGACTCCTTCCGTCTTTTAACCGATAACATTAATTACATACATATCTCGATATAAAATAGCAATTTTTTTTTATTTATTTACTTCTCGTTATTATATATCACTCTTGAATCCAATATATTAAATAATTGCGTAAGTGCTTACCGTACTATGTTATGTTTTGTGTATATCTTATAAAAGTCCATGAAGTAAATAAGTACATATACGTGGTATTGTTGTTCCTTAAGAAAATAAAAACAAGATAATGTAAGTATTATTAATAATACAGTACCTTCACTAATGGTAAGGATATGCACGTCCAAGCCGGTCTGGGTAAATACTGTACTAAATAAGTAAAGTTATTCTGCCACTTTATAGTTACAGTTGAGACATGAATGCTGATTTACGATTCAGGGCTAGTAAATCCATGTGATTACAACATGGGACACAACAACTCAGCCTTAGTTATCTTTAAAAGAAGATAAGCGGGTGCCCTACCCCATTATCAGGCGATTTTATTGCCTGTTTATTAAATTTAAACTGGCGAGCACCACTGAATTTTCATATGCTTTATTTATGTTTAAAATTCATCTCGAGCTCGGCGTTGACTAAACATCGTGAGGAATCCTGCATATGTCTATTTTCAAAGAAATTCTGCCACATGTGCATCCATCAATCCGCATTGGAACAGCGTGGTGGAATATGTTCCAAACCCTCTCCTTAATGGGAGAGGAGGCCTTAGCCCAGCAGTGGGATGTTTACAGGCTGTTACTTTACTTAAAACATAAAAATATTAAAGATTTTATAAAGACGGACCAAAATCACACCCCCAACCTTTAAACAGCTATTTCAACCTTGAGTTATCGAGGCTGATAATGTTTCCGCCAAACAAAGCAATTATTATGTTTTATATTTATTATTGCATTTTATTTGAACGTGCATCATATTTAAAGGTCGCCCTTGCGAGTTAAGCGTCCAACGTTCTAGAAAAGAAGATATTTTTAAAACTAATATTTCATAGATCATGCATAATGAATTATAGAAATGCATACCAATTTAAAGAAGTATAATATTTGACTGCTGATAAACACGTGATTATATATAAAATAATTGAAGTTCAATACAATTTAAATACAGTAAAAGTGAACATTAATTTTGTTTATTTGACATAACTGTTTAATACTTTTTAATAAACACAATAATTAACGAATTATGTATGTGTATTTTTTGTTACTTGTAAGACGTTTTTAAATTAAGTTAAATAGTCACTTATTGAATCTCGTCGCAGTCATCAACGCTTATGCAATCACTTTCTCTGTCTCAGAGTCTTGCGAATTATTTTGTCTTAGGTTTTAACGTTGCGAACTTGTTTCATCCAACGAGCGTATGTTGGTCATGTCGCAGTGAAATTTGCCGAGTCCTCATAATCCACATGTTCTTACATGGACGTATTGGGTCGTTTGTTGGAACTGGCTGACCACTGACCGACATATGTGTTTACGTATTCAAATTTCGAATATCTCCAATGTTCTCTATTCAAATTCTGTGAAATAATTATTTGTTAGTTCGTCTTCTAAATAAAAAAAAACATATGTGCCTGAAGTTATAAACTATTTAATATAAAATGGAATCATTGTAAATGCTAGTTATTTTTATAATTTTTAAAATTAATTTAAAGAAAAATACTATTTTTTAAATACATATGTATATAAAAAGAAAAAAAGCGCCTGAGAAAATAATATAGCAAAACGATTATAATATTCTTTTGACATCCTAGTATTAAGTTGTATAATATATTTTATTACAACATTTTTTATTAATCCACTACCATATATGAACTAATTACTATTAAAGTTTCTTTGCAGACTTCAAATTCATATTTATAATGTTATATATTTTTTCCATTAATTTTAATATCTGCTTTTGAAGATAAATATGATTATATAACATCGTATATAGTTTTAATATATATTTTTTAGTTTTAAAAAATTCTGTATTTCGAAATACGTAATGGCGAATGTGGAGATTGGATCTCGTAAATTACACGCTCGCCATCGTTATTTACTGTAAGTCAGTACCGCTCGTCAAATGTGTGAGATAATTTATGAAGCGTCCGATTGCTACTCTTATTAAACTGGTTAGAGAAAAGAGTTCATAAACCATGCATGTATCTTGAGTGCCTTTAGATAGAAATATTTTTACAAAAAGCTATTGTAGCTTTGTTTAAATAAATAATTATTATTATACTTTTCTAAATAAAGTAACAAAGTGAGTCGTTTCTTCATAGAATTTAACCTTCAGTTTTGTTTTTATTTTAGTTTAATATAAACTAAGATGAAAATTTTCCTTGCATCATTAAGGGATTTTAAATGTGCTATTTTATTTTGGAAATGTGATGTATATGATATTCTTTAAGTTACGGCATATTTGTAACATTGAGTGAATACTTATTCCCTATTAAACCAACACTCATGTCTGACCTACCCTATTGCTCAATGTAAACGAAGCACGCTCTCTCATTTCCAATGCTAATACTACGAATGATAGTTGTCTTCTACTAAATTGACCATATCGTGACAACGTTGACCAATTATTTAAACCTATTTAGGATCCTTTTTTACTTACTTATAAATTAATATAATCATGTCGATTAATCGATTCGTTGACCTTATTCGTCGATTCTTTCCATGTCATACTATCTTCAGAAATATCGATATTGGGAACAGACGAGAATAGGAGAACTTCAGTAGCTCGATCTTCGAATTTCTATCAGATAATAAATACTAATAATAATCTTGAAATTCGGGGAATGAATTAAATAGTTTGAGATAATATAAAATGTTTTAATGTTGCATATACGAGATGTAATCGAGTTGTGATACTATCGTATACACAAGCTGTTGTTTCGATGTCAACGCAGTAGATAGACACTATGTTATGCGCACGCGCGTATACCGAATGATAATCAGATTAACGGTGATTCTGTAATATATGTTTTGTGTTGAATGCACTCTTTATGATTACACTTCGAGATAGCTGCATAACTAATCCTATGAACAATGGAATGTTAAGAGTTTCGAGTTTCATTAATTTCTGCATATGATTAAATTGTGTTCAAATTAATAATAGAATAAATTTGCATGATTTGGACACAAGCTCAGCTATTTTCAGTCACTATATATATAACTCAAGGACTAGCCAAAGGTGCTAGGTGTTATTGTCATATTGAAGTGCATACGGTTTTATCAAACACTTTCAAAGTGTATATTTTCTTACTCTCTTAATCCACTGGGATGAAATCTACCATGAATTGACTGAAGACAATTCATGCACTAGACCAATTTTGTTCCCTTTGGGTCATGAGATTGTATTACTTTTCCATATCCCTGGCTGGCCTCGAACAGCTATTGAGAACAGCTGAACCCAGGATTTGTAACGATGACCTCTGATTCTGTTGTCTTTGTTTTGTTTGCATATTTGATTAATATTTTCGTGTTAAGCTTTTAGCAACTTTTAAATGCTAATTATTCTTTAATATAAATAATTTCAGCAATGATTTAAATAGTAAACATACTTTTTAAATACAAAATACAATTCTTTAGATGTTTAGAAGTTAATTAGACATAGAGTCAAACATAAAGGGATTTCTCCTGTTGAAAAAATGTTTGAACGGTCTTTAACCAAGCTGATACATGATGCGCTTTGGTGTATACACATATGTGGCATAATTGTATCCGACACATGCAAGTTTCGTCTAGACCTTTTCCTTGAGCCGGATATGAATTAAAAATACAAAGTTGGTACATGAAAATTCAGTGGCTGCTTGCCTGCCACTACCATCTTTGGTTAAGATTCAAGTGTTCTAATTTCGAGATATTATGTATAAACGTTCATTGAATTATTTTCTACTGCATGTATTTCATATTTAAATATTCATTGGTAGTAAAAACTTTATGAAGAGTGTAAAAGGCAACACTGGTATTACTACAGTCTTAATTATCTTTATTAGTACAGTTGCGATAAAAGAAAGTTAAAAAAAGATCGTGTACAAATGCGTATAAAATGCTGAGTTACGTGATGTTTATAATTGCAAATTAAATATGTGTAAATAATTACTTTATTTAAAGACATTTTCTCGTATAGCATTTTAATTAGACAGAAGAAAGGCAGTAATTTGTTTTTGTAACGCAACTGTTAAATGTTTACGAATTGTAAGGAATATTATGTAACGAATAAGTTTTCACATGTAAAATTATTAAAATTTTCGGAATTTAAATTCAGTACATTCGATTTTATTTCGTATTTACAATCACAAATTAACTCACGAAAAGTCGCGGTAACCGGACACTATGTATTAGAGAAATCTGCGGATGCTAATACAAAGGCCATTTCGATTCGTACCCCAATTCAGGACATCCTTTGACGAAGTCGGTAAAAACGAAAGATTTTTAGTAACTTTCAAAGTATTTTTTTGGGTAAAACATTTTTGCTCGTCTTAAACCGGAATAATAATAATAAAATAATAAATACTCTTTATTGTACACCAATAATAAAAAAACAAGGTACCTAAGGTACCAAGGTAACATTTTGAGTAGATGTACAAAGGCGGTCTTATCGCTACGGTAGCAATTTCTTCCAAACAACCTTTGGGCATAGGACTGAAAAAAAAATTGGAAGCGGTTTGGAGGCGTACAAAAGTTATAAATTAATTGACTAACGGAATTATATATTACCAAACCCAAAATTTTGTGCTCAACTTTTTCTTCAAAACATTCCTTTAATTCTTACAAGAATAGGCTATTTGACTGGTTTTTAAAATCCATTTTATATTATTGAGTAGAAGTTAAAGAACCCAGTAAAAGTTGTATTTATTATTTCTAGTACATATTTGCCGAAAAATATCATATTAAAAATTCCATATTTAAATAGCGCTTAAAAATGCTACTTGGACAATATGGCGCTGCAATGGGGTCGGTGACGTCAATTTCCTGTATTTTAATCTGTGGTACATATAGTAGAAAAGCAAGGTTTTATAAGAAAGTGACTTCATCATAAGCCCGGAAGCGTCATCAAGAATCAGGAGCGTTTTGTGTCACGTGACAAACGAAAAAATGCACCTTTATATATGAATATTTGAATAAATTATGCATTATTTTCAAATTTCGTTATTAAATAACCATTTTTAAACTCATAATATACACTGATTACAATAATTCACAAGTTATTTTTCGAATTGTCAAATAGCCTATTAAACAAATAACATGTCTGAAAAGAACATAATATGTATAGTTCCAATCGAATATACATAAAGAGACCAAAATTCGAGATTATATCGTGCACTTCTAATCTAATAGTTCTTGACTAATATATATATATATTTATTTATAATTATTCTCGGAATATTATACTTCCGAGAACAGTTTCGTCGACTTTCAAAACGCCGTTCATTTTGCCAATCCATAATTAATATCGCATATTCATTCTCAACTAATGATATCGCATCAATTCGATTTCAAAGTTGTTTATTTGGCTTTTGTCCTCTTATGGTTGAAATAAAAGAGTTTCTTCATTTCATTGTAACTTTTAAATGCCTCAACAGATTTGGAAGGACAGTGTATTGATGTTTAGTGTCGTTACTATACATCATATCGATTGCCATTAACTAATACGTAAAAAATATTCAGGGTAGATATATATGTATATATTTTTAATGTAAGAAATTTTTCACGAATAACATTTAAAAAAAGTACTAGTACCCAACAGAGAATAAAATCTATATAGTCCTGATATTTTCCACGCGATTAAACATTGATCTGATTAAATAAATATGAATTAAATTAATGAACTTGCATGGTATGTATCATGCAAGTTCAGCAAAAAGTGTCGCGACGGGTAGACGATTCACCTACGCAATGTTCAATTTGCATCTTGTATGGCCTCGATTGGATATTCAGCGAGTAAGATAAAAAGTTAGTTACACAACTAGGCGCTTGATGAAATTCTATTAAAAATAATCTCGACTACAATGTTTTCTAAGGAATCATATTGAAGATATCAGTCCTTGTAAAGGCTTTTTAAGCAAGACAATGATAAGGGAAAATATTTGAAAAAATTCGATATTTAAGAATCCCCTGGTAAGGTTGCCTGGAAGAGATCGCTGCTTAGCGATAAGGCCACTTGGTGCACCTCATGCAAGTTTAGTGTATAAAATTGCAATTTTTAAGTTTGGGTGCAATAAAATAAAAATAAATATCGTAAGTTCCTGTTATTATTATTACTTGTCTGAAGATTAGTCTATTAAAATTTTACATTGTTACATTATAACCTTTAACACTTGTTTTTCTGTGAGTACTGAGCGACTTGATATTCTTTCGTTGTACTTGCCTTGGGCGCGGCCGACGACGCACTGCCTCGAACGTTCGAAAGGTTCAAGGAATAAAGTAGTTAGAAGTGTCACATGATCACTCATACCAATTCCGACGGAAGAACAAGTTTTAACTTTTATTACTGATTATTTACTTTTCAAATTCTACCGAATTTTAAAATTAGAATAAATTAAATATATCACGTGAATGCTGTATGCAATTTTGTCTTAAGTAAAGTACTTGTCAAATCACACCTGTGCTGCATTCCATTAAATTGCTAATCGAATTGATAGTGTACATAAACTCGTTATGTTAATAAGAAGAAAAGATACATATCCGGTAACGTTGCAAGGTTGTTCCGTTTGTTAGTTTAATTAAGAGCTACACTTGACATATATGCGAGTTTTATCAGTAATATTTCTTACATGTGTCTTAAGATATTTTGATTTTTATTTCAAATTGATTTCCTAAAGAAACGATTTCATTTTATGTACATACTTATAATGTCAAAGGAACAATTCCATAAAATTATAAATCTATTCCGAATCATCAGTAATCCTATTTACTTATACAAAACAATCGAGAGGACGACAAAATGTTTTCGTTATTAAATTAAATTAGTCTTTACGAGGCGAGGCACATCTAGTTAATAAACATCACTGTTTTGTGCCTTCTACGAGTCAAGAGGAAAATGACATACAATCGACCACTTCCGAACAGTTATCCTAGGTCAATCTCGTTAAGACGTTTGCGCGTACACGGAACAATGTGTGAACTCGTATGTATGAAAGGTGTATTTGTACGTGTAAATGTATGCATATCTATCAGCCCTGTCTAACTTTTAAATCGCTTACAGCAAGTCAACAAGGACACACATGCTACACACGATTGTTTTCATATCATTGATAGTTAAATAAATAATAATAAATAAATAAATATTCGACAACATCACATACATTACTCTGTTCCCAATGTAAGTAGCTAAAGCACTTGTGTGATGGAAAATCAGAAGTAACCAAGGTACAAACACCCAGACCTAAGACGACATAGAAAACTAATAAACCTTTTACATCGATTCGGCCGGGAATCGAAACCGGGACCTGAGAGTGGCGTACCCATGAATACCGGTGTACACACTACTCGACCGCAGAGGTCGTCGAAATATAGTTATTCTATAAAAGTGTTAATTGTATCTATTTGACCAGTATTTATTCAATAAAGAATGTTTTAATATTAACCAATCATAAGTTACAAATTATAGTTTCTTTCAGAATATTTTATACATGTTACATTTTATATAATCATAGTGTAAAATGTCAAAGATATTTTCACCGATATTTTTTAATGGTATTATATTGAACGCTTCAATAGTGTCACGGGAATATTATCATAATTGCTGTTATGTACATGAATTAAAAAACGTGTAATAGTCTTGTAACAATTGAGCTGTGACCACAGGTGAGTGTTCATGTACTAGTTAACGGTTAATGAGGTTGCGCAACCGAGTTAACGAAATTCAAGTAATTTACTAGATTACATTTGCGCTCTAATGAAGATAAAAGTATAAATAATCGAATATTACATCTGTACACTTTTAACGGAGAAAACTTTAAGCGTTATGCGTTTTTAGGTACTAAGATTACGTTTTATGAAAAATATTTGTAAAACTTTTTTGCAACGTCATTACAAGAAATTTTTATAATTCATCATAAACTCTCTAAAATACCTAATCTGGATATCTCAGGTTTCTATAGTAACTAGTAATAGTATGAGTAGCTGTGTTCTTTTAGATTGAACAAAATAGCTAAATCCAATGTCAGTAAACAGTGTTCTCTATTACTCGTAAGATTTCCCGTTGATCAAGGTGTTATTGAGGTGACTCTACGGCAGTTTAAAGCAACGATCCAACAAGAGATGATGTCATCATAACAAAGTTGTTAAAGGCAAGTTTGACTCCTGTCCTCTTTAATTTCTATACTCAGGATAAATTTGAGCAATATTAGGCGGTATTTATTTCAAAACAGTCAGGAATTAACTTAAAACAAGTAGTATCTGGCTCTGATTGTACAATATCTTTCCGAAATGTGAAAAAAAGCGAATGTTCACGGCAAGTCCGTCTGGGTGTGAACGCAAAGATCAAGGTCAGGATCAACAAGAGTGACGTACCTGGACCGATATACTTCTGGAATAGATCTATAAGAATGGATAGATCAAGCTATACAGCTCGATCGATTGTTTATTTTTCATACGTAGGATTTTTTACTTCACAGTAACTGTACTTTATCCGCTAATCGGGATAAGGGCAGGATGAGTTTGAGTTTGGCTATAACATTACTGACTATTACACGGGACAGACACGAAAACTCAAAGTACGGATGTTAAATGGACATCTATGTATATGATAAATTACCTACACAATTTAAAGACCTAAAACTACGCATATGATATTAATTCAAAACACAATATTATGAATATTGTCTTTTGATTTACTCCTTTTTAAGTTTAATAAATGAGATTAATTAACGGTGATTTTATTAGTCACACTATTAAAATTCTTATTTACATCGTAGTCGTGTGACTACATAATGATTTTGACTTTGGTTTTTGCTACAACTAATGCCCTTTGAACATTATTTATGGAAACATATTATCTAGTGAAACGTTATAAAAATAAAAAGACGTAAAAAGTAATTTTATACATCAGGTCGCTATTTCTGATACTATGAGTAAACAAAATCACTATGGCTAATATAATATAAGAAAATTTAAAAGTTAAGTAATCCTTATAGTTTTACACAAGGCTTTAGTTTTCTTTCGACGATTTACTTACTGTACAAAAAATCAAAGTCTAAATAAACTTTATTCAAGTAGGCTTTTACAAACACTTTTGATTCGTCATTTTACAATTAAGTGAAGCTACCACCGTTCGGAAAGTAGATTCTACAGTAAGCGCTATATAAATAACGAATACAAATAAAATATTTTTAAGACCGTTAGTTATATTTAAGCATGGAAACAATAATATTAAATAATTAAAGGCTATTTTACTGCGATTCATTTATTGCCTACAATACAGCGACAAGGACAGCAGTGATCTAATATCTATTACCTATAAGACATATATTTAAAAGCAAATTGCGAATTTAAATTTATTTTACTTTTATTATTCTCCTACTACTTGTAAACAACTCAGGAGAAATATCCGCCTCATCAATAAGCATGTAACCAAACAATACACACTGGAAAAATATATAGACAATGCAATACTTTTTAGAAGAAAATATCTCAATTATTATTTAATGGTTTATTTTGACTTGGAACTTAACATTTAATAATTTCAAAAAAATAAATTTTTCACATAGCATACTTTGTAGGTACTTATGTAATATAGATATACATCAGTGGTAGGATATTACGACGTAAATTTTATATACCTAATTAAGGTACCTAGCAGGTGATTGCTAATACACATAAAAAGTACTGTGAATCACGATTTTGTATTCAAATAGTGTTAATATGTTGTGTAAATATTTTTACCGAAATATTACTTGCTTATTCGCTTATGCACCAAAATGTTGCCTGAGTAAAGATAATATGTGGAATTTAATAGAGGATCGCGGCTTCAAATCAGTCAGTCATCAGGCTTTCACGGTCATGATCACCCTTAATAACTCAACTCGTAAATAAACAAAGAGATTTTTATGCTACCAATTCGTCAAACCCAAAACTCTGAAGATTACCTGGACAATGACCTCTTCAAAGTTAAGGGGTGTAGGTGTAAAAAATATGAAACGTCAAATCAAATCATCAATGTGGTCGGAAAATAAAAAAAAAGATGAATGATTTTTAATAATCCTTCATTGCAGCAAATTTGCACGAACCATGTTCATGAAAGCTTTTCCACTTATAATAAGAGGGAGAGATTAACATCTTAAGGTTGACTCGTCCATCTGTACCGACTGGCCATCGTTGCCAACTGTTCCATATTTATCAATGAATAAATGTAATGAAGTACAATTAACAGAGAAAAAGAATAGGTAATTTGTTCATCTATAATAAATGAATTATTTATTGTAAGTATAAGGCATTGAAATAGAGTTAACAATAAAATTATTTCTGTGAAATTGTACTTTATGTTATATTGTTTCAATGTCTACGTGTTCACCTATAATATCAATTAACCTTGTAATTATTTTTTCAGGTACATACAGCATATGAAATTGCCATGAATTTATTTTATGTAAGTAGTTGCCTACTGATTAATCGCTAGATATATTATTGTTGTATTCCTTTGATGGATGATGTAATTGACTTGGAAGTTAGTTTGAATTGCCTTTTTTTATGATGTCTTACTTTTTCTTATTTGCATCTCTTTTTATATAAAATTTAACCGGATTCGACAGACATGAAATATATTTCATTACTGGAACGCAGATGTGCACTGAGAAAAAAAAATGAAATTATATTGAACGGGGAATAAAAATTGGTATGATTATGATTAAAATAAATAAATTGAGTGTGTTAAAAAAGATCGTTGGGATGGATGTTCTTCGTTTATGAGATCAGAAAAGTTGAATTAATTATATGGCGTATATAAAATATGTTTTTTATTATTTATTATTTTTAGTATTTTTAATTTATTTATTAATACTATTTTTAAAACAATTAATGTGTAAGCTATTTTGTACAAATTATTATATAGTTTATAGAGTAGGATAAATCTCCCTCGTAGAGGCCCCAGTGCTATAGCCTCCGATACTCCCTTAATTCGGCTCTGGTCTAATGTGACGGAAATCCGACTAGAAAGCGATAAGGAACAGGAAAGACTTTATGTGATCTCTGGGATATAGGAGTACAACTCCAACCAACATCCTATCTCACTAATTTGCACTTGTCACTAATCCAATGCGACAGCTTTTGACAATACAATATTAGTGTGAATTTCAATTTGTTTAAGTATGAAATTTAAATGAAGTATTTTTTTTAATATAAATTTATTTAAATCTCGTTCAAAATATCCAAACGATAATTAATTTTGTATACTGGCAACTTATCTTTATTATCCGTTTATTATCACACAGTGTAAAGCGTGACTAGAATTGTTCGTAAATACTCAATCTCAACCTGAGCAATTTACGTCATGCGTTAAGGAAAAATCGTGATTTACTACTTAGGATTTCATGTCTTTGAACTAAAGTGGCTTGATATTGATTAGTTTTATTTTGTCAACTACTTCTGATTTTTTTGTATATTTATTAGTGTAATATCAATCTTGTCAACTTTGTATTAGCGCTCTGTGAATGTGTGGGTTACTCATCATATATTTCACTGACAAACAGCAATATCTATCTATTATTGTGTTTTGGTCTGAAGTTTGAGTGAGCCAGTGTAACTACAGGCACAAGGTGCACAACATCTTAGTCCCCAAGATTGGTGGGGCATTGGCGATGTAAGGAATGGTTATTATTTCTTACAACATCAATATCTATGGGCGGTGGTGATCACTTACCATCGGGTGGACTGTTTACCCTTACACCTGAATATAACATAGAAAATACGTGTCGAATTCATTACATAGTAAATCTTATAGTCAATATGTTTTATAAACCGTAATCGTATACTAATTATTGTAATTGTACATCATCATACTACTACTCTTTCAATCAAAAATTACATCTTTATAACACCACAGACCCTAATATTTTCAAGTCCTTGTATAAGAAAACGCAGTAAAAAATAACACAAAAAATCTAAGTGTTTTTAATCTTTTGTTTATATACCGTATTTTTAGGAATGGGTTTATTGATGTTTGTCTAAATTACTGAATATGCGGGTCTGGTAGATATTATTATATAATTTATGCAAAAATATTCGACTTGCGTTTCTCGAAAATAAACAAACGCAATGGACATACTAAGAATAAATTCTGTTGAATAAGTAATCACAATTATTTAATGTATGTTGCATATAATTTAACTTTAATCTGATTATAAACTATATTTATCCTTAAAGACTATATACTACAAGCACTGCGTCTATTTTAAAGGAGATGTCTTTCAGCTCCTTCCACAATGCGGCTTACACTACTTACTTTGCCTGGGTTAGAACCCGCAATCATCGGTTAAGATGCACGCGTTCTAACCACTGGGCCATCTCAGCTCTCAATATATTGTCCATCATCTCTAAGCGTCAGATGAAATGTATAGATTTTAATTGTTTATTTCCAGTTACAACTGAAAATAAACGATTAAAATATATGAGATATATCTCACCATATTTGTATACTAGGTAAATAGCCCTTTTACATTTAATTTGGTTTGTTTCTTGCCTGAAGCTTTGATTAGATAGCAGGAACGTTAGTACGGTTAAATCCAGAAAATAGAATATGTAATAAAAATTGACATAAATTATGTATTTTACAATTCTTTATTAGTAATTATAATTAATGTTATTAATTCCTATGTTATTCAAGAAGTTTACAATTCAAATGAAATTTAACTATAAATATTTGACGATTTCGAACGGTCACTAATTTTCTCGGATTTCACAGTTTTTATTTGTTCATTAGCAATTTTATTTAATTTCGAATGATCTGTTGAGCCGTTTCGGCATAATTTTTAAACATCATTCTTGATCATATATATAAGTTTTATTTTTATAATTTAGATGTTAGTGGTAGTGACCGTTGTCAATACATATTCCGCTGTACATTGGCTATATTAGAAATGGTTAATATATCTATATTAACCATTTCTTATGTAGCCAATGTGCCACCTACTGTACGAACTTAGATGTTATTTTCTTATGCAAGTTACACTGGTTCAATTCAAACTAACACAACAATATTTAATGAGGTTGTTGTCGCTAGAATATCTCATGAGTGAGTGGTACCCAGACCGGCTCAAAAAATTCTATTATCATGTATAATTTTGACATGCATTACGTCAGTACAACTTGTTATGAATATTTCGTTGTTTTTCTTGAAGGGGAGTCACCGATATATTATTTCCTGACCTTACACATAAGTACGTGTTTATCTTCATTGTCATTCATAATGTCTAATGATCAACTTACAAATAATTTAATACACACACACACACACACAACAGCCTGTAAATTCCCACTGCTGGGCTAAAGGCCTCCTCTCCCTTTGAGGAGAAGGTTTGGAACATATTCCACCACGCTGTTCCAATGCGGGTTGGTGGAATGCACATGTGGCAGAATTTCTATGAAATTTGTCACATGCAGGTTTGCTCACGATGTTTTCCTTCACCGCCGAGCACGAGATGAATTATAAAGACAAATTAAGCACATGAATCAGCGGTGCTTGCCTGGGTTTGAACCCGCTATCATCGGTTAAGATGCACGCTTTCTAACCAATATTTTCCTCAAATGTCTTAATACAATGAATACAGATCTTATCATTTCTTTGTTTTGTATTACTATATTTATAACATGTAGATCGATTGGTTATTGACGATACTCGTAAGCAACTTTTGAAACCAACATTGATAAGAATATATTAGCACGATTCTAGATTTGTAACCAGAACCTCAGACCTTTCAGTACCACTTAAAGTTTAATATACATCTACAGAATCCGGTCTAGCTAAACATACGAGGCAGTCTATTTGTATTGAATTTACTCATGATTTACATAAACATCTGTGTAACTCTTGAAGCTACACATATATCACTTTACTTAATAAACAGTGATACTTACTTCATTGATTGCATTGCGAAATAGTTTCTTAGATAAAAATAAATTATAATAACGATTTTTTAAAAACTTCAATGTAAACTGAATTTGGCCCAATAGTGAAAACACCCACAGGTCTGGTAAGTTCGGGCAAAAAAAGCTTTGTAATCAGGGGTGTAATTTTTATTTTTTAAATTCAGCTCATGCTCCGCAGTAAATGAAAATATTGCGTAGAAATCTTCGTGTGTAAGATTCTCACTCATTTGTGGGAGTGAGTGGACCTTCTCGCCTTGGTAAAAGAATTGGAGGCCATAATCCAGTAATAGGCAATTAGGAGCTATTACTTTATTTTGATAAAATACAGCATCTCTTAAGTAACCTCTTGTAGGTTACCCTTGAGGCAAAAGGAAATATATAGTTAGGAATATATCAAAAGTCATATGCGGTGAGGTCTCTTAAAATCTTTGATCGATACTCTTTTAGTTACATAAAACATAATGACGAATTATTCATTATTGCAAATGTCAGGTGTTACATAATAATTACTTCACATTTGTTTGATTATAAAAGCGTTGGCATTTTGAGACAATCAAGTATATTCAACTGTACGACCTCAGAGGACATCCATCAAAGTCAATCCTATGTATGTCATCACGTGCTTAAAATATGCTTTATGTAGAATAAATATTTATTTGATAATATTTAAAAAAGGCAAAAATAAAGTATTGCTGCTAAAAGCTGCTCAATATTATGGTTTATTAATGAAAAATAAAAAAATATATTCAACTTTTTTGTTGCTTGTAAATGAAAAGCTACATATATAACCAGTGTTCTCTGTCATTTTCACATTTCAAAGGAGTTACGTAATTAGTCCCAATTCGTATTACTACGGTACTGAAATTGATGGCGTTATTTGAATCAATCCATGACACTTTCACTAACATGTGGTCATTTAAAAAAATGTTTCATATTCATCTTTATCAGAATTTCAGTAAAATATATTGAATAAAGCATGAAATATCGATGCATTTCATTTTAGATATGATATTAGATAAAATTATATATTTAATTTTGTACTCTACACCCAGTTTTCTCCTAACCACCAACTTCATAATTTATCCTTACAGGCAATTATTTTTATAATAAATAGCTAGTACATTTTCATTGCCTATAGCTTTGACAAAAGACTGAATCAGGTTTGTGGTAATATGTTTGATTTAGTTAAGAATTCATAATCGATTTGTTCCAAGAAAATCCGGATATACAGCAAAGTAAAATAACATTTAATCAATAAATGGTATATATTAATTATATACATGGGATGAAGATGTAAGAAACATTCGTTAAAAGGGCACAAATGGATGCACACTACTATTAGTAAAGTAACTACTCAATAAAGATAAACTCTAAGTCAATAAAGAAGTTGTCGTAGAGTTCAATGCAAGCTTTTTATCATCAACTTGCAACCAGAAAAAATAGACTGTGAGGTTGCTGGGTAGTAAAAACATCATACAGGCCCTTTTAAACAATATAACTAAGGTATAAATTAATGTCCTACTGCGTCGTCTTCTTTTTTTAAGAAGGTCGTAAGACTATTTCCGTCACCGTCCTTATAATGTTTTTCTTCACTGTTAAGCTTTTTTTTGTTAGAGACCTTCGCAGTTTTATATAGTAAGCCATCTAAATATTTGATTCATTATGTCTTGTAAAATTTATCTTGTTTTGTAATATTTACCAAGGATACAGCGGATTTAATGTGAAAAACATTTTATCTCGTGTATATAATGGCACTATTTTTAACATGAATATAAATATTCATAACAAACATTTCGAAGTTTCATGACTAGTGTGGAATATTAATTTTAATGACATAAATTTTAAGGAAAAGTCTTAGTCGTATATCGTGCATTAAAATCATGAGTGAATTTTGCTTGAAAAACCGAATGCATATTGATTTTGAACACCTGGTATTTCCGTTTAGTTACTACTAGCGACCCGCCCCGGCTTCACACGGGCGCAATACTGATACTAAATATACTACCGAATTTGTTTATTTACGACATCATATTAGAAACTTCTAAAATTATCAGTATTTCTTTACTATACTGTCCATGTTTTATATACAAAAATCTACTCTCGTAATCACTTTATCTATTAAAAAAACGCATCAAAATCGCAAAAAACTCAAAGATCTAAGCATTCGGACAGACCAGTAAGCGACTTCGTTTTATACTATATAATGATAAGATAATTCTATTACATTAGTACGTACTATTTTTAGTGACTCTATCCTTTTTTTAAACTGCAGTTCTGTAACTAAACTATCATGATGCATTGTTATTATTAGATCTTACAAATACACATCGATAGTCGGATGAAAATATATGCATTAGTTTTTTTGTTTTTGTACTCAGTAAGTTAACAATTGAACGAAGAAGACAAAGCATTGTAGCTACTTACTATATGACGTCAATACAATTTTTATTAGCAAGGAGCTAATATAAGTTCGTTTTATTTCTATTATCGCTTTCCAGAAAAAAATATAAAATGTTGCTTTGTTAAACAAGTTTGTTACAACAGTAGTTAGTATATCACAAACTCTAAAACAATTTGAAACAAGTTATCATGACTGTATGAATTGAAACCTTTTATTATATTAAATATTTTTATGATTTTATAATAATTCATATTCACTGATATATGATATGCTGATATGTTGAGCTGATCTTTACCATAGATGAAATATGAATGGAAATCTCCAACAGCTAGCATATTTTGAAGTAACTTTAACCATTTTATTTTTATAAATATATATTGCAAATATTATTTTGCACTATTTTATAATCCTTTTTAAGTAAATATAGTTCTAGATAATTTGGTCGTAATTTGAAGTTACAATTTGGTATTGGAGTAGTGTCTTTTTTATAATTAAACAAAATCACGTTAATGACTCAGCCCTTTGCATGATTTATAAATAATGAAACGTCTGCATTTCTCTTTACGTTCGTCGACTAAATTACTCTCGTCCTATTAAAAGCGAACGAGCGTTGATGTCTGTGACTCAGTTGTTCGCCATTAGTCAGAAGGAATACTTCCAAATATACACTTAACCAATACTGGTTAGTGTTTATCTAGAGTTGTTTACACATCAAATTCAAAATAGTTTACTTACTTTTCATGCAATCTGTATTTGTGTATTTGCAATTTGTATAAAAAAGCAAGGAATATACGCTGAATGTCATGATGTCAATTTTCTATATAAAATGCTAAATTTGAAGCAATAGCGCTTTCTTATTGATTGATACCCAAACAAAACTATATAAATTTGGAAAAGAAAATGCTACTCACTCTACTTATTTTCAATAATTTCTTTTAGGAGCGTTTAATTATATTTTAATAGTCAGATGACTAATTTCTCTTTATTAAAGACTTAGTAAAGTAAATATCATGTGACGATATATTGTTTATATGTGAGCCATGACCGAATAAAGTGAGCGAGTCTGTGTTATAGTTCCTATATTTGTTCTGTGGTTAGATCTTAAAGACGTGCAAACTTGTTAATAAGGTTTAGTTTTATTTAAACTTCAAACATTCAATAAAATTTTAAGATTAACGTATCACGACTGAGGTTATTTAAAATAAATTGATGACAAGTAAATAATCAAATAGTTCACACGTCGCATTCTACGTAGTATTGAAGTTTTAATATAGACTTGTTTTTTTAATAATATTAGAAAAATATGATTATTATCAAGGAGATAAATTTGTAATAAATATTGCATAAATAATTATACATGTTTTATTGTCTCACAGGATTTATCTTCAAACTTTAACGAAAAAACCTCGAAATGAATCCTGAAATAAACTCAATAATTATGTAAACAGACAAAAAATAACAAATATTTTCAAAATTTACATAATGTAAGCCAATTAAATAAATAATGCGTCTTTATTACGCCGTACTGTCATACCCACAGTCATATCACTCGTTGATTCCGTCGAAAACAACTAATTGTATTGTATTAAGACTATTTTTTAATATGTAACTTTCCATCCTTTAAGTTCTATTTGGTGACGTTTACAAAAGTCACTTTTTTTTAAAGTAATTTAAGTAACCTAGACAAAAACCTCGTTAAGGAAACAGCAACACTAGGCGGTTAAAGTACGCTATGACGAATTTTTTCCTTAATCAATAAACACGAGATGAATATTGTACACAAAATACTTTTCTCATGCAAAAATTCAATAATACACGCCCTGATCTGTAACCGCGACCTTTCGGTTTGATTAAAGTGCTTTTCGTTGTGCTTACTTGGCTCCATGTTTAATTTTTTATAAGAATTCATTATCGTTTTAATTGAAAAAAATGTAGTTAATACATGGCCAGAATTATTTGACCCCCAAAATCAAAATGTTATGTTAATAACATAATTATATAAACACGTTCAGTTGCTGCCAATATCGCTTGTCAGTAGTCCCCCTATGACATGTGACGTTTATTGGACACTAGCCAGATTTTCCGTCACAGCCTTAGACCGGTAAACTTGATCGAAACGAAAATGTAATTAGTGTTGTAAACAATGGTCGAGACGCAAGGCGGCATTCGTGTGACGAACACCGCGCAAACCGCACGCGCGGTCGTACCTACTCAGGTACTAATTTATCGGCAATCGTATACGTTTTGTGCCTTATCGTTTGCTTAACTTTTTACATCGCTCTAGAATGAGACGTAAAATCTATGCAATAGCGAAGAAAGTGATAAAACAAAGCCCTTATCGCGCTCTCAGTATCGGATGCTCTTGACATTGCCTCGCTCGTTCCCGCGGAAACCCTAGCGATATGTCGTGCGTTTCAGTTTTTCGTATTTGAGATTTCCGTGGCGGTGTCTGTAGCTTGTTCGACTTCATAAATATTCATAGATACTTTAACAAATGCGGAAAATCACGTTACTTAAAAATATTTTTCTAAGATCATTGTTATGGAGATGCTAGTGAAGTGGCGAGTAAGACATAAAGAGTGCAAAACGCGACAAAATTAGCGGAAATAACGATTCAATTAGTCCGTCGCATACAGTATATTCGAGGTAGTTTAAGTATGTGAAACAAATGTCGGCTTGAAGCAAAACTTACTTATCCTTGCTCCGCTTATTAAGGATAATATTCCATGATTCATACGACTCGAGTAGAAGTCCATTTTATACTTTTTCTATCACATCAAGGAGAGACGACAATGATTTTCTGCCGGTCACGTGCTGTCGGTGCGTTCGCGGCTCGCTGCATTAGTTATTGATGATGTGAACTTGAAAATAATAAGCCGTTAAGTCATAACGTTTTTACGAGCTACAAATATTCAAAGGCATTCGTAGATTATATGCCACATTCTCAGAATGGATTATATACAATAAATACCTAATTAGCGAAGAAATTTTAAATTTTTAACTGTGTCGTTAATCGATGTGTCATTCGTTCGCATTAATTTGAACACTAAATTAAACACAAATTACTTCTAATTAAGTTAATCTGTGGTTTGACATGGCAAAAAGTTATGTGACATTAAGAGCAATCATGTGACACGAAATCACGCGGTTGCAAAAGTAAATGATAGCGATTAAAATCGATCACTCACTGTAACAAAATCAATCAACGTTTCTTGACGTTTAAAATAAAATTTATATTTTTTAAAATAGAACGTACCTATATACCAATTTATAAAACATAAACCTTCTGCTTATATTTTATATTTTAATTAGAAATTTTCAAAAGTTTGTGTTTTATAACACTGCAGTACGAGCATCCAAGAAAAAAAATTAAAACAACTGATTAAGAAATATATTTTAAAATAAATGTGCTTATAATCTACTTTTTAGGATATAAATAGAGCAGCTAGTATATAATCTCTGAAGTGCGAATATTCTTAACAGCAGCTAAATTGTCGGAAGAGGAAAATTAAGTTCCGACGTTAAAAACTGTTTGGTTCGTTGCCGATTAAAAAAGTGTAAATAAAAAAAAAACGAACAACGAATTGTAAACAAAGTGGCTGTGATGACAGTGCGCCTGTGAGTTCTGTGATAGTTCAATTAGTGGTAAAGAAAACTGGAGGTCGACACGTATGAGGCGTCAGTTGCCGTTCAGCTGACAACAGATGTTATTCCTGTTGACACCGGTAAGTTCATATTAACCACACGACCGTTTTCATCTAGATGTAGACAGAGTTGAATAGAACCATACACTCGCGGCTATTGTATGAGCGACTAAGGCGTTTTTATGTGTTAAGCGCTGTTATCGATGCCAAAACCTAAAAAGGTTGCGGGTAGCTTACCAGAAAGCATTTCTAAAGAGAGTTGTGTGGTTGTAAAATTTTGTCAAATAAGAATTAGGAATTATATTTTTGTTTTTTGTTATAATAATATTGTGTATTCCGAGATACTGTATTCATACAGACGATATGACTTATCGATAAAAATTCGAGTTATATAATAAAAAAGGTTTATTGATCTACTACCAAATAAAAAGGTTAATAGTTAATAAAATTGATAATTAAAAAAAAATAACTCATTCAATTTGAGTTCTAAATTCAAACCTATTATTTAAGGCTATTAATTAAAGCAATCGTAAAAATCGTGATATCTTAAGATAATTTAAATTACAGCACAAAATGAATGAAACATTTATTTTACGTCTTTTATCATACTAATTTCTTAGCAAGCAAGGAAACTTCGCAAAGAAAATCGTAGAATAAGATCTTAAGATATTAGAATTAACGATCCTTATTGAAGTTGTGTAATTCAGATTAGTCCTCATTTAAATAAAAATGAAACTCATTATGGTATTGTCACAAGCACTTACCGTAATAGAACAATATTGTATGTACAACTAGCATATTTAAACAAATAGTCAGGTTGTAGCCTAATAATAGATATAGTTCAGTCATCATACTTTGTTAATTACTTGGTAACGAAGAGAAGTATGCGGAAAATAAGTCACGTAATCGTATTAACTTACACGTTCAATATCTTAATGAATATCTTTATCTAATTATAATTGAATATTTTTTACTAAACCTGACTTTTTACTTACATACTCGTCGCGGCGTCCACCCTTAAATTGACTGACGTAACGCGCAAGGGATATTATACTGCACAATTAGTATTTGCGCAAAGACACGTGTAAGATCTGATACCATACTTCCATGATCTAATGGGAGCATTTAGCATAAACGTCAACCGATATAACAGTGTAAAAAAGGCCTATGTCATCGAGACTTAATCGGGAAATAAGCACATCCGGTTATTAAATTAAATTTGCTTTTTGAGTTCTTCATTTTTTTAATAACACTCTTTTTCACTTCAATAATGTACTGGTTACTGGATACGCATCCTTGTTACTATTAAGTGTTGCGAGGTTGAGCATTAATAAAAAAACGAATCCATTCAGCTCTTATAATTCAACTCATTTGTATGAACGGTAACAGAACAGCATTTTTTCAATATATAATTTACATACTAAATATCTGATATAAAAAAAAATCAATAAGAGATATTTATTCTTACATCCCTTAGATAAGATACATTGCTATAAAAACATTCCACTATACACATTCTAGTTTTATCTGAACTGTGTGCCAAATATATATAAAAAAACGATTGCTTTATAAAGAGGCTCTCAACACCAAGTACAAAGGAAAGTAGTCAATTGCATCTTCATATGAGTGCGTACGTGATGGAACATGTTTATACTCCATGTTTTAATGTCTCGCTCGTGTTCGCTATCAAGTCATTATAATTGATTCTTATATAAAAAATAAATATCTTAAATTGTTTTAATATTAATACCTTTAATGAAATACGTGTTAAATACTACACTTATATAATAATGTGTATTATGATTATGACCCTCGCCTCGAAGCACAATTTTCTAGTTTTTTTTCATGACATACCGGTTTTCGCCTGCGGCTTCGCTCGTGCGTCATAGACGGTCGTAGATTTGAGGTGTAAAAATCTTATATTGCGTATTCATTGGATTCAAGCTTGCTTCATACCAAATTTGGGTTTGGTGGTTTAGCCATGAAAAATAACAGGCAATATTTTTAGGCATTAATAATATTACTATTCATTGAATTGTAAGATCAACACCGCCAAGACTATAAGAGAGATTAATAATTTATCAAATAACCAAAGCGCCATTAACCTAGGGAATTAAGATGTTGTCCCTTGTGCCTGTAACCTTTTAAACCGCAACATAAAAATATTAAATATTTATGTTTAGCTGTAGAAAATATGGGTGATATTCACTTAACATATTGTAGACAAGACATAGCCATAGCCAGCTGGGTAGCTTGAAGCACTGGTCTAACAAAAATAATGAAAAATATTGTCGCATGTCTCGTGTATCAACTTGCACTAATTATGCTATTGGAAGGGATCGTTGCCTACCTTCACATTCTGCGAATACATGCTTCTTTCTCTCGTGCATTACTGTAATTTTAGACCTTGAATACCATTCATAGGTAAAATTCATTCGACCAACAAATTCGTTTTTTATTTATATCGTAAACATTACATTTATTATTAACTGGTCATTATTTAAGTAAAGTTAATAATTAGATAATAAACAATACTTACTAAGAAACCTCTCATTCATTAACGCAATAAGTCGTTTTTTTAATTGTTTTCTACGCATTATTTAAAAAAAAATATTCCTTATGTAAACAAATTATTATTAATAGCTTATACACGTACGTGGGTAATTCTAATCGTAAACGGCATTTACCTAATCAATAAGAATTAGTTAGCGTGTGTATTGAACTATGCGATAACGCAATTTTTCACATATACAACATATTTCTACCTTAATTGTAGAACTACAGCGACGATCTTAGATTTTCCTAATTCGTTACAGATGAAAGAGGCTTTAGCTATAAACAGCGCTTGACTTCTCTAGCCTTGTACGAAATAAATGTTTACGATCGCAATCGAGAGCGACGCAGTGACCTTGTCAATACAACTGAGAGAAGATAATGCCGGATGAAATAATACGGAGAGTACGTTATCACTCGTCGCAGTGGAATCAGTAGAGCGAATTAAGAAAAATTCGACCTAAAACTTGGCATACTGTTTTAAATGCAATCCCAATTTTTCTATACATACTCGAGTTTACAATTTTTATAAAACTTAAATTTTTTTACTTCTACTATCATCTATCTATAATATACTTACGTTGATATTTCTAACATAACACGTTTTTTTATAGTATCATGGTCAGGTCATATCTATTAACTTTTATTTGGGTTATGTATAGCTGCAACCGAAGTTATGTATATCATTGGGTAGTCTATTAAGATAGTAAAAGAAAAATTTGTTGTTTTCACCTTGTTCTATTTTCACGTCCTAAAAACAATAGGTTAAGTGATGGCACCACCCGCAATCCCATTTAACGCACAGCCTTGACTTTATGCGTCATAGCCTCTCCCATTTCACCAAAAACCTTAAAGATTGCGAATAAATTATAAAACCTCCTCGACGAGATTACTTCAGAATAAAGATTTATTACAATTATTGAACATTTCATGTTATATTGTCTTGACTATAGGTATGTAACGTTGACTTCCGTTACACGATTTAGAATTATAAATACATTACAACTGCGTGATCAGAATCAGATGGAATTAAGATATAATTACTAATTTTTACACCAATAAGAAAAAGATAACTATTAAATCTTTAAAATTTAAGTGGAGAATTTAGGCCGTTGATCTTATTCGATTTGACTTTATCATCATTTTCATCATCATTACATAGTATAAAACAAAGTCGCTTATAGCTTTCTATCCCTATGAATGCTTAAATTTTGAAAATTACGCAACGGATTTTGATGGGGTTTGTTTTAGAAAAAAAAGTGATTTGAGAGGATGGTTTTTGTATATAATACATAAGACAATATAGTAAAGAAAAACCGATAATTTTAGAAGTTTCTAATGTGATGTCGTAAATAAAAAAATCTGTAGTATATTTAGTATGATCCACTCGTGCGCAGCCAGGGCGGACCGCTAGTGGCAGATAAAAGCGCTACCCGGATCGCATAGATCTTGTGCCTACTTTGTATGCAGAAAATTAACAAATATTTATTTTAAGGAGTTTTAAAATCAATTACAAGCAAATTATTATATATCATTAATATATAATAAAGAAGTTTACCTATTCGTTACCCACATAATGTAATATAACTGTTACACTAAATATTATAACATGTTGAGACACGTAATTCTTATTAAAGTCATTATTTAAATTTAATTGAATTGGCCGACGTTAATATATGAAGATGAATAAAATTTATTAATCATTGATTTATACGGAAATAATTTGCTTGTGCGTATTTTTTGCACACCGATTGATCGATTGCTTAAATTAAAATAGAGGCTTGCGAACTATTTTAATATTCAAATGATTCAACAAACTGCTACTTTATACATCTGGTATGTCACACAAATATATTTTTTTTAATCCTCTTATCGAAGGTTTTTATCATTATTTTCATATTTATTTCAGAAGTTTGTTACTTAGTAAATTATATCCAAGTGGTATTTTTTTTGAGTAGTATTTACAATTACGAATCCAAACAATCCTTAGCTTTAAAATGAATGCTGTTTTCATTTATTTAGATGTTTTATGTACATTGTACTTCAACAACCTCGCCAATTTCGAGTGTTTTTTTTTATTAGATCGCCTACACATTCACTTACTTATTTTTTAAATCTCGACAAATTCGTCGTGAAGTGAATCGTCAAGATTTTTAAAATATTTAATTCGGGTGCTGTATCTGTATAATTAACAAACAAAACATTTTTCAAAAGTTTTAATATTTAAACTAGTTTCACCAAAATTAGTTGAAAATTTTCTTTAGTTTGAAAATTTTCTTTTAATTAAATGATCAAAACTTTGCCTGCAACATTATTCATATAAACACAAAGTTCTATGGTAGGAATTAAGATGCAAATTGTTGCCAATAACTTAAATATCACTCTTTTGTTTTATTTAAATGACTAGAATCAACGTAACCATATGTTCTATTTTTGTCAAAAACAAAAAATAACCAACTTCTATTAAAGATATACATCAACTAAGAGTCAATCAACATTTATAAAGACATTATCCAAATACTAAATAATTAATATCTCAATTAAAATCTACTCAGTAAGATGTGTTACTGCTCTTTGGCCGTTTATTACTTTTTTCATATCTCGTGTTGATAGTGTACACCCACCCTATTTGTGATATTAACGTTTGCGAATTTACTCAAGTCAACCAGTGATGGATTACAAACTGTTTGTAATCTCAGAACTGACACTGAGGAAATTTCCACTAAGTGTTATCGCTTATGTACTGTCTTCCGCGTTAATTTAGTCTTGTTAAAATAATTTCGGCTTTCCTTCCTAGACTTTGTCTCGACTAATCTAACTGAGCAATTACTTCCTCAATCAAACGATTTTTATCAGTCATTTAAAATTTAATAGTTTTATAATATTTTATGTTTATTTTTATGTTATAAGTTTTATAAATTGTCCAGAAATGTATGCGTGTCATTTATCAGATTTAACAGATATTTATATTTACTTTTATATTTTTACAAAATTGTTCTAAAAATACTGTTTTCTCGTGAATCAATATTTGACGTGTGTATAAATAAGTAAAGAATAATTCGTTGATTGTTATAATTTGATACGTGACTAGCATGAGAGGCTCACGACAAGGTCCCATATCGTGATTGTGATCAGGTTTGTTCGATTTCTACCTTTAATATCATTGCTAATAAGTAATATAATCGTGTGTTTATTTGTCACGCCAGCTACGGCCCATGCCCGTAAGGATAAACAGGAAGGTTTCTATTGAACGAACCATTTATTTGTTGAACTTGAACCAGCAGTTATGAATCATGCGGCAGGTGTAAAGGTCACACGTCTAGAGACGTACTAGAGTACATGACAGATTACATTCAATGTTTTTACATATCTATTATAAACATATACTTTGATTCATTCATTTGGTAATCTCAAATACTTTAAGATAAATGGAATTAAAACGATTATGATTTTTTCTACAGCAGTCTTTGAATTGACTGTAATCATTTTTAGCTAATGATTAAACATCTAAATTGTCATTAATTATTACCATTTAAATGTTCATGGCATAAGCCAAGCTTAAAAACACAATTTAAGCCGGTTAATAGCAGTTTAGTTTGTCCTCATTGTATCGCAATGCAAAAACGTCAATTTGTTTTTAATGGTAAAGATAACAAACAGCATAACTATCATATAAAAAATATCTATAAATATAGTAGCGCTTGTGCATTTGTTATAAATCGTGTAACTTCCGACAACGATTGAAGTCATATTCACACAATAGATTTATTTGTCGGGATGATGATTCATAGCTATGTTAAGATCTGATGGGTGGCGCTAAATTGTCTCCGTATGGACTTAAGTCCAAATGAAACAGTAAATCCAAGATAGGTACCCATTAATATTCGAACTTTTTAGTTTCTTAAATTGTCTCCATATGGACCAAAGTCCAAGTGAAACAGTTAATCCAAGATAAGTACCCATTAATATTTCATTCGCTCCTTTATCATATTCACAATATTTAGTCAATTAGTTTCAAAAAAGTAAACTATAAAATCTGAACCAGTAATTACGTGCTGTGTAGTGGTTACATAATAATATATTTAGAACGCTGTGTTTATCATGCTACATAGATAAATTATTCTAAAACATACGATATACATCTTTTACAATCAGTCTCGACGTATAACAATATTTATTATTGTGTCACGCGACAGATTTGCAAATGTTTTAGGCAACTCGCGTACACAATGTATAATACATAATTTGTTGAAGACATTAAAGACCTGTTATGTTTCTCCAATATGCTTAATGTTTTAAACATTTTTTTGTACAAAAGATTATTAAATTCTAACATAGAACCATTTCTATGAACTATAAGTCTTCTTATAATTGGTAAGATGATCTGACCGTGATATTTTTAGCATTATAGGGCTACGTTTGAATATCGACTGAACAAAATTCAGGTTTTATCTATTACATATAACATTGCTATTCCCTTCTACTCAGCGATCAAAATTTTAAACGATCGAAGTCACGTATGCTTACCTATTCGTATACCAACGCTTTCATTGTTCAAAAAAATCTATATGACATCATACTATTTATGTAACAACATTGTATTGTTTTGTTATCAAAATTGTTCTCCTACTGATCTAATATTTCTATAGCGTAGATTATAGACTATTAGTTTTAAAAATCTACGACAAAGTAAGTGACATTTTGACACGTAATATGAACGCCTATATTATTAATACTTTGTAAAAATGTTATAAATAATGATGAGAATATATAATGATGAGAAATTTTGGCTAAAACTCGGGTAGCAATATTTCGTACACCATTAAAACCTTCGCCAACAATTGTAAAGTTAAATATGTTTTTTTTGTTTGACGTGATTTGTTCATGAAACGACTAAACAGAGGATCCGGTCGCATGGAACTAATTAGAAGGCCAATGCCCAGCTGAGTTTGTCGTTATTAAATAAGACTCATCATCATTTTCATTAAATTCAAAATCATGCAAACGAAAATTTGAGTTTTAATTGAAATTGCTTGCGTCAATTTAAAAATGCTACAATACTATATGCACATCCCTCCCTTTCAGATGTTTACTCGTTTATACTTCTAATAAAAATGAAACGCCATTTTTAAAACTACGACTTAGTATGATTAATGTGTTATACACAGCAAAGTTTATGAATTTTAAATAACTATTTTCATATACGTACATTTCAGTATAATACCTCGCTAAAATGATAGAGTTAAAAGTATGTTCAGTATGCTTGTCATTATACAATAAGTTAATTAAACAAGGGAGTTAATGAAACAATAAACGATCGACAAATTTCATAAATAAACGTTTTTAAACGACGTAAAATTATCTCCTTAATTTTAAAAAAATGCAAAACTAACTTATCAAAAAATGTAGTAATGAATATACAATGTAATATAGTGTGCACATAGGGGTATTATTATATTCCAATGAGCGAATTATGCAATAAGAATGATGATACACACTAAATTATTAAGAATACTGCATATTATCGGAATCTTTTAAATTCCAAATTCAAATTGTTTTGGTAATACAACGAAAACCTCAACCTTGGTTCGAAGCAATACATCAAAAACCACTCTTAAAATCATTCACAGTGTTTACATAGATAACAATGTTTGCTGTAACGTAGTTGTTTTTCAGTGATTCATTTGTAATGATAAGGTTGTAATTAAAAATGTCGGTTGAGAAATCGGTAAATACGTGTTAAAGGTGTGATTGGTATAGTTTTATGTATTTCGTGTGTTACTTAGTGAAATGTCGTGAGCATCTTTAATCCGTCTAAATTCTTAAAGCTAATTACTAATAACCATATAGCGATTGTTATATATATAAAGACTGCTTGTTCTATTACATACACATATACTGTCATTTTTTAAATGATAGTGAAGATAGACAAAATTCCGTGTTTCAAGATAATGGAAAGGAAAATAAAACGTTTATAACAGTTAAAACAACTCTATTCGTAATAACAATGTTTGTTCGTTGTAATAACTACGAGAATAATAAGATAATGAAACATGAAATCCAGAATAGGAATTTTTATCTTAAAACTTTATATTATTATATTAGTAGTTCGTTTCTAAGATATCTATATGTAAAGTAAAGTAAAGTCCAGTGCCAGTCTGTTAACGTCCTACTGCTGGGCTTAAGCCTCCTTTCGCTTTGAGAAGGTTCTAATATTTCTACCACGATGCTTCAGTGTGAGTTGGCGGTGTATATTTTATAGGCAGAATATTTTCCTTCACCTCCGAGCACGAAACAATTAATAGACACAAATGAAGCACATAAGTAATCAGTAGTGCTTGATCGGTTTCAACCTTTAATCATTTTTATATCTTACTGAATAAATGATTATAACAGTCATTCTAAATTGTCCTTTTTCGTGACATTTTATCTTTTGTGTCATTGTTTATATTAATTTTATGTCAAAAATAGATTATAGAATAATAATATTTAAGAATGTTAATTAATTTACATTAAATGCTTATTTGATTTTAAATAACTATTTATTAAAATATTAAAAAACCATTATAAAATTTCCTACATAGAATAACGTTAGGTTTAAAACTAGCATGAGATCAAGTTAATACATTTTTAATTAATATAAAATATTGTTATGCAATAAGTGATAATTACCAAAAAACCTTAAGTCTGTAAATGATCCACTAATGGACTGATGCCTTTTGATTGGAGTGCTTACGGCGTATTCTATAAGCTTGTTCCAATGAGTTTTGATTTCACTTAGGTACATGTGTCAGATTCCTAACCGTAACATATAAGGTAAGGTTTCAACGCAACACTAAATGATTTATACACACAAATAAGCAGATAAAACATAACGATTTGGCTAGGTTTGAATCTTTTTTATTTTATCGGTTAGACCGGATGTAATGCGTGTACGGCCTGTACACTTATAAGCTTATTGAACTACGAAATTTGGACGAGCAAGCAGACATTGTATTCTATTAACAGAAATGGTCTCTCGACATTGTTGGCTTTGACGTCACCACTAAACAATGAAAGTAATACGTTTTAAAAATATTAATTTAATAACATGCATTTTGGCAAGTTGCCTCTGAATTAAAAAGTTAGTTAAACACATATTATTAAAATTGTTAAGTAGAATAATTAAAAAGTATGAGAATGCATTTTTTTGTGTATAGGTTAAGCTAGGTACAATTTCGTTTTTAATTCAATCCAAAATAATTTTGTACAAAAATATCACAATGAAAGATGTACTTTATTTATTCATTTTAAATACAATATGAATTTTTGAAATTAATAATAGATAGAAGAATAACTATTATTATTTTTTATTCATGTCAGAATTATTTTATAACTACACAAAGGTAGTTTTAATTAGAATCGACTGCGACAAATAATAATAATTTGAGTAGTTACTCCTCCAACACCCTTATAAAGGTCCTACATGGGGTGTCAAATTATACATAAAGCTTAAACGTCTGACTTTTTTAGGGGAGAGGGTCTTAAAATTTATACTAATAAAATATAAAATTTCCTCAAATCGTCCTATTTAATAAGAAGTTTTTATTTAAAAAAATGGAACTATTTGATATTGTTAAATGTTTTCATTCGTGTAATATGAATGCATACAAAGTTTTCAAAGTTTTTATTATTTGAAACACACGCAAATCAGGTACAAACATTTTTAGTCCGCTTCGGTAATTACCAAAACATCATGTAAAACTTTTATTTCAAAGCGTAACTGACATCCGATGTTGTTAAGAGGATATAATTTACATATTTTTTTAAAAAAGTTCTTCTAATATGTGGTATATTGTAAGCAAAGAAGAGTTATTCAATTTTAATTAATTTCGAAAGAAAATATTACACGAATTAATCGTCGCTAGCCTTTATTCCATTTTCGGGATGCCGCAAGCTGAAGACTATAAAAAGGAGCAGACAGGATTTTGCGACATGCTATCTGTCTTTGTTACTTTTGCTGGAAAAACATTTTCACGTTTTTCCCGCGACAATAACGGTACCCACGACATTTCTTCAGAGGACGTCACAAATTCGCTTACAAATGCTACCGTGACGTCCTGAAAAGGTTGTCTGCTTGACACGAACCCTTAATGGAAATTATTTTTGTTATACAACTCCGATGAGATGGCCCAGTGGTTAGAACGCGTGCATCTTAACCGATGATTGCGGGTTCAAACCCAGGCAAGCACCGCTGATTCATGTGATTAATTTGTCTTTATAATTCATCTCGTGCTCAGCGGTGAAGGAAAACATCGTGAGGAAACCTGCATGTGACAAATTTCATAGAAATTCTGCCACATGTGTATTCCACCAACCCGCATTGGAACAGCGTGGTGGAATATGTTCCAAACCTTCTCCTCAAAGGGAGAGGAGGCCTTTAGCCCAGCAGTGGGAATTTACAGGCTGCTGTTGTATACAACACCGAGCCACATGGAACACGGAATAAACACTGTTTGTCGTGAGAGTTACGAGAATAACGAAATAAGTTTTCTATCATAGTCAACAGGAACCAAACGTACTACGTGAGCAATAAATAAATTAAATCATGAATTTTATATTGAAACGTAACATCGCGGCTGCGATTAATCGGCTAGTAGTAAACTATAAGGAATAGGAATTAACAGAATGTAACATATAACGCAATTAACAGTACTTATATTATACATTATAGCTAAATGGTTCAATCAACGTTCAATACATGATAAATAGATCTCAAGTCTGTCGCATTTGACATAAAACGATTAGTTATTGTTGTTTATACATATAGCGATTGTTTAAAGTGGAAAAACAAAACATTATTTCTTGAATAAATAAAAATAAGGCGGCTTTTATTTATTAAGTCACTCTTAAATTGAATATTGGAAATATAAAATTTACATAACAAGTATTTAAACATAATATATTAAAGTCTGAAGCAATAAAAGGATAGTAAGCATACTCAAAAAATGTTATCTCTAGTTTATTAATTATTTTGAATTAATTAGAAAGAGATCGTAATCCTACACAGAACAAGTTTTATTTTTTCATCTACAGTTATCGTTCTATGACTTAGTAGGAGTTTAATTAGTTTGTTACGAAACGAATATGCTTTAATTAATGAAATATCGCTTTTTGTCTTATAAATAAATTAAATAAGCCGAACGTGAAAAGATCAAAAGACACGTATTAAAACAAGCTACATTGTACTTACGTATTTTATGCACTTGGCACAACTCGTTCGATCACTTCTTGATATATAGAAGCTACCTAATTTATTAAAGTCCTATCTGATATATTATTTTAATTAATTAAGTATATTTTTACTTAATTTATAACCAATTAACGCACATTTGATGTGTATTATCTTTAAGATGTATGTTTTTTAATTATTGGGGCCGTATGGTTTTGTTGCCAGGCAGAATTAATTTAAGTTTAACCTTATTAATCTCACTATAACCTGTGTAATATTTCTGTCATTCGATTAAATATGTAGGCAATAATTACTTCTCGATTGTCTGTATATAAGAGGGTTAGGTGTCCTATGGGATTTGTTGTACCCCTGAAAACTAGTATTCATTTAGATAATCAAAGATCATCTCTCTCACGATTTTATATCAGTTAGTATAGTATTAATACTAAAAATGCTATCTGCTCTCTAGTAGAGTGTATTGACTTAATATATAGGTACATACTTAGTTCAAAAGCTGTTAACATTGACCTTTCTAGCATGTGGCGAGCGCCGTTACTATGTTATTAATCACGAAACGAATTTATCGTTACCAACTGTTTGCGAGTTTTTTTTTCAAGTTAAGTGTCGTTTGTATAATATATTAATTAATAAAAATATTAAGTTTCTCTTCTACCGTATGTGAATTGCACACATACATACTTTTTGTAATATTCATTGTTATATCACACATATAAGATAGAAAAAATCAAATATACTTACGTATTAAACACGTTTAAATTTATCAAGTGTTACTGGTGTAATGGTTTATAATAATAATATGTTATTTAAATACAACTTGGATCCTCTTTACACGTCAGCCTGTTAATACTTTTATAACATGCTGTTAACCTTTATAACAGCTGGTATTTATGTATTTCATATTTAAGACAATGAAATATAACTCTGGCCAAGAAAATAAACGTATGTTGCATGTTTTATTCTTCGCGGAATCAACCCTAATACCTTTTAATCAAGTACAAACCCTTATTGCTTTTTAATCGGATTGAAATAAAGTACATAGAGAATTCTAAAAAAAGGTGTGTACAGGTTTGAGTTATTTTTAGCTGACTTCAAGACGTTGCAAAGTAAGTCTTGCAATGGTTTGTGAGGTGAAGAAAAATAACATATATTTTTTGCGCCATTATATGTTTTTAACAAATTTCAACAGTTATAATTGTGTGATTTTTAATATAGCGGTAAATAATTACAATAATAATGAATATAATTAAATTTTATTATTATTTTGTTTATTTGTTCGAAAATGAAACTTTATCTTATTTCTATGTATTTCTGTTTGTTGCTTGTGTCGAAATGGCTGAACAGATTTGAATGACATTTGACATAGTTTATAATTTGGAATACATATATATTAATTTTCTATTAACCTACACCTACAGGGGCAGGGCCGTAGCCAGGATTTCATTTCGGGGGGGGTTCGTGCTCCAGGAAAAGCAAAAGGTTTTTTTTTTAAATAAGCTTAAGTAGGTATATTATAATTAGACATAATTTATACACATTTATTTAAAAGACAACCGATGGCTTATTTTATGTTATAGGGGGCAAACGAGCATGAGGCTCACCTGATGGAAAGTGATTACCATCGCCCATGGACATCTGCGGGCCTTTAAGGAAGGAATACGCTCTTTTTTTATGGTTCCGAAGTCGTATCGGTTCGGAAAAAACGTCGCTGATGCTGGTGCAACAGAGTGGTTTTGCAAAGTAGAAAATGTCTTAAAAATCGTGATGTTGTGGTTTTTTGAACATTTAGGTGGTGCGGGTGAAACTTTGACGAGTTGTCCGAAGGTGAAATTCCGCAGCCAGGATTAATCCAAACAATGCGCCCAAATATTTTCCGTGAAATATTCGAAAGTAGAAGATGCAGAGTGATCTAACATCTCTACGCAAAGTTAAAGGACCCAGCAGGTCGAAAAGGGCTTCATCATCATTTCGGCCGTGAAACGTCCACTGCGAAAAACTTGATCGTCGATAATTCGAGCCGCTCTGCGTTGGATACGGACAAATGAAAGACGCTGGTATTGGGGAGCACCCGCCTAGAATTGTAAGCAATATTCCATGTGGGGTTCAATTTGCGCCTTGTATAGTTTTAGGCGATGGGCCGGCGTGAAATACTGTCATGGCTTGCTGAGCACACCGAGTTTTTTTGATGCCAATTTGGCTTTGCGTTCCTATTGACCGCGGAAGTAAACGAGGCTCGAAATATCCACGTCAAGTATTCCAATACTAGCTGTGGCGGCTATTGAAATGTTCTGAAATCGTGGAGATACAAGAAATTTTTAGCAGCTAACGCGCAAACATGCCTCCTTTTGGGGTTGAAGTGGACTAATTTTAGCCAGTGGGTCCGAAACTACTAAGTGAGCCTAAGAGACTACTACGGGAAAGTACTTCCCCGTCATCAGATATTTTAATAGCTAAATAGCAATCATATATGTCCTAAGTTTAGCCGGCCCCAGTTAGAGACTTTGTTTAATGATGACTCGATTTCAGACGTTTTCCCGAGAAATATTAGCCCGGCCGGTGTATGAGGTGTCTACAGTACTGTCATCTGCATAGCAGTGAATGTTACAGATTTGCAACAAGTCACTGATATGCAGAAGGAACAGAATGGGTGATAGAACGCAGCCGTGTGAAACACCAGCATTGACGAATTTTAAATCAGAGAATGCACCATATAACAACTTTAATGTTCCGATCTGCCTTTTTGGCATGGTGATCCAATTGCATAATTCCCCGGTAAGGAAGGGAGCTTCGAAAGAAGCGCTTTGTGCCATACGCTATCGAAGGCCTTCGCTATGTCCAGAGTGGCCGCCAATGCCTCCCACTTGCTCTCAACTGCTTCCGCCCATCTATGACTAAGGTAATCTAGAAGATCACTGGCTGAACGACCCCGACGGAAACGAAACAAGGAGGCTATTGGCCTATAATTGGACGGGTCTGGGCGGTTGCTCTTTTTAGAGATAGGATGCACCAAAGTAGTCTTCCAGGAGTTCGGCTGCTTTCGAAGTCGGCGACTATTCGGTAAAGAGCGCCGACTATCAGTTTTTTAATAATATAGTATGAATATTCTCAATAAAATATACATACATGGTTTTTGGTAATTTGACATATATCCGTTAGAATTTGATAGGGGTGATTATTTGGACTATTGAGGAGGATCTCACATGAGGATATTTTTGTACACTTTTTCACTCCAATGAACGTGTCATTATGATAGTTAGTAATCTTGATCCCATCTTTATCAAGTGTAGCTTCTAATGGTTCAGAGTTATTTTCCCAATAAGACGCGACTCCTGAATACGCGTTAAGCTCAAATTTATAAAAAAATAATTTCCTTTCAGAGACTTCTTCGTGAGAATAGTAAGGATAGAATTCTGCATTATACACTGTGGAACATGCTGGGTGTGCTTTGCTCTTTTATAGAGAGTTTCTCGGATTCGATTATTAATACTTTATTTAAGCTATATTACAAAATGTCTTATTTATAACTTAGCTATTGAACGGTTTCTGTTCCTATATTTTATTTTAAATTTGTATTAAGTAAGATTTTTTTCATTAGTTGTTATTTTTAGTTAATTTTGAGGAAATTTTAAAGAGGGACCTAGTAGTAGAGTACGAATTCGTTCATGTTCGACTACGAATTTCCACCAGCGTCCTTTCTGATTTTATTTCGATTGATTTGAAATAATTTCCTTCTTTTTATAAATTTTTGGAAAGCTAAGAAAACGGTTATGTTTTTAAAACAATCTGCAGGCAAAGATTTATTATAATGATTTTTTTAGTTTTTAAGGCATTTTTGAGGAAAAAACTCAAAAAAAATATTGAAATAATTTCGTTTTCCGTCTTGCATTTTTAAATTTGAACGAATAATTATTATCTATAATATATCCAGTGTTTAATAGTTTTTGTAAAACAAAAAAAAAGTAGATTTTAATTGATATTTTTTAAATAAGTTGAAAAAAGCTAAAAAACACGATAACTCAAAAATGGTTCACTTTTGGATCACGCATACGGGGGTTAAAATTATTTCAAATAGTCACCCCTATCACCTCCTAACGGATATACGTCGAGTTACCAATAACCCTGTACATAGAATGTATCAGAAATTTTACAATCTGTCTTACACATTTCAAAATGTAATGGCACTCTGTAAAAGGTCTTCATTAGTATCTAAAATTACTAACGTATAAAATGTGAATAAGGGTATGATTATTATTGCCTCTAGTCTTTGCGTAAAATGATTCATTTTGTTTAGATTTGTTGTCGTATCTAGACAAAACGACTTAATTTTCTGAAGAAATTAATAAATACTTACATTTGTTTGTTTAATTAGCGTAAAATTTTTTTTGATAATACGATACCGGTTAGCGAAAAAATTTCGGGGGGGGTTTGAACCCCCAAAACCCCCGCCTGCCTACGGCCATGTACAGGGGTATCTATATAACTACACACACGAGCAAAGTCACAGATGAGAAATAGTGTTTACATACACAATAATATTTAAATAATTTGAATGTAAAAAATACTTTGTAATTTATCTTCTGAGCCGTTAAGCATCTTGTAATATTTGTCGCACATTCTTAATTCTTTTGTCAGTTTCTCATTTTGGAATATACAACAAAAAGATGTTTACGTGTGACGTTACAATTAGAGTAATGATATATTCATGTGAAAAAATTAAGGACATTGACCGCCACTCAAAAAAACTAACAATAAATATGTCTTCTTTATAACGAGGCATTTATCAAGCAGCAGGCCATCATTACGATAAGGAATACTGGCTGTTCCCTCTGCTTCAATTGTCTTACCTTAAGCTAGCCCTGTATTTAAATAAAAAAAATTATGAACGCTTTTTTTTCTACTTCTTTTTTTAATAGTTACATACAACATATATGAAATATAAAATTATTTTTTTCTCTTTCTTTAATTAAAAATGGATCTTAAATACATATATCACTTCTGAAAAAAGTCATTTCAATTTCTCAAAAATAATTTCCCGTTTAAATAAATATAAACTAATCTATAGTATATTATGATAACCTTACATTATTCGTAAAACAAATAGTCTCAAGTTTATTAGCAATGACATTGTATTTAAACTGTTGTTTCAGCTGTTTCATTTTGATATTAAAATCTTGGATTTTTTTATAAAGGAAGTTGACAGCATGATCACCACCGCCCATAATAAATGATGCTGTAAGATATATTAACTATTCCTTAAATCGCTAGTGCGCCCCCAACCTTGGGGATTAAGATGTTATATCACTTATACTTTGACTTACTTCCCCTTTAACGATAATAAAGGACTACTTATTTCTATAAGAACGTTCTTTATGACTATAAAATGTATCTTTATAAATTCATGAGTTATCAATTTGCACAAGCTTAAAGGCTGAAAATGATCATATATTCTTTTTTTCACAGTATATTTTTCTCTTCCAATTACCAAACGTTACTTATAAATTTTTAATGTTATCTTTGAAGAAGTATCATGCCTTAATACTTTTATAACTTGTTAACGATGACCCTGAGAATATACATTGAAAACAATTATAAATTATGTCTGAGTGGTTTTTTATATTCTGGCAATTAAAGATCACAAAGATCTTAAAATTATCTCATAATAATTTTTTTCGCTTTTCGAATAACTTTGTCATACCTTACGAATTTCACATAAGGAAATTCACGACAAAATTACATACACTTTATCCAGAACTTATATGTATATAGAAATAACGTAAGTGTCAATAACACGTGACGCTCTTCACTTTCGGGTCAGCTGATAGTAAGTGGTGACCACTATCTATAGACATTGGCGCTCTAAGAAAAAGTAATCGTTCCTTAGATCACCAATGCATCGCCAACCTTTTATTTGCCTTAAATTAGCGCTATTCATTTATCAAGCTTTGCCCTAAAGCGTGAAATTAATTTCACGCTTTAGGGCAAATACATGCTATATAATACACCACCTACCGTGGGACGATGTCGAAGATTTTATGTCTCTTGTGCCCGTAATTATAATGGCTCACAAGAACCTAAATAAAAAAATACCTTCAAACCGAAACGCAACAATACTAAGTATCCATTGCTATTTTGTGGCAGAATATATGATGAGTGGGTGGTGCCTATACCGGCACACGCCCTACCACCAACTAAATTTTACTAAATATTATTAAGTACAAGCTAGGCTAGTTTCACTACCTCCAATAATATTTACTAAAATTATAACCCCAATGTTTTTCTAAAAGGATAATTAAATATATAATTGTACTACAATAGAAGGCGTAGAAAGCAACTACAATACCTATAAATTACAAAATATAGGGAAGAACTACACAACAACTAAACAAATAGTTTAAAGCCACAAGAGCACGATAGTATCGTGTCGGTAAACACGTTATATTATTATCTGAGGCATTAAAGAGATATCTCTACTTTAACGACGTTTGATCATAACAATGTGTACGATAACACGCTACAGCATTCCATAATTGAAGATTCTGAATCAAACAAAATAATTGTTTTTCATCATAGCCAGGCAATATATAAAACTGCTAAAAGTACAGATTTATCGAAGATTTTTGAACATCAAAAGTGTAGTTTGATAAAGGAACAGAAATTGGTATTAAAATAGATATAATATAATTTGGAGTTTTTTTTCGGCTGCGCATGCGCAACTTCTCTGTTTCAGATGTTTAAAAGCGATCTTTGAGGAAATACTTGTTTCATACATTTTACACTTCAGAATATTAAAAGTAAAATCAATTATATTAAAACTCCAAGACTGGTTCGTATCTTAATAGTTTAAGTAAGTCGGTAATATTGAAATATGTATATTTTTATATTAGTATGAAGTTGATACCACTTGAGGACAATCTTTAAGTATATATGTATGTTGTAGGGTGGTAACCCTAAAGTAGGGAGTTTTGAGTAGGGAACTGAAAACAAGAATACTTATGGAACTATGGAACTAAGCCTACACGGCACCTGTCTAAATCTTTACAGAATAATTTAATTATAGCATTATATAAAATTTAAAGAACCCTTAGTGTGCGGCTCTGACTCTCACTTATTTTATATAATTCGAGTAGATTAGATAAATAAAATATGTATAATAACTCCCTAAAGTGCTTTAGAGGTCAGATTAGAAATATTATTTACATTTAGAGACTTAGGTGGAGCTACTATTACTCTAACAAATAGCCAATTTGCCAAAAAGCACACGAAGGACAAAGGTTACGGCATTGAAAGTGACCGCTGAAATTCAACGAATAGCGTAGTTCATGAGAAACAACAATTTAAAATGTGTTCCAATAGACATTTTATAAATCCTTATTATATCACTGAAGTAGTTTATTCCGTAGGTAATGATTGATATCTTTATCTCGGTTTCAGATTCAACGTTTATAATTGCAAATAAATGCGGTGTATGATAAAATTATTACCAGTTATATCTGCCGCAAAGCGCATAAAACAAGATTTTAACAAATAAACAATACGTTATTGTCATAAAACGCGTTACAGACAACCAATTGTAGACGTTAATTATTTATTTAAATCGTTTCATTAAATTATTATTGTCCTGTTTTACCGAAAGGAAAATTTTATAAAATCGTGTAATTTGATTGTATATTCGTCAAATGAATGAAATGAATGAATGAACAAAAAAATTGAAAGAAACGGTATAATTTTCGTTGTTTTATATGTATTTATAAGCTTCATTTCTTGAATTACCTTTGGTTAATTTCATAAAATCACCCGAAGAACAAACTTCTTCACTATTGAACCTTACTTAATTTATACAATGAATTATTCATGATTTATTTAAACTATTTCTGAGCTGTTTTTTTTAAAAAACTAATACCACTACTTTTTGATATTACACGTGTTATTAGCTTGTAATAATTTGAGATATAATAAAATATATAGTATTACAATGACTCATTTATAACTCCTTACAAATTTACAGTACCTTCATAATTTATGCACCTAGTACCATGTAAGGGTAGGTTATATAGGTTATATATTTTATACTTTGTCGAATTATTTTATTTAAACTTTCGTTAAATTCTACTTAATGCTACAATCAAAACTTATATTTAATTTTATTATATTAACATGTTTTCAAATGTATTAACAAAGAATACGTTGTTGAATGATTTATGAAGTAATTATAGTTACTGCATCAACAATTGAATCTAAATCCTTTTTAAGAAAGCGTAATAAATTATGTGACTATTATTATAATCTATTATATATTACCTTAAGCCCAGCTATAATAGTGCGGTGTGGAAGTAGAAATACATTAAGTGCACTCAAATATGTTAACAGTTAAGGCTTTATGCTTCTGGTAGCATGTTTAATATGATAAAACAATAGAAATGACCCATAAGTATGTGATTATATCTAGTCTATAGATCTACTCAGACCTAGTCTATCTTCTCAGTGGGCTAATATTCTATTATGAAAACATTTTAACCAGTTTTCACCTCATTTTAAGTCGTGTTGAATGTCAGAACGTACAATTTACAAACCTTCATATTATATACATACACACACGCGTATACACACACCCACTTGTATGTATATCGATATAAATATCTATAATACACATAATCTGAATATAGGATTGGCTTTAAGTGATTTTCACTTGTTTTGTAGAATGTTATAAATGACAGTGAAGTCTTAAAAAATATAATTTAATAAAAACAGCCACTATGTATTTATAATATGAGTGAAATATATTTATTCGAGTTTACGTAAAGCACATACGCGAACTATTGTATGTAGCTATTTCATTTTCTATTGACAATTCCCCTCCGTCTGGAGGGAACAACCCTTCAATTATTCAAACCCCGCTATGACGCCGGTGAAAATCTATTTTATGCTTTCTTAGGAATCTGCTGTTGACATTGAATAAACTATTATATTTTATTACTTGCACATTTTATTTAAATGACATTTATGTTTGCGTCTTGTAATCAACTGACTTATTATATTTTTTAAATGTACATAAATGTATTAGTAGTCTGGTGAATATATCATGATGGTGATTAGTACACTATGACTCAATTAAAAAAACCCAAGCAAGTAAGCTTGACGTGTTCTTGGTTGGGCTACCCAAATACGTCGGTCATATTAAGGAAGAAATGAAAATAATGTACTCATCGTTCATCCCATCAAAACATAATGCGTCCAAAATAATATATTGTGCAAAAGCCCAACGATGACTTGACAATATGCTCTTTGGTAATTTAACCTAAGGGGCAATTCATTAATCGCTTGTTAATTTTATTAGAGGTACAACTTGTCAGTTTCAAAAACTTTCCATAAATTTATTCTTCAAAATAAAAATAAATTCTGAATTGAAAATGATCCCATTTAAAATGTATGATGATATAGTCAAACGTCCAATATACCATAATGTATAACCATTTTTGTCTTATCTATCCCAAAGACACTCTAAAATGACGTTATTTGACCTTAGAAAATATCAACGCTGTACTTTTTAAACTTTCGTTTATATCTGTAAAGACAATCAGCTTACGTCCATGAAAATTGTAACTCTTTCGAGATTATCTGGTCTGTCGAAATAAAAAAGTATAATCACGTTCAAAACTTGAATAAAATATACAATATATGTGACACGTTTATCAAGAAACATGCTTTTCTACTGCAGTTTGGAGAGTAATATATTCTTATTAAACCCTAGATAAACATAGCATGTGTGCATTTAACTAAACATATTTAAGTAATATGTTATTGTTAGATCTCATATGGAATATTTAAACAGTAAAGCAGTGAAAACACAAATTATTGATATTAGATTTTCAAATCTACGCGATTACATAGCAACATTTGCAATGAACATTTACCCGTTTTTTTTTGTACTATAGTTAGGCGAGAAAATTGGCCACTTGATAGTACGAGGTCGCAATCGACCGTAGATTGGTTTGGAAGAAATATTAAACATTCCTTACAATGTGCCATCATCCTTGATGAACTAAGATCTTATGTCCCTTGTGACTAATACAGTCACTGGCTCACTTACCATTCAAACCGAAACACTACAATAATTAATATTACTGTTTGGTACAATAACGAATGAGTGGAACCCGCCCGGACGGAATGAACTAAGCTCTACCACCAAGTAACCGTCAATCATGACGTAAATAAATGCTTACGTATTTTATATTAAAAACAAAATCCTTTCATTGATTTCAAATACCCAGCACTTGTGGAAATAACTTACTAAATAATTTTCCGACTATTGTTTTCTTATCAATCGCCGGTATCTTTGTTCCCTTATCAACAACGCACTGACAATCCAAGCCACTTATACAAGGCCATTGCCATTCAATTGCTCGTTGAAGGATTAAAAAGCATGAACATAAAATATATATCAACTATAATGTGAAGAATAAACATCTCTTTAGTGACTTGATAAATAATTATTGCTTTGTTATTAAAAAATTAAAATAAAAAAAAAAAAACCTTTATTCAAGTACGATTTTACAAGCAATTTTGAAAGGTCATTTAACAAACTATATTAAATGAAGCTACCACTTGTTCAGAATGCAAATTATACCGAGATAAACCACCCAGTATTTACTCTTTCTCGAAATTAAAAAGTATAAAGTCATGACAGTTAAATACAAATACATCAAAAAAAAATAGCTTCAAATTAATCGTACAGGACTTGAGCATCAGAAATTTCGTCTTGGTAATAAGCAACTTTAATACTATTTCGAAACATGAGGCCTCATTGGCCGAATTAAAGAACGGCCCTGTTACACATTTCCATTCATTTTTAAGTAATCATTTCCATGGGTTACGAGAAAGTGAGTGAAAAGATGTTACACATATAAAATGAAAACTTAAACAAAGTTGTGCAATATTAATAATAAACGTTGTTTTTTAATGATTTTAAATAGTAGGTAATGAACACACGACATTAAGCCGATTTCTAAAAAAAATATAAGTGCGAATATCTATGACGTCTTAAGTTTTTATTAATAGGGAGTTTTTATATTTTGTGTATGCAAACAATCATCTTTATTATGTAAATCCAGCTAGCTACCTATAATTATCTGTTAATTTACCGTCCAAAGTGTATATCGTCATATCAATTAAATTGATACACGTAATAATAGGTTCTAAGTCACGATTCAAAAAAATTACAGGAGAAGAGATATGAACATGACCACAGATACTACTCTATTTACTATGTTGAATTATTAGGAGGTGACTTGTGCAAAAATAATTGGATCAAACATATCCACATATTTTTATTTGTGATAAGTATCATGTTTCATGTAAATCAATAAATATAATTTTACTGGTTTTTAATTTGTAACGATTTTATTTTCAATACTGTTTCATCAGAGGAAATGTTTGAAGGCGATAAATATTTAACATAACTTATAATTGTATACTAAATTTTCTTCAAACTATATAACAATGCCAATAATTAATAATGTATTAATATATCACTCGGGTACCGATTAAGGTTTTTATGCTATAAAGTAAATATATTATGTTTAAAATAAACGCTTATCAGGGTCAAGAAAGGAACCAGTTGTAACAATATAAATGCGCGCATCTTTTTAACATCGGACAAGTATTTTTAATTCAAAGCGTCGGATAAAAATAAAATAATATTTATTATTAAAGAAATAACATTTAAAAAATATAGGTATGATTTTTTTTAAATATAAGTATTGATAAGTATTTTTTAAATATAAGTAAATTGATATGAAGCATATTTTTAGTATTATAATATCAACTCTATCTTTACGGTAATCAGCGAAATTATTATTAGGTTTGACCGTTGTGCTGTGCAAAATATTTTTCAATTGTTAGTTTTTTAGTTAACCTATCAGGGACCAACCCTCCTCAGAAATGTTTCGACCGATTGCTATAGTGCTATTTTGTCTGATACGCTTAAAAAGTCAAGTTGTGACATACACGAATTAAAATTAGTAGACAATCTCATAATTCTAATTTAACATAACAAACAAAAAATATATTGATAATGCTACTTATCCAGCTAAGCTAAGCTAATTCAACAAGACTAAAATGTCGCCATCTTGCTCTTATGTGTTGAGTTAAAATGGAAGGAAATATTTATAGACTTGTCAAATTAATTTCGCTCATTGGATATTTACTACAGAATAACAAGATGACTTCAGGTATGCCGCAAAATATTAAAATTGTTCAAGTAATAAAAAAATCCGACGGTGCCAATTTATAAATACTTTTCGTATTGTAATGTGTTCTTTTAAATCTTCACATTTTAAAAATTATCATAAAGATATTAATTTAATAGCTCAGGTTCAACATATACGTGGTTTAATCATTTTCAGCTATGATTATTTATTATTGTCATTTATGGAAAAAAAGCAAATTTATTTCTAAGTTTGAAGCATTTTAATTTTATAATAGTTATATTTTTTAATAATTAATCATGCAGGCCGGTATGCTGAGGGTGACTAATGCAGTTCATTCTTTCTACCTGTATTGGTTCGTCTTCACGTTTGGACTCCACTACCATCTACCATCGGTGGATTGTAGTCATTTGCTTACCCGGAAAATATTAAAAAGAAGATTTGTAGTCTAAAAAATTATTATATTAAAAACCATGCAAGCGACTATGACGACCTAGTATGTTTAAAATTTTAGCACATCATTAACTCTATGACGTAGAGAACTACACTATGTTCAAGTGATAAATATATAAGCATCAATATAATAGGTTGGGGAAAAAGTTTCTTCGTATTTTATATGAAAATTCAAAAAGTTTTTTTTTATAGTTTATTTACATTTGACTAAAGTATGTAGGTGCCATTTTGTTTCATAACTTTTTGCCATCTTGTTGGTAGTGACATGATCCCATTGCTGTAAAAATTTTGGGGCTTCTGATCGAAAAACTGCGACAAGTGGTTTTGGCAGTCCTCTCGTGATGTTAACCTGACACTGCCTAAGGAATTCTGCAGAGACCGAAACAGATGAAAATCTGAAGGTGCAAGGTCAGGACTATACGGCGGATGCATTAATACCTCCCAGCCAAACTCTCGTAATTTTTGTTGAGTGGCTAAAGATGTGTGAGGTCTAGCGTTGTCATGGTGAAAAACCACACCCCTTCTGTTGATCAATTCTGGCCGCTTTCTCTCAATTTCTTGCTTCAATCTCATCAATTGTTCGCAATACAGTTCTGAATCGATGGTCCTGCCGGGCGGTAACAGCTCATAATGAATGATGCCCTTCCAATCCCACCATACACACAGCATTACCTTGTTGCGAGTTCATCCGGGTTTTGCCACAGTCTGTGAAGCTTGACCGGCCTTTGACCACGATCTTTTCGCACGTTCTTGTCGTATGTGATCCACTTTTCATCACCAGTTATCACCTTCTTCAAAAATGGTTCGGTTTCATTACGTCGTAATAAAGAATCACAAATGAGTACACGGTTCATTAGGTTTCTTTCAGTGAGTTCATGAGGCACCCATATATCGAGCTTTTTTGTGTACCCAGCTTTATTCAAATGAGTCAAAACCGTTTTGTGGTCAATTGCCAGCTCTTCAGCTACATCGTAACTACTAATATGCCGATCTTGCTCCACTTTTTAAAAAATGGCATCAATTTTGTCCGTAACAGGGCGACCAGAGCGAGATGCATCTTTGATATCAAAATTTCCGGCTTGAAAACGCTTAAACCAAACTTGCGCTACTCTCACAGATACTGCATTAGATCCATAAACATCACAAATTTTTTTCGCGGCTTGAGTTGCATTTTTACCTTTTTTATAGTAAAATTTTAAAATGTATCGAATTTCTTCTTTAGATTCACTCATTTTAACAACAACAAAAACAAATGAAAATCACATAAATTCCTAATTTGAATTTGGAAGTGCCTTCTTTAAAATTAAAACTTTTTAATGATACCAAAACTAGCCAGATACAAATGGTATAGCCAAAGAGATTTTATTACTAGTTCATACATACTATATGCGAAAAGACTTTTTCCCCAACCTAATATATCATGTATAAATTTCCATTTATTTCTAATAAGTATTATATTAAATTAAAAACCGAATAAAAAAATGATTGTATTTTTTACTCTAACTCTTCAAAGTAAAAAATATAGCCGGTTCGTTACAGAAAATACCGGCGCAAGAAAATCAGTTTTTTTTTATTCAATATCTATGAACTCAATTAATGATAATAATATACCTTAAATATTTAATTATACCCTTCTACAGACAAATATATCTTTTAATTTTTTTTTATTTAGCAACAGGCGGTTTGTTTGCTTCCGGGAACATGCTTTATAATATACATTGTTCCTTAAAAGACCTTTTAACTGGATAAATAAATATGTGTGTAAACTTTTTTCTGTTAAGAAATTTTTTATGATTATTTAAATTTTGTTTTGAAATAGCAAACCAGTGTGTAGCCACGAATCTTATATACATTACTAATATTAGTCTTATTATGAAGAAATCTTTAGTAAACATTGAATCAAGGTTTATATATTTTTCTAATGTCGGTATTGTAAAATACAACATAATATGTATTTTCTGTCGTAACCACACTTAACATATGAATGCGTAGCCTCATGATTTATCGTCCACTAAATCTTATATATAATATAATTTTAGTGTAACTACAACACGAAAAAAAAAAACAAAAAATAAGGCTCAAGAACAGTTTACATACATATTTAAAAGGTAAAGTTTTTATACGTATTGTATACACTATTAGCAATCTTCGCTTAATAATGTGATCAACATTAAAAATTCCCTACAGGGCAATTTTTATTTTAAATAGGGGGTTTATTTGAGTCGTTTAACTCAAGCAAAGTATTGAAAATTTAAGCTTTTATTCTGAACAGATATTAATAAATAAGTATATGCCTTTAAAGTACGTTTCCCGATTTAGAATATGTAGAAATTATCGTCTTATTTAGATTTACGGGGTATTCATACTGATAACCTAGATACTTGCGCCATTTCAACGATGTACCTTATTTGTAAAAAATAGTTTGCGTATTTAGCGCTACGTAATAACTTGCTTGAGCATTTGTTTTATAGTTTGCTAAGGCGTTTTACCATAATTACATTATAAATACTAAAATCAGTATCTATACTAATAGCTCAATATTTGTTTATTATACTATCACGACTATACCGTTGACTTAAATAGTTGATATTTGGTATGAAGTATGCTTGAACTTTCTACTTTTTATACCTAAAACTTATGACAGTTTTCTGAAAACGCGGGCGAAAATTCGTATTTATATTATATGTATAATGTAATTAAGGATCGGTTTTGGTCTACGTACTCGTCCTTATATTTGTGTCGTGTGATTTTCTCAACCTCGATACAGATCTATCAAAGGGGGTCGTTAGTGGGTACCTACTGTTTTTGTTATTAATATAATAAAATAAATGTCCACCTTACATCGATGGAAAAATTCATCAAGTACGTAGATAAATAGGTTTTGTTCAAATATTCTCAGCTTAAGTGGTCATACCAATTCCGTATTTACATTGAGATATAAAAAATATGTTTTTATAGATTTTTTACTTTAAATTTTTTTGTTAATTTTTAAAATACAAACCCTGAGTAATACCTCAAGATTATAAACTCTGATATTAATTGGCTTCTAATTTAGTTTGTTCATTCAGTTAGCTAACTATGAAGTTAATATAAGTAAAAAAGTACACAAGAACACAAAATTCATATATATTCTTATTTTTGTTTCGTAACTATATCAAAATTATATTACAGAAAAAAATACCTTTACTGATACTTCTTGTTAGCCTACAGGTAAACTGAGGTTTTACTTTGATGATTTTATAGTCGTTTAAATGAAAATGTAATTCGATATTCATATTCGAAGTATGCCTACTTTATTGAGAAAATATTGTAATTATTGCTATTGCTACAGAACTGGTTACACGTACGAGAACATGTGTCTCGTGTTGATAAGATGTTGCATGTCATTTGCATATACACGCAAGATGCAGATACTTTTATCGATTTATTTATTTCTGTTTTTACTTAGACTTTTTATTCTGAATAAAAAAGTCTAAGTGGCTTAAATTTGCATTAACAAAGTATCAGATATAATATCTTGCCATAGCAGATACGACTTCGTACGGAATTATAATTTTACTTCACTTAAAAATATATATTGCAACCACCAAGCAATACCATCTACTAGGTTCTATTATTGTATGATTCTCATTCTACTCAAGATTCAACCCACAAAACATCAAAACATCAAAATCTTAATCTTCTTAAACACTTACAACAATGGTCTATTCGCAATCATGAGACTACTGTCATCATCTTAATCATCAAAGCTACTGCTTATCATGTAGAGTGAACTCTACAGAGTAAAATATGGATATGTTGCAAATCAAAAAGAAGCCCAGTTTAACGAAAAAATACATTTATTTATTTTTATTCTTTGACATGTAAAAAAGAAAGAAACTGCATGAGTAATTATAAACATTGTCGATAATATTTTTTCAGTAACATTTATCTTTAATTAAAAGCAAAACCAGTTGTGCGACTTTTTAATTTCCACTGCTACTGGGAATGTCAATCTCTGTCAGCAATTCTTTTATTTTTAACCATATATTTAAAATAACCTGAATATATATATTTTTTAATCAATCTAGTCATAGATCTACATCAAGATCTATAAATAATAGAACAAAGTCATTTTATGTATCTGTCTAACTTTTCTTAACCAAATTTTCTCCAATTCATTGTTGTAAATCCTTATTCAAGACAATATTGTAGTTGGTTTTTAATATAGGTTATAATTCTCTTTGACCATATTTAAATGTTTTGGAAAACATCATCGGTTCGGATTAGATAACTGACTATAACAATAAAAAAGCTCCCTATCATTTGGTTTACTGATCGAAATTACTGGTCACTTAGTCGTGAGTATGTAATAAAAGATTGGAAGCTATTATTATGTTTATACTTTAGCTGATCTTGCGTGTTGTTGATGAGTTATCTTATTTATAGCTTATAAAATAACTGTTCCTTCACTTTTGTGTTATATATTCCTAGTATTATTTTTTTTTAATCTGGATAGATTAATCTGTCATACATAATATTTGTTTCGTTTTAATGGAAAAAAAGATGTAGAGCTAGTTGAAGGTGCGGCTTTACATTTACGAAATTTAAAAAACTTTACCTGTAGAGGCAAACCGTCACCCCCATCATACCACCTCGAGGATTAAACTTAAAAAAAAGTAGCGTATGTCCTTACCAAGGACTCAAACTATCACTTTATCAAATTTATAAATATAAAAGGAATTCTGTACTTAAAACTACGATTTATACGAAGGATATTTTAATGAACGCATGAAAATCTTTATTTTTCATTAGGTTATCCGAGTGCAACACGATTACCCAAAATGAATGAATGAATGAATTTATAGCTGATGTGATGTCACTCGGGACGATGTAAGGATTCTAACTTAAATTTCCAAATCTGTTCAGATTTTTAAAGGTTATGGTTGAATAAAGAACTCACATATAAACCCTGACACACGCTACACACTTCATAGGTAGTTATGTAAAAAAAGTAAACTTATAAATGAGAGATCGTTTCTTTATAAAAGGAAAACATAAAGATTATTAAGAAAGGAATTATTAATAAAGTGAAATTAATCTAAACTTTAATTGTCTTGTTCCTCGAAATTAAGGAAATATTCCTTATGAAAGGCATTCATAATGAAAGGTTATTAATTTACAAGAAAATTATATTCTTATTTATAAATAAAATTTTAACAAAAAGAAAAACCGACTTCAAACAAAACACTATTTTAAAACAAATAAAAATGCACTAAAAAATAATAAAAATAAATGCATATTTTACATATTTTTTGGAGTCCTCCTAGGTAAAATGAAATGAAAAATATTAGACTACTTAAAAGTCGATTTACGATTATATAATGTAGTTATAATTATTGGTATATTTGGAGCCGATGTCAGCTACGGTGCCCTTGCCCCAACAATTAAAAGAAAGAAGCGATACGAGCCCCTTGATTGATCCAGTATATTATTGTGTAAAAGGTAATTTGTAAAAAACATATTTGTTAAAGTATTCTCGTATTGTTTTTGATAGATATACTGTAGGGTTTTATTGGCTGACACCGACTCCAAATATAACAATAATTATAACTACATTATATAATCGTAAATCGACTTTTAAGTAGTCTAATATTTTTCATTTCATTTTACCTAGGAGGACTCCAAAAAATATGTAAAATATGCATTTATTTTTATTATTTTTTAGTGCATTTTTATTTGTTTTAAAATAGTGTTTTGTTTGAAGTCGGTTTTTCTTTTTGTTAAAATTTTATTTATTTTTTGATTTTAAGTGAAACTGATGTTGACTAACTAATTTTTTTTAATATGGATAGATTAAGCGTTTCGTTTATATGAGTCAGAAACTACTTCGAGGACAATTTCAAAGGAAACTTGCGAATAAAGCAAAAATAGACTTTCGAAAATGCGGATTTAATACGTCATGCGGCGTAAAACACAAGGATCCCTCGAAAGAGCTGTAATCGACCTCAGCAAAAAAACTTTGAAAAAGACCAACTATATTTCGTACATCATATGACATCACATCACATACACAAAAATTGATTAAAGATAGTAAGAAATTCTGCCCCATATCGCACCCTAACTGTGAGCCGTATAGGAGTTCCATCACTACATAGTATAAAACAAAGTCGCTTTCTCTGTCCCTATATCTTTAAATCTATGCAACGGATTTTGATGCGATTTTTTTCGAAAGATAGTGTGATTCAAGAGGAATGTTTGTGTATATAATACATGAACAATATAGTAAAGAAACACTGATAATTTTAGAAGTTTGCGATGTGATGTCGTAAATAAACAAATTCTGTAGTATATTTAGTATCAGTATTGCACCCGTGCGAAGCCAGGGTGGGTAGCTAGTTGATTATAATATTCGACAATGATAATTACATAAACATAACCACATTACGGAAGGTGACTCAAATATCCAAATAACCTATAAATAAAAGATTCGACAGAATATCGCTAACGTGCTCCTCAGAATTGTTCCGCCCCCTTCCGTTCCGCTACTTTGTCATGGATCCTGTGCTCAGAACCTTACCAAACTTTCACCAAATTACCCTTGAAGTATATATTTTATAATAAAAAAAGAATTATCAAAATTGGTTAACGTGATTTTCAGTTATTCACCTATTTGTCGCGCATATACATAATGCAAATTTAAGACTTATGTCGTTTTCATACGGATACCATCATCGGAAAAAAATTTAAAAAAAATGGGACCCCACGGGAAGCACTACCTTTCAAACAAAAAAAAAAGTTATCAAAATCGGTCCACCCAGTAAAAAGTTATGAGGTAAAAACATAAAAAAAAAAAAAAAAAAAAAATACAGACGAATTGATAACCTCCTCCTTTTTGAAGTCGGTTGATAACTAGAAAATGTATAGTAGCTTTATATAAACTTGAAGAACTTAATATTCAAATTGACTATCTGACTGAAATAGTAATGAAATTAAAAATATTGATATCTAAAATGAATTTATATTGTAACATGTAATTGTAGTAAATATATATAATACAGCCCAAATGTTATAAACATATTTTTTTGTATACCTTATATATTTGTATAAGATACCGTTTAAGATTCGCCCAGTACGAGCATCATGTATGTATATTACTGACCAATAATAATCTATTCACTCATGGAAGCTGACGCCCTTAACGCTAAATAAGTATATTAAATATATAATAAATATAATATATACAACAGGCTATATTTTTCGAATAGGAACCTTATTATAAAACTTTTAGCGTGCTAAGAAAGGATTTCACTCAACATCCTGAACTAATTTCCGTTTGAATCAATGTCGACGGTGACCCTCACTGCCACAATAACACCTGTATGGGGCTCTTCTTTTTCCTACAAATAACCTTCTGTTTGAAACATCCTTATCACAGTAATTTTATTTTTTTTACTATTAAGTTAATAATTCTTAATTAATTAAGTGCTAATGTTTTCCTAGTTTAGAAACTGATACCCATTTGAGTATTGTAAACTTATTTGGCCGTAATCGCAAAGTAAATTTTATGTAGGTGACTTTGTTCTCGTTTAATGCCTACAAGAATATTAACATGATGAGTTTTAGCGTGATAGTTTTATTTGTAAGAACAAACATTGAAATTATTAGAAAGCAGGGATGATATCAAAATAAACAACATTTAGTATATGCCAAAATAATCTTCAATATATGCCAAACATAATGCCGAAGTTAGTTAAGGAGTGGACAAATAGGTCATACTTCTTGCACCTTGATAACGCAATACAACATAAATCCTGTTCTGTCATAGTATTGCTCAAGTAAAGGAATACAGATTAATAAAGTAAAATACAAACTTATGTAATTCATTCTATTTTTATAATTACTTGTAAGATAAATATTTTTTTAAACAACACAACAACAACAACAGTCTGTAAATTCCCACTGCTGGGCTAAAGGCCTCCTCTCCCTTTGAGGAGAAGGTTTGGAACATATTCCACCACGCTGGTCCAATGCGGGTTGGTGGAATACACATGTGGCAGAATTTCTATGAAATTTGCCACATGCAGGTTTCCTCACGATGTTTTCCTTCACCGCTGAGCACGAGATGAATTATAAAGACAAATTAAGCACATGAATCAGCGGTGCTTGCCTGGGTTTGAACCCGCAATCATCGGTTAATATGCACGCGTTCTAACCACTGGGCCATCTCGACTCTAAATGTTTTTTTTATAAAAATCTATAACTGTTTTCTATTATGTGACTTTCTTTTATAATATTAATGGTACAAAATTATTCTAGGAAAAGGCCATTCAGTTTTAATTTGCTATCAATAAGTAATATTTTAGATTATACGTTTTAAATACAGATAGTATATTGAACACTTTTCAAAAGCATATTAGTATTGAAAAATAGATCTATGTGTATGAATATTATAACATATTAACATCCTTGTGAAAAACTTTTATCTCGCTTCTAATTAGATATTTATTGAGCGTGCATTAAGTGTCATTAAGTTATTAAATAACACCTGAATGCGTGATTGAATACGTACACATGGAATACAATGGTACTGACCTCACAGGGCGTTATTGCCAGTGACATATCTCTATTTGGTAACACGGCCCGTGACACCGGTATGAATACAAATTGTCATAATTGACCTTTAAATTGTTTGTTTTGAAGTAGGTACTTCCGATTTATATTTTATCCGAATTCCTTCCTCGTTGTTGTTTAGTCAGATCTGATAAGTTTACTGAAAATTATCAGACGTATCTCCCATGAAATGAATTCATTATAAACATATATTGTATAATAATAATTTAAGTAAATAAATAAATAAAATTACATTGTACATATTTGCGCTAAATAATATGCATTCATTTGTTTTTATCATAGTTTATAGTTTGTAAAATGGTGCCGAGGCGAATATATTTTTTGTTTGACACACGGCGCATGCGCAAAAATGGTGTCAAAGAATGCTAATGTTATACTGTTGGATGTGGGAGTGTTTTTAATAAATTACAATTTAAATAAACAATATACGTTTTAATGGAAAAATAATGCAATTTAGTTGAATTGTTATATATATAGTCATTGAATGGAATTGTCTTATTACAATGTTTTCAAAAGTTCACGGAAACGTAAAAGTCTTACCAAATTAAATATTAAACAAATGATATAATTCAATCGCAAGGCGCTATAGTCTTTATAAAATACTATGAACATTCGTTCTTTAGTACAAAAAACTGGAAAAGTCAAATATAAAACAGTCGTTCAATTCAACAATGCGTGACATGATAATGGTGTCGAAGCTACACTATAACGCATCGTGTATTGTGTCGGCAAACAATGACCACATGGAAATGTTGGCGGAGATTTTTTATACCATCAAGTTCAAGGTTAATCGTGATGACGGTAATAATAATCTATTATACAAGTTATTTCAATCGCGAATGAATAACGCCTTCGATTCTATAACTTTCCTGGCTAGATGTGGACAGGAAAAACAAGTCAATTCTTAAATTAATACAGTGTTACTGCAAATAGATATGCAATGCTTAGAAAATTTTTAAAAGGGGAAAAAACTGTTTTAAAATTTACTGACAACTTACGACTTCACGTGGCTATATAAAGCGACCTTTGTACTATTCTGCACTATAATCTATTTTTATCAACGTTAATGCAAATTCTAGCATTATTATATTATCAAAAAGATAATTATTGGTAACCTCTCCTAACAATATTATCAAAGTCAAAGTCTTATGTTTTCGTCCATCAATCAATCAATATAGTAACAGACATACAAGTACGTGACTTTAAACTTATGACCCGTGTTTGGCGCGGTTGTAGTGTTGGTATGCTGCTGTTGAGTTGAATTGGTATCATTAACCATCAGGTGGACTCACAGACTTTATACAGTTATAGTCATTAGTTGATAGTATATGATATGATATGACAGTATATAGATAAAGCATGTAGACCTAATATTAAATCTTTTGTGAATAGAAAAAAATAAAACGATCGAGCCGTACAGTAATGTAAAAATAGTATTTGATTGTCATGTACGTTAAATATTAAAAATCATTTATATAGTCATTATAACACAACTACGAAAACAATTAATAATGTAAATTAGTAGAAAAGGGTAATTCCAGTTTCTTACTGGGCCTTCTTTGCAGAATCTACATCCCGAACCGGTTGTATTTTTTTACATTTAATAACGTATAGTCGAATGATGCGATACGAGATTTTATGAGAACGTTATGATCTCTCATTTATCTATGGAAAAATTGGTTTATCCTCTATTTCACGCAATTACACAAGGTAATATCCGCCTCACCATAATACTAAAACCATGGTCTCCGCTCTGAATTAGCCATTTAATGGCCTCTTTGATCTTGACATAACCAATAAAAATGTATTTTTTTCCGGTAATATTGCTTGACGTTTGTAATAACTGCACGATAACCATTTTTTGACTCTTAATACCGCAAATGTAACTCATATATTCCGAGATAACTAAAATTTGTAGAAAGTTTAGGTATATATGTAAGTACGATGTGCTAAATAATATCATGAGCATAATTTTTATACCTTACATCCGCGGGCGACAACCAGTATTTCATCAATTATTCCTATTTATATATCTAATGAACCTGTATATAAATTAATATACTGATTTATTTTTGTCTCATAAATCTTAGTTGTGTTGTCATCAAAAATGATATATATGAGTTATAACAAATGATCATTGCGGTTTTATTGCGGTTAATGTTATATAAATAAGAAAATTTAATAAATATATTGTAATCATTGAATGATTAAATGTATCGTTGATATTTTTTTTCTTATTTAAATATATTTTTGCCTCGTTGTATAATTTGTTCGTATGTGAAGGCATTTGTATTATTTTTCATATGTATTCTGCTACGACGATCGGGTTTTTCCCTTAACGTACGTCAAAATTATCATGATAATTACGATGTACTTTAAAGAGAACTTAATGTTTGTTGATTACTGACATATCCTCAACTTGATAATTATTAGATATTATGTAAGTATTAGAGGCAAAATACAGAAAAAAAAATTTTCGACATTTATTTATAAGGTAAATATTTATAAAAAAAAGAATATATTTCGGATTTGTGTATTGAGCAAGAAACTACGTTCTTTAATTGCTTCCTTTTAACGTGTGAACATCTTTATTCATATTATAAATAACTGTTTTCCTTTGTATGAATGATAAATTATCCACAACAATGGACTAAATAAAAGCCTTTGGCTACTGTAGCGGAAACGATAAAAGACAAGTTTTATATTTAATTAATAATTTACATGAAACTTTAATTTATATCAAGAGTAAAGTGTTTGATATAATCTGGCGAAATTTTGCTCAGTACGCGTTGGAATCATGTTTTATTTTTATCTAAAAGTCTACGCCATATTTATGTTAAAACTTTGTCAAATTCTGTAAATAAGCCCAAAGTAACATTGGCTGTATGTATGTATCCGTGTATCAAGATAATATATATTTAAAAAACTTAATCGTATAAACTATGAATATTAGCCAACAAGAAGCCCTTATAAACATATAGCATATGTTACGTTCATATAATATTTAAGGAATGTATGTCAAATCCTAATGATATTTTGTTTTGTAACTTCATTGAATAAATGTTCTATAAATACAAATATGAGGTCAATAATTCTTTAAGAAATTAGATCTCTTTAAATCAGGTATGTGATCGTTATCTAAATGTGTATTGAATATTTCGCGTAGTTTGAAGAAGTTAAACGGAAAAAGGTTATACAGCTCAAAACTTTTTAACGCATCAGCATTAATATGACATCTATTCCAATATCATGAAAGCAAAAGTAATTCTGTCTGTCTGTCTATTGCTCTTTCACGACAAAAACTACTGAACCGTTTTTGATGAAATTTGAAATGAAGCAAGTTAGAATCCCAAAGGAATGACATATGCTGTTATATATTATTATGCCAAAGACCTAAAACGCGACTGAAGCCACAGGCGATAAGAAGCACAAAAAACAAATACTGGCAGCAAAATAAGTCCTGATCGTTAGACATTATTTTATTTGGGCTGTCTTATGAGCCGCTTAAAAATACTAGAATAAAAAAAACATATTATTTATACTCAGTACTCACCATAACAATATCTTAGTAAGGTATCTTAACAGCTGTCAGTGCTTACCATCAAATGATCAAAGTGGTCAATTAGTGACTACCTAGTACAAAAAAGAAATACCACAAAAGACCAATTTACTGCAATCACAGCTGTTTATCGTGCTTTTCAACACTGTAATTATATTATTTACGGAAATGTCTTATAAAATCATGTAATCAGAAGCAGAAGGACTCTAACATATGTACCGGACCTGTGGGGGTTAAATTTGTTTATTTATTAAGGCAAACACAACAGGTTACAATCACATAGAGAATATTTCTTAAACATTAATAGTAACGAACAGATTATAACCCTAAGGGTGCATGTACAATATGACGAGATTGCCAATTATTACAGTTAACAAATTCCAATACAGGGGATAACTATGTATTAGTACTAAACAATAACAACTTAAATAATTATCTAGAATTTCTATCCGTGATGCTGAACGGTATTCCTCATTTGTTCAACCCTGACCACCTTTAAGTGCAAGTATGTATTTGCCACCTTTCATAAATTAAAAAAAAAACTGGTTTCTTTTATATTAAACTTTGTGTTTATATTAGAGTTACGCAAAAATAGAATATCAAGATTAAAAATAAAAATAGAGAATCAAGATTATTTATGTATAAAAAATAAAATGTTCTTTTTAAGTTGTAAAATATTTTATCTCGTTTTAACGACGTGAATAACTTGAATCGCTTCATTAAAAGGCCGAAAAGTGGTATTTAATACTTTTTTTATGTAAGAGTGTTCTTCTAATGGTTCTACATAATCCTTATTAATATTTTGAGAGAAGTCTGAACTTTGCATGGTTCGCACTACATTTTTTATTTTATATCACAAGTCGTCAAAAGCAAAAAGTCTTTTCTCTGATAAAATATATGTTTGTGTGCTAATGTCTGTGGTCGCTGGGTTAATTTATAGTAGTTACGTTTGATAGTTTCGAACAGTCAGACTCCAGCTTAATTGCACTCGGAGTCCATTACGAAATACCAACTAGGCGTACTAAAACTAGTCGAGTGATACGAAATACTATGGCGACCATTCCCGACGAATCTAGATTTAGATTATAGACGATTAAAATTTTATATCTAGATTTAAGCGCACTTAATTGTAAGTAGCACAAAATTTACATGATTATACGACCGTTGTAAAAACTATATTTGTTCAATTTACACTTGAGTAATTTCAAGTTCAAATTTTTTATTATAAAATAGTATTACGATCGACATGGCCACAGCAGTTAATATTAAACACAGAATATAAGATCTTATAGTGCATAAGTAAAAATAGAATAATAAATACTATCATCGTTTCGAAAAGCAGCCTCCAGCAAGAATAAACTGTAAGAAACTCGCACTCACTCTTTTCACTTAAACAGATTTATGTTGTTTATTACAATAATAATTAGTTTCCTATCATGGAATACGGTTTAATTATCAATTCAGTCTTAATAAACTTTTTAAATTTAGTAAATGGTAAATTAATTATATTTCCCGGTATCTTATTATATAAGTATACGTATTCCAAACACAAGTGCTTCAAACCCTCTCTTCCCTCACTCGCATCCGAACGAGGGGAAGCTAATCTGTCACGACCGGCGAGAGAAGTCAACGTACCTTTCGTGGCGAATCAACAACTTCCTAACACACTGATGCTGATTTTTTTCTTAATTTCTTGCAAAATAATTTTGTTTATGGCCAGATTCAAATCCAGAGATTTTTTTCTTTATAAATAGACCTGCCGATTTTTTTAAACTTTAAGTATCTTTAGACTGTTCTAAATACGAATAATACTTAACATATCGTGGGATACTTTGGAACTGGAAACTTCGTTCGTAAGATTAGCAGTAGGTTTAAGTGACCTATTAACGGCATTTTCTCGTAGTCTTAGAACACAGCACACATCAAATTGTCAGAACAGCCCTGTCACTAGCGGTCACGCTCAGTTTGCTCCGGCCTTCGCTATCCGCAGACCGCGGTTATGACGGAATTGATTATATAACGGATAAACAGATACTCACGCGTAATTGAATCTAGAAATTGTATAATTTGCACATAATCCTCTTAAGATATGAGACATATTCTTCACTTGCATCATATGCATTTTGTTTGTTTCACTTGGATTAGTAATGGAGATAATTATAAGTATATCAAATTGAAAGAAGTGTGGGTCATATATTCTTGCATCTAATTGAGCTGAAATATTGAACTCTATTTTGATGCAACACATTTCATTATTTTGAAATGCATAACATTAAAAAAAATATGCCGGTGATTTTTTCTCTGTAACAAATATTTTGTAAAATAAAAATGTGAATAAATTGGTTTAAAAAAAAAAAACAAGAATAATTATTTGAACTGTAGCAGCTGCATCGTGACATGTAAACAAGACCGAAGTAATTATAATATCGAACGTTTTGAAAATGTACACCTGTTATCTACATGCTATTACTTGGCGGTAGGGATTTTGTCAAGACACTTTTCCTTTATTCTTAAATTCTACCTCCAAACTGCAATACTTAATATTGCTTAAATCAGTTTTTGAATTGTGAGTGAACCAAACAGGTTCAAGAGATACGCGTTACATTTAGTTACCAATGTTGGTGGCGCATGTAAAAGTCAAAATTTCTTACAGCGCCAATTTCTACGAGCAGTGATGACCACTTACCATCAGGTTAATCATAAAACAAATCCAATGTTATATTACTAAAGTACCATCCATACACACAAGTACACCAATTTTACAAAGGAACCAAAGGAACCAAGCAGTGTATTAGAAAGCACTCGTTAACTCGTCGACGATATGTAAAAATTTAACAATACTCTGTCAAAAGAAATTAATAAATTTAAAGTAATTACTAAAAAGTTTAAGACATGTTTACCAAACTTTTACTTTTATTAATGACGTCAGTGTCTAGTGATTAGGCTATCAATACGTTACCAACATACTAAAACGAAATGCTTTAGCGTTCGTAATCAAGTTAAACGACCATGAACCGAAATATAAATACTAATCAAAGGCGGAAATATATTGTTGTTTTTATTTTCATGTTGGTTAAACTTGTTCTTCATGTATATCATTTTATTCGTTATTTGCAGATATAATCAAATGTCTTGTCATTTATATTATATGTAAGCACAATATGTATGTTTTATTAAATATGATAAAAACAACACAAATTAATTTAATTAAACTTTAAGCTTAATAAATTTTGGCGATCTTCAGGAATTTACCTATTGCATCAATGATTTTCTAGAATACATTTTTCATTGAAATACATTGTTACTAAGTTAACGACGATGTCCGCTTTGTAACTAAAATTTAATTTAATAAGACTCTTTTATATGACAATTTTTATTACAAATGGCTGCATTCGTAATAAGACTAGATGTATTTTATATTCTAGATTAGTTTACGTGCTAAAGTAAAGCATTATTTTTTAAAAGTATAATCAAATGCGAATATGAAAAAAGTGTATTGTTTATTTAAGCCCTGCTGTATCCGGCAGAATAGCCAAAATAATCTGAAACAATTAAATGCTCAAAATCCAATACGTTTGTTGGTAAAACCAGAAGAAAACGTTAAACATTTTACACGAAAGTTGGGCGTTAGGCGACCGTAAAACTATATCAAATCGTTTTTCTTTCTTTTTTCTGAGCACAATGCGCAGACCCAAAATATAAGCAAGGGCAAATATAAAGCATACCTACACTATAATTTTAATTATTGTGTTTTTTTATAAGCATATAAAGTTTCTTTAAAATCTTCCTAAAATAATATCTTATTAAAATAATAAATGTAGTAAAAACTTATGAATAAAAAAAAACAATGTTTTACAATGTTATTTTCTTGTTTGTTGCAGCAATGTCGGCCGACAGGTCGACGACAGATATTCATGGCTTACTCAACGATACTGGTATGTATCATTATCATTTAACCTGCTATTATTTTTTTATTTCAAGTACCTAATCATTTAAACTTTTTTTATTTACGTTTTGCACGAGGTATGTTTATGAATGGCAGTGACATCTGCTATTTAATTGTTACAATATATTTTGCCTTCTAACTGAGCTAGTAACAATAAATAAAACTAGATGTCGTGAGCAATTCAGTCGATAAGACTACTAGCGACATCTTATTTGTAAAGTACGTAATTATGTACGTTACTTATTGTCAAGTATTAAGTATATTATGTTATCTTACTGTCAAGTATTAACGTTGTCCGCTAGATGTCGCTGTATTGTAGTATGATATTACTTTATACTTATTTTTAGATAACGTACTATAGATGGCGCTTTACATGGTCTCTATGTACAGTTACATTAATTCCCTCGATAGATGGCATTACTCAACATTCTCATAAATAATATATTTTGAAGAATTTGATAAAATTCGAGTTTCATTTTGATATTGATTTAAATTAAGATAAAAATTGATAACAATAAATAACTAATCCTTTACATGAGATTTTTTTATCTCTGTTTTTTAACATCTTTGTTTATATCCTGTACTGAAATATAATTATATATTGAAAAATATAACAATTAAAATAACAAACTTGTCTTTAAAAATGTTCAATTAAAAACGTTCAACAAATGTATTACATAAAATTGAAATATTTGCAATTCCAGTACGTTACGGCTTCGAGGTAATGTTAATTATTTCATAAAATTAAAATTACACATACCCTATTATTTACATGTACAGCACAAAACCAAATTTTGTTTTATGTATATTTTACCAGCTGCCTGTCGCAATTTTGTCCGGCTGAAATAATACTTGTATTTACTTTGCGAACTCAACTCATCTTCAACTCTAACTCAAAATGCACATTAAAATTTTCATCGATATCGGTTCAAGCTTCGCCTGATGAGGACTTTAAGTACTCGCATCTGAAGAAGATTTATATATCTATGTAAAAAAAAAAACAGTTAATAATCAAAGCTCTTAATATACGCATACTGAATATATGAGGGCCGTATACATGACGAAATCCCTTAAGAAGGTTAATGAAAAATACTGAAAAACTTTTTTTTATAATGATGATGTAAAATTTACTAATAATACCAACTCGATTTCCCTTCCCATAAATAATTTTCTTCGAAAACATTTTTGTGTGCAGTGTATACGCATACACTTCTATACTTCTGTACTAAACTGTATATAGGATATTTTTTATGACTTTCGCTTGAAGACCAACCCCTAAAACGCGAAAGAAGCCGTGAATAACAATAAGTAATGTATATACTCATTATATAGGACAACAAGCTGGAAATCCTTTTTATTATTTTCGACAGTCTCAATAGATACCATACTGGTGCATACAATAAAATAAGCATCTAGGTATCGAGGTACCGTATCGGTAATATTATGGTACCTCACCCTTTATGTCATATTGGGCAGTACCTAAGTAAGAATGTAGACCACAAGTCCGATAGTTGGTTGGTTACCATCTTGTTAACGTTATCACAATGTTTAATTTAATTAAAATCTTATGACTGACGAGTAAAACTCATTTGATAAATGGAATGATAAATGAATGGAAAATTAATTTATGCTAATAAAATAACGACGTCAGTTTCGTATCGTACTGTGACACCATCTCAGTTGACATTCATCTTGTTTTATGATCGCTATTTCTTATTTATTTTTACTCGTAAGCATTACGAGAACATTTATTAATGTACACATTGACGTAGTTCCGTAAGCGATGACATTTGTATTTAATTTAATTTCATCGATCATTATACGAAAATTGATACATTACTCTTGGAAGGTTTCTGGTTTATCGCTCTAGTAAACACAACTCACTCAGATAAAGCTATACGTACATATAGTTGGCCTGCGTATTGTTCAATGTTTTGTAATACCAGGTTAATGTATGTCTGAAAACCCATAGAAATGTTGCTACCAGGGCCGCCGTAAGCGGGGGTGCGACGCGTGCACTGCACGCGGGCGGCACGTCCAGGGGGCGGCAAATTGAGCAATACATCACGTAGCTAATTCAAGTCATTATTATAATTCCCACAAATCATTAAGTAAAATAAATTATTCAAAGCATCGAAAAATATCGCACTCAGTAAAGTTAAAAGTCCGTCGTCTGTTATCCTATGAAAAACAATACTGTCGAAGTTAGGAGAATCCCCTTTAGCTTCCTTATCAATCGGTAGATTAGGTATCCGTTACTTGTAGTAGGGCGTTGTCGTAGGGCGGCTTGAAGGGTGTCACGCCGTAAGGTATATTGGTGGTCGCTCGAAATAGCAGAGCTACGGGCACCGTTAAACCGGGCGCGGAGGGCATACGTTCGCTGTCGCAGGCGCAACGTGCTCAACGCAAACTTAGAGGTACACCTGTGGGCTGCACATCGTCAGTTAAAAAAAGAGTTAGAAAAGGCGTAAAGTAAACAGAGAGCAAAGGGGCGCCCTATCGTGGTTTGCGAGGGAAGCTCCGAACATACGGCGCTCCTGTTACGGAATAACTACCGCCAGATCTCCTGCGACTGATCGGGGAGCTATTCCGGGGACAAGGGCGGGTCATTCAACCATCGATGCTCTAAAACACCCTGAAGACCCGGACAATTGAGGCGGTGGTCCAAGGGAACGTAGTCCTAACGGTATCACCGGACGTGGCGAACGACTTCAATAGTCTTCCTTTCTTTTTTTCTTAATTTAATTTACGGCATCCACGGGCTCATAGGCCCATGCCTTTTTTATATTTTACATTTATACACTTTGGCGTTTTATACTTTATATTTTTACTTAACATCAGCAGATATTCGCAGACTTCAAGCTCGCCGTCTTCCTTTCGAGACAATAGGACCATTTCGATATCACGAGTTGCCTTCCTATCTCAGAAGGCCGTTGGGGCATACCTCCAGGATCAGGTGATCCTTTGGGAGGGGGCGATGGACGACTTGTCCGGCGTTTGAAGTTAGTTTGACTGGCTCCTGCGGGCACCGACCTCACCCGGGATGGGTGTATTGTGTCACGGTGACGGGGCGAACCTTTCAGATGGCGGCCCTAAAGTCGGAGTGTCGCTCACGGTGGATCGAATCGAGATGCTGGTCTTGATGGTTTCTCTAACTGAAACGAAGGGGCCTCCTAATCCACGGTCCTTGCTGAGGTCTCCTCGAGGAGCGTCTACCGCCAAGAGACGGCAATTAAGGCGCAGACACATATGAAGGATCAGGGCCTCATCCTGGATGGAGCTTCGTGCAACATTTTGTCCAACTCAGCTTAAAGCTCATCATTGCCAACGTAGGAGGACCTCCTAAATCAAACACCTTGCCTGCGTGCGCTCTATGGCATTGTATTTTTATATTTATTGTAAATAAATAAATCTAATCCAATCCAGCCCATTTCCGGTCACTGCTGGATATGTCCAGTCCTCTCCAATTGCACGCCACTGAGATCGTTCTTGGGCTCCTCGCATCCAGCTCCTACCAGCCGTCTTGCGTAAGTCGTCACTACACCGTGCCCGAGGACGTCTTACACTACGTTTGCCGAGACGCGGTTTCCACTCTAGAACACGTTTTCCCCAACGGTTATCGGTTCTGCGACAAATATGGCCCGCCCACTGCCACTTCAGCTTATTAATCCGGTGGGCTATGTCGATGACTTTGGTTCTCTGGCGGGTCGCCTCATGTCTTCTGATGCGATCCCGCAGAGAAACGCCGAGCATAGCCCTGGCCATAGCACGCTGAGCGACTTTAAACTGGTGGACCAGCCTTGCCGTGAGTGTCTACGTTTCGGCTCCGTATGTCATGGCGGGTAAGACGCACTGGTTGAAGACTTTCGTCTTAAGGCACTGTGGGATCAACGCTGTAAAGATTCGACGTAATTTTCCAAACGCTGCCCAACCCAGCTGAATTCTTCTATTCACCTCGTCCTCAAGGTTGTTTCTACCTAATCGCAAAGTCTGCCCATGGTAGATATATTTTTGAACAACTTCGAGGACGGTACCGTGTATCGCAATCGGTTCCGGTAGAACATGTTCATTAAACATGACCTTGGTTTTATCCAAGTTCATCCGTAGGCCGATACGCATAGAAGAATCAGCAAGCGTCTGCAAATCTTAAGTGAGAGATGTATTCGCCATTGATGTTGATGCCATGTCCTTTCCAGTTCAGCGTCTTGAACATATCCTCCATTGAATTAGTAAATAATTTGGGGGAAATAACGTCCCCTCGTCTCACACCTTGATGCAATGGTATGGGATTTGTTTGCTGATTCTGTACTTGGACGGAAAATACACCTATTTGGTTGGACTCCCTTAATGCTCGTAACAAGGTTCTTATCTTACGGGACCGTGGTAACAGTGCTGCTGACTCGCTTCGCCGAAGAAGACCAGTAGAAGGTGTCTTCGCTATGGATGTCTTCTCCTCCCGCCATAAGTGTTCCGGGGTTAAGAGTTTCTGTACCCTGAGAACTCTCTAGGAAGTGGAACTCCGCAGAGGTGAGCCTACCGTTAGGACGTCACGGTAGTATGCACAAAAGATTTCGTAACATCCTCCAAAAAGACAGAGTGGGTCACTAACGTTGGTTTTTTAGCAGGTATACACCCCGCCCCCGACCTCATGTGGAGGAATAGTGGTATGCGTTTTTGCAGCGAAAAAAAGGGCGGCATAATAGGTATTGCACGCGGGCGACAAAACAGCTAGCGGCGGGCCTGGTTGCTACACGTTACAAATCGGTAAACGGAATTTTCTGCAAACAGATTGATTCGAGTACGATTCATTTATGAAAAGCATGTTTTGGTAATTATTACTTCTAACGTAAATGTAAAATGTATGCTCATTGATGCTTTGGGCTGTTACTGAGACAATTTCAACAGAAAACCTACCACTAGTAGTTTGAACCCAGAAATTCGGGTTAGGTCTCAGTTATTATACTACACGTGTTCCAAGTTAGGTTGAATAACCCAGCTTTATTACAGATACAAGATTCAAGACGCATCTTAGCCCCAATAGTTGCCTGATCTTTGCTGATGTAAGGGGTTATATATTTATTAATATGGGTGAAAATCCATCCTAAAAGGATGTATGTAAAATAAAAGCCAGTTATATAAATTCTAATAAAAATTATGTGTAATAGAGCAATAAGCTCGACCGAAATAAAATTCGTGCAAGTTTTCGAAAGGATTGTAATAACTCCTAAGTCTTAACTTTGAAAATAATTAATTGTGAAAGTACTTTAATATTCGTCATTTCATCTTTTGAAATTATAAAAGAAAAAACGAAATTATTCTTACCATAAATGTTCAATAAAATTCAATCAGTATAATATCTTTGAAAATTAAAGTGAACGATCATTGGAAATTGATGAGTTTAATCGTCTAAAACGTGTGCCTAGTCTTACGTAGGCAACAGAATATTGAAACACGTGTAGACAATGTTTTAGAAACAATACTCAATTTCCCATTATTATTATTGTTATTGTAAAGTCCAATGTTCCGTCTATTAAATAAACTACTTCGTGGCCAATGGGATTAACCTATGGCTTTCGATAATCTTATATACTTCTACTAATAATAAATCGATGACAAGGTTTTATGATGTCAAGTTATTCAAAAACAAACAAACAGATTGAGCAACATAACAATAATATTTTTCTAATTTATGTAATTTTTTGCTAAATTATTATTTCTGATTTAAAATATTTCGTCTCCATCTGGCGTACAATATGTGAAATACGATTAATAAGAAAGACTAAATTAATTTAAAATAATAACTCTTATAAAATAATTTAATTTTTAATTATTCATAATATATGGAAATAAATCAGCTCGTAATTAATTTGTTATTATGCCCAGACTAGCGTCATTAATCCAGATTGCTAATAACAACACACTATTCTATTCATAAATAGCTCTTATTATTAAGCAAAATATATTTGTTTTTACAGTCCACAGGGGGCATGATAATAACTCTGTCGCGCTATTTTCAGCGGCAGATTTGCAAGACCCTTGACACTTAAGTAAATATAAATACGATAAGAAATGTAAACCTCCTTCCGATGCGTTATCTAAACGGCATTGGTGACGGGAAATTTCGTGATGGATTGCGTTAGATTTATTTTAAGGTCATTAAGAACGTGTAATTTTACCTCAATGTTACTATATTATGGAATAAGATTTTAAATGAATATGGTGAATGGTGAACAAGACATTCGTAGGTAATGTCGAAACATCGAGCTCCACCGAACAAAAGTAAAAAACATGGTATATCCCGAATTTAATAACTTTAATTATGGAATAAGTCTAAGCGACTGATATTCGACTTTGCTTCGAGCAAAAAATAACACTAAAAGGAGGTGGCAAATATACAAAAGGTAAAAAAGGAAGTTCCTAATTGTATTGTTAAACACGGATACGACAAAAACCTTTGTAATCTAATTTGGTAAATTCTGATCGATGGTAACTTCTATTTGTATCGAATATTTACTTTAGTAAGCGACATTAGATATACAACTCAATCCACTTACGTTTTGACAATAAATGTTATGCAGGATTCTAAGGAGAGTTTTTTTTATATAACAACACGGGAAATTCTTAATTCAGACATTTAAATATCCGAGCAATTCCCTATCAAAATATAATAATATATTTATATTATATTCGACCATTCACTAACATATTTAAAATAAACAGCGACGGACACTGATTAACCAAGTTTCAGTTATTATCAAGTAAATATTATCCAATTTATCAAGAATGCAACTGACAGTCACAAATTTGTTACCACTATGAAAAACCAAGATGGCCCTTGCTTTTTATTACGTCTGAAAGGTGACGTCACTTCTTTGACCTCGTCTCTCAGTCTTCGCTCTACAATAAAATATTAATAACTCATTTCAGATTTTATGTTTTAAACATGATACCATACTCATTATAATATTCATACATAAATAAAATTTTCATAACTTAACTTATGAAAATATTCCTGTACAATGTATGTTTTCGTAGGTGTTTCATTAACCGTATATATTTGGTCTTTGACGTCAGTAATATACTTATCGATGTTGAAATGGTAATACGGATAGAACCATGAATCTATATAAGGAAACCGAACGAGTCATTAAAATCTATTAATGTTAGTTATCGCAGTACGTGTCAGATGTTTTTGGGGACATAAAGCGCAATGTTTTTAATAACAATATGGGATGATGTTTTGCAACCGTATCTTCTGTTGATATGACTGTTTACGTCATTTGTGGTACCATTGTGGCATTTTGTGATCTTTTTTTACGATTTCAGAAAGATAATTAGTGCCCACGATATTGTCTTTGTTTCCAGTTATTGAAATCATATTTTAATAATATTCTATCTTATCCGTAACTATTTTTTTAATGTGACTTTCGTGTGTAAAACACAGGCAGAATAATCACACCAATATTATATATGGGAATTACGTTGAATTGAACTGTACACGTATTTTACGATCTGATTTATAACAAAATATATCAATTATCTACTCTACTTTTTGTCAATGACAAATAATTTTAAAATGAAATGTAGGTATTAATTTCAAACGGATATAATATGCGAGATCCAAAAACCAAGCCTAAACTATAGCAGAACGAGACGAGCTCTCAGCCACCGTTAGTAAAAAATGTATTATAAGCTTTTACCGTGTAACTTCAACTGTTGTAATATGTTTGAGAGGTCAAAACAAAGAATTGAAAATTGTATATAAATTCATAAATATAAATAAGACTTTATTTACTTATCTCCACGACAAATGACAATTACACTTAGTTAACATTACGATATTCTTATTGATAAACTTATTTATATTTAAAAATTTTGAAACTTTTTCTTATTAAAATTTTATGATCATTACCTCGAGGTCTGTTTGACGTTAAATTTATACAATACAGACAGGAATTACGGAAGATCTGAAGACAATGTCGTGTATAAATACCAAGTATTCTTCATTTCCTATCGACATTTATATTTCCTTTAACGATTAAATATATTTGAATCACATCCGGTTCTACTGTAGAAATGTTTGACTTTAATGCATAGAAAAAAAAGTTGTTTTTAAGATATCGTATGAATGTTCCGCCACAATTTGAAATAGGAACGTCAAAGACAATACTTTCTTCCAATGATATTCTAATAAACAGATATGTTATACCCATACTAAACAACAGAAAAAAGTGTGTCGCGCCGGGGTCCGTTTATTTTACATTTCGTTACAAGTAAAAAGGATAGCTTGATAAAAGCAATAAGTAAAAGGGATAACTAGATGTTTTAATGACGCAAAACGTATTACTACATAATTATGATGAAAACTACTAAAGGCAAACGTCCCAATTAGGACGTTTTCTGGTCTACACTTTTTGCACGTTAATGACATATCTGTTTACTAGAACATCGTTGCTTTCTTCTACGTAGCGTTTTTTTTATTCTATATCATACTTACATTTTGTTGTGGGTTTCGTAATAACATATAATTATTATTATTACATCAACTGTGATGTTAAATTGATTAAATCATTACAAACATAATTCTTACTACATTACGTATGTACTCCTATAACATTTAGATTGAATCGTTTTTTGTAAATATTTTTATGTAAATATTTTTGTTCCGAGCTGGAATGTACTGTATCTGTACATAAACTTGTACTTTGTAAATATTCATATTCGTCGAAATTAGTATGAAATTACTATTTTTTTTAAAAGACTTTTTTTTTTCTCTAAAATATACAATCTTATTTCTTTTTCAATTTACACATTACATTTAATACTGTATAATAAATACAATATCGATAGTTTTAAATAACATACATTAATAAATAAATACGAAATTAATTTACGAATATTAGGATTTATTCTTTAATATTTTCATTTGTAACTGGCATTGTAATGTTTTTCACGCGCCATAAAATATATTCAAACAAAAAAAAAATACCATTCTTCATTATTAATGCTGTTCTATTTAATTGTGGGCACGCATTCATAACCATTATTTTCACGCATTTTTTTTTTTATTACAGAATCTGATCTCACCGGACTATCACATGTTGGTAAGTGGAAATCATTTCATTTCATAATTATGTATAGTGAATCACTGTTTATGGTGACGGTAAATTTAATGAGTGTATATTTTATGTATACTACACGATGGACAGCGGTAGTGCTTCCGTAGTGAATTAGTCTCTCTGATTAAAACTGTTTTTATGATAATCACGCAGATAGTCATTTCTGAAATTGCGAATACATATTTACGTTTATAGCTATATTTACATTTTAGTTTATAATTTGTAATAATCGTTTTAATCAATGTAATAATCATTTCAAATCAAAAGATTCAATTTTAGTTACAAATAACGTATAGAAAAGTATTCGTTCGAGTGGCGGAAGAATACGAGACGATTCGATGGCTTTGGCTGTGGTTATTCCTACCACCAAGATGGTACGCCTTCGGTGGTACACAGAACTTCGATCAGCTAGTAGTTACATTGCATCAGACTCTTAAAGATAATGAGTACGGTTTCGATAACGTATTTTCTTTTGAATATGATATCACTATATGACGTATCCTACTTTACTTAGGTGATCTATATGTTAATTTTAGACATTATTCAAGAGATGATAATATGTTCCCATTAAAAGATAAAGCATATCTTTATGAACACAACTACTTATAATCATTCCGCTACATTACTCATAATATAGATAGATAAAAGATAAATCAAATACATTTATTACGTATCGATGTTTTGATAATTTCGATAATAAGTAACTATTATTGTATTTGACTGATGTCATATTTTACTACGTTGTTGTGATCGCATACAAATAAATATTATGTTATCTTGTTTTTGAAGGATTAACTGATAATCGAATAAAAACATTAGGCAAAGAAACGTTACAACCAAGCCTTTTAAAAAATAAATAATACAGAGCATAGGAAACTTATATAATATAGTTATAAATAGTTTCTTTGGAAACATTATAAATTAGTGTTTTTTTATATACGTATTTATGGCACCCTCCAATGTTACGATTTTTACGTGAGGAAACCTGCATGTGTCTAATTTCATTAAATCACGATATTTTCCTTCACCGCCGAGCACGAGATGAATTATAAACACAAATTAAGCACATATATATAGTGGTGCTTGCCTGGGTTTGAACCCGAAATCATCGGTTAAGATGCACGTGTTCTAAACACTGGGCCATCTCGGCTCGTTTTGATTTAATTTGTATGAATGTGACACCGACATATTTTTTACATAATACATTACCAAATTATTTAAAAACTTCCTGATATTAAAATATAACTTACAAATGCTGGCGCATTATATAAGATTTAAAGGTGGAAATAATATCCGTTAATTTTCCCACGTGTAAATGAATCGTCAATCGTCATATACTCCAAACTCCAGTTATACTATTATATATACATAAGCTAATATAATAAAAATTAAAAAGCAAATTGTCGGTCTATATGTTGAACTTGACAAAAATTGGTCTAACACAAGGGTGAACTTTAAGGACTTGACTTTTTTATACCTAACTTCAAAAGCCTGACCACCCTTAACAGGTAATCGTAAAAAATCTTTGTAAAAAAAAAACTTTAACGAAAATATTATCGATAAGGCCACAAGCAGAACGATAAACAGATAATTAAGATAAGGTTTATTTTGCATGGGTGATATGGATGCAATATCGATACATGCTATCATTTAGCATGAGTAAATATACTTTTTAAATACAACAACGAACTCTTATGGGAGCAACGATCTTTGGCCGCTTTTCGTCACAATTTATTTGAGAGTAATGAAATTGGTACGAGACGTGATGATTTTGTTGGACTATTTTGGCGGTTGTTTGCATAACACGAAGCCGTTAGATAACCTGTCAATCAATCGAATATAGTACAGTTTGAAAATTGTTTTGTAACCAGTTCGAACTCATTCCGAATTCAATTTTATAACGAATAGTCTGATGTCGTTTTTTGTTGCCATTGTTCCTGTTAGTAATAATGTAGATACCCACATAAATAAAATATTTTTTAGTGCTAAATAAAAATCAATTTTTTTATGTATGGAAACAAATGTTAGTATGTAATAGTAGTAGTAGACAATTGTTAGGCATCAGGTTTGGAATGAAATAATCAATGACATTGAACAGAAACAGAATTGACACAAAAACATCTTCCGCGACTGTATTTTTAAACGTGCCAATCATTTCTCACTCGAATTAAATTTCCTGTTTCGTATTTATAAAATAAATATGACTTAATATGAAATATTTATTGAACCACAATTCTGGAATCTTCAAACGTTGAAACTGGACCATCCGTTAAATAATTAGCGAATTATTATATTAAATATAGTGCGCAATAATGATAAAGATTCGTTACTATTAAACGAAGTTTTTATTTATACGTAATGTGAAATAATAATGCAACTCATATCGGTGATATAAAAACCCATAAAGTTACTTGTAGGATTGATCAATTCATTTTTAACTCCGATACTGAACATCAAATATTTGTTTTAGTTACTATCAAATCTAATAACTGAAATTCAAGCCAGCTTATCCCAAATAATTTCAATAATATATTTTATTTGCATTTCATATATACTATACATTGTTAATGGCCAAATTACAAGAAGGGAGATGATTTAGATTGAATTAGATTAGAAGCTATTTGGCTTAAAGTGAAATTCGAATCTCGTCATCTGGGAGTCAAATAATGTGTGCCTACAATAATGTTTTTATTTGGTGTAATAATTGTAGTGGATTAATACCCTTATTAATTTATTATAATTTATTCATAAAAGCGTAAATAAATAATTATATTCCTTTTTAAATAAATCATTTAAAGTCACTTGCAGTTAATAAAATGCAAAAATGAAGCATACATTCAGAATAAATGATTTATGTATAGTCAAACTAATCCTTGATATCAAAGAACGCGGTAGCAAGTTTTGCAAATTAAAAATAGTTGGCCTATGAATACAAACGACTCCTAAGTTTAGCGATACGCAAAAACATTAAATAACATCGTCCGTCTGTTGCGTTACTTTATGATTAGCATTATTGCATGACACAGCTTATTATTACTAGCATGCGTTTCAATTAAGGTTCGTAAGGGTAATTGGTGACGGTGACCTCAGAATGATAGTCCTTCAAGTAACAAACAAAAATACACAAATGTGGTACGTATACATACATTTTTTTTTGTTAAAAACCTCTATATTTTTTGTATATTGTTTAATATGTTTTTTATTTAAACATCAAATTACAAAGAAGCCTTTGTACAGCTCTTTTCCGGTGCTAAGCGTGTCTGCCAGCGTTACAAGCTACATAAAAACTCAGACGTTGTAGTTTGTAACGTAAGGAATAATTAATGCTTAATATTCCCATTGTCTCTGAATTAATTTGCTTCGGACTAAAGATAAACAAATACTTCTTAGTATGCCAGTAGACAAAACTTTTTTATTAGGTGATGTATTATTGATAATACAAATAGAGATACGTTTTAAATGTAAAATCTGAACAAGAAACTTTTTTACCATAAGTAAGAATTCTACTTCGCAGTGGAGTTAACTTCTACCACACTGAACTTGTCAGTAATTCATGCTGCTAACAAAACGTGCATCCAGTACATTGGCTGTACCTATTAGCTTATATTAGCTCCACATACTTGCTATGTTCACTTCTAATTTTCAGGCATTTATTGGCATGTGCCAAACAATATCACCGATCACTCAGTCATAACTTATTCGAGGTCAACAATCACTATATCATGACAGCAGATAGGAGATAGATTCTTTTCAACATTACACAGAATACTATTCAAGATTTTCTTTACACTAAAGTGTTATTATTGTATTTTAAGATTTCAATATTGTTGGAATACAAAATTATCAATGCATTTTCCAATAAACATATTTTAAAATTACTTATTACAATGTTTATTATATATAAATATTATATAGTTCGCTCTCGAAACTTCGAATCTACTCATATATGATAAGAATAAACCGTTAGTTCATATTCGTGTTGCACTTGGCATTGAACCAGAAATTAGTTTAACTGTCTTTTGATCGCCATCTAGCTAATTTGGTGCAATAAAATGGATATTATTATTTTATTTGGCATTATGAGTGCTTCTGGTTATTTAAGTATCTTAAATTTACTTTGTATCCTGTAGCCAAGATTTTACAAACTTGGAGTTGATGTTTGTATATAGGACTGTTTCCCGATACAGATGATAAATTTTTGACGCTAAAGATTATCAACTCGTTTTTCTTCATCGCACAAAAGCTATTGAATTAGTCAGAACAAAAGGAAAGCAAAATGTTTAACATTTCAAGCACATTTAACGCAATACATCATGATTAAATACCTACTCATTTAATGTAATACTTCTTTTCAAATTTTTTAACGTCTAATTAGTTAAATTAGCTATGGCTGCTAAGAGCCAATATCTCAGAAAACAATGCAAAGTAATACTTCTTCCATTAACTTTTTTGACGTATTACATTAATTAAAAATACTTTTTGCTTGCTTTAATTTGCGACCAGTTCGTTTTTGTTTCAAATTCAGAATGATGTGATAAGCTGAACTGTTATGACCTGAAATGTTTTCAGCTCAAGACATATCTTTAATACATACTGATGATTTCTGGATGCTTAACCAACACGCATACAATATATTTGTTTTGGTTAAGAATCAATTCTAAATTTAAAAAAAAAAAACATATTATTATTCAAGAAATTTTAGCTAAAATAACCTCGAAAGACAGATAACAGACTCCTAAACAAAAAAATGTACTAGCGTTGAGCCACCGCTGTTTCCTCCATTTAGGTGCACCTTTATAAACGGGTATATAATATGCCAATCAATGCCAACTATCGGACCAAATGTAAGTTCTTGGCACGGTTCCAATAAGTCCTGTGTAAAATATCCTGGATACAAAGAAAAATAATTATTTTATTGTTGTGTAAACAAAGGGTTCATATGTTTCGTTCGTTCAACTCGAACGAATCCTTTGAATATAGAGGTACAAACGTGAAACCGAATGACTTGTCATTTCTACGTGTTTTGTCAACAAACGTGCTAAATCATAAATACGTGTTTTTTTATACATTTGTGCCAAACTATTACGTATTAGTATTGCTATTGACTTCATCTAAATGCTAGAAAAACACTAGAAACGACCAATTATCACATGGCTAAGACTCATAGAGACGTTTTATAGCTGTGCTATGTGTTTGTAACTTAACTTGAATCGTTTTTGTAAGATCAAAGTCTGCTTTAATTAATAATTTGACAAAATTCTGAATTTTATCAAATCACTAATATTAAATTATTAATCATAAAAAAATTATCAAACATTATATTTATCTAATAGTAAAGTCAGAGTAAGAAAACCTTCGTCAGTTCTCAAATTAATTCCTTTATCAAGTCTTAAACTCTTAGTACCTTTTGTATCTAAACATCAAATAATTGATGCAATAATATGTCATTTTCAATCGGTAAAGCACATTATCGTTCATAACGAGCACACGAAAATAGATCTTAAGGTGACGAACCTTTTCTTACCCCAACCGAGTGTATATTGCATATTAGTTGGATTGATAGTTGAGTTGCAATTTTATGAAACTGCCTATAAAGCCATGAAGCGTTTAATAAGAATCTCAAGACTTTACATAACGGGAAATAAATATGCCAAGAAAATTTTGATGCTGCTATTATTGCCCCATCAGATTATGGGAATATGGCACTAGAAATGTGTTAGCGCACACGTTGGTGCACTTAAAATCTATCCTGCACAGATGCCTAGCTATCATGATTGGACGCCGCTGCGTTGTGGCCAAAATTCAGTCAGGAGTTTTATTTAAGTTATTACACATTGTTCTTATTTATCTTAACATTATTATATTTAAATTTTTGAATTATTTCTTTATCAAAAAAACAAATAAATCTATATTAAAATTTCACGTAATTATGCCATAAAAAGGTGTAACGAATACTATTTCGGTTCGTAACTTCTTGCGGCAGAGAATAATAAATAAAGAATAATTTATGGGTTGAATTGAAAGTTTTTCCATTCAACGACACTGAAAAGTCGATATATAGTCAAGTACATTTTTCTTTGTGAATATTTAATACTCATCGATTTTCTATCCAATGTTAAATGTACTGTCGTTAGAATGAAAAAGTTTCTTTTAATTTTGATTTTAATAATTAAAGTCGCTTGTAAACATATAGTTCTTTCAAATAGTTTGTAACACGTACGTACTACTTTTTAATTTTCTGTGTAGGTAGGTATATTTCGTGTATGTAATAATAACAAACATGAAATATTATATATATTTCTTATTGTTTTATTACGTATGACGTCAATGTGATTATCTGTTCGATTTTAAGTTTGACTAACTGAGTATGCCTAATAGGCATTAAATCCGCCTTTTGTATGTACATGAAACAAAAAACAAAAGAAATGTTTGAAGTCAATAAAAGATAAAAGAGATAGAAAATAAAACAAAAAAGTTATACATAGATAGTTTTCTATGTTGTCTTGGGTTTGGGTGTTTGTGGTACCGTCGTACGGCGTTACTTCTGATTTTCCATAACACAAGCGCTTTAGATACTTACATTGGGATCAGAGTAATGTGTGTGATGTTGTCTCATATTTATTTATTTATTTATAGATGTTTTTAGAAAAGAGGAATTGTGATTTAATTTCAAAGAAAGGACTAACGGGTAGATAGAAGGAGATAAAAGTATTTAAACTGATATTTTTTTTTGTCTCAGATGTTTTATTTTTTATTACGTACCTATTGCCATTGTTATGATGTATAGATATGTATGTAGGTAAATACTTTGTTTACTATAAAGTATCGCTAGAGAAAGAACTAGAAAAAAAAAGAAACAATGGCATAAAATTGAGCGTTAAACGTCCTTAATTTAATAGTTCCTGCGATAAATTGATGGTCGCAATTAATTCTGCGAATGAGATACGTACATCAAACGTTAGCATTATAAATTGTTTCCGTATTTTAAACTTTATGTTTACCGAATTAAAACCTAGACTGGTTTCCACCATTGCAGCTCTTCTGTACAACGTTTTGTTTACAGGTTATTTTCGTTTTTGCTACGACGCAATTTGTTTTCCTGTTTGGATGCCACAACTAATTAAACTGATCACTTGTTAAAAAAATTTAATTGCCTTTGTTTTCTGTATAACAGTTTCTCTCATTATATAAACAAACAAGTATTCATAGTATATATATATATATATTATATATGTATATATATATATATATATATATATATATTCATAGTATATATATAGTATATATATTCATAGTAAGTATTCATTATATAAATAAACAATTCGAATAATAATAATAAAATAAAAAAACAGAACATTTGTCTTATTTATGACTTACGGATTTACCCATAGGTGTTGTTTAGATATTGATAAATCCACAATATTGTTTCTTCTCAATTCTTATGTCAAAATAATGATGACAGTAAAAGATAAATTATTTTTTAATTTTTATAGTGTATTTTGATTCATCAAAATATTCCATGGAATGAACAAAGAATTAAATTTGAAATTGAATTAAATTAAATTATCAAACATACAGTCAAAAGACTGTATGTTTGATAATTTTATATATTTTATATTTTAATTATTAAAATGAATATTTAAAGCTTCTTATCTCGTTTACGAGTACCCATGTTGATTTTAATTAAATATTTATATAATATATCAAAGTTCTTCAAATCAACAAACTTGTTTTTACATAAGTTTACTTTATTTTTTAGTATTCATTTCAACAAACAATGACTGTATTAATTATTTTAGCAGCAGGTTAAAAGCCGACGAGTTGTTACTTGTGTCTTATATTACTAAAAATATTTAATATACAGAAAAAATCCGAATACTTCGGAAAAGGACAGTAGTTATCTTAATATACATGCTTAAATATAAATAATACTTCGAAAGCTCATTAACCTTTTTACGAAAATGCAATAAGCAGATTTTATTAAATAAAAAGTTTTAATTTCAAGAAATATTAAGAACACACAGACAGGCACGATTTAACAATTAAAATCGTCTTGATAATTTGTACAAGACGAAAAAAGAACTGATGGTCTACGCATGAGCACCGCGTACGTACAGACACGCTTTTGCGAATGTTAATTTTGTTGTATTTATTGAGCTATTAATTACGTAAAGCTGTGATAACTATCTCTTTGGTATTCCCGATGATAAAAGTTATTTCGAACCACTAACAACATTTATTTAACAACCAATATTTTTAGAAAAAAAATTATTTCACTCGCAAAAATTTTAACATTAACAGACATTAATTTCGGCTAATGATTTTTTTCAAGAAATATTTATATTTGAAATTCGCATATGAATAAAATTTTACGTTGTGCTTATTTTTCCAATGCTTATATCTATACAGTGGAATCATAAATTCAAAGAAAGTAACACATGCAATTTGGAGTCGTAGATTCGCTTATTCTATAATTTTACTTCGAAACTAAGCGTATTTTATTTACCAATTACAATTAACTGATACCTGGAATTTATTCCAGCGAGAATTATATTAAAAATAAACGTATTTAGTTTAAAAGCCATGTGTGAAAAGAGAGCGCAGTTAGTACACGTTATTCCGCAAAACATTTCAGTTTTCCGAATAAACAAAGGCACACTCAACGTTGAACGAAAACATACTGATCTTACAGAGGCGTTTGAAAAAAACACAATCTTGTTATAATTACAGGTAGCAACTAGAGAAAAATGATAATAAGATACGCACATATTGTATATTCAGTAAACGTATATGTCAATCAAGGACATCTTAGCTGTACAGGAAGAAAACTCGCATTGAATAGCGATTGTTTATAGTATGTTTGTTACTAGATGTAATATTTGCGCAATTATTAGTAGAATGACGTCGAATTACGCTATTTTGTAGTGTAAATAAACAAGTAGTAATATAGTTTTGCATAATGACTAACAGAAATAATTAGATAGTCTGACTTACTCTATAAAATACACAAGAAAAAAGTTAAGAAAATCAGAAAATCGACTATTAAAATAACACGTTAGAAAGTTATTTATTACAGAATTGGATACTAAACACTGGATATTTATATTAATTCGCGCCATAAACCTAATTTTAATGGATGCATTTCAATCTTGTTTCTGTTTTTATACTGTAAAAATAAGTTAATTACTAGTAATATATCGTTTTCTGTTATGGCACATTTAATATTTAATTAATCACAAATAATTTGTTTTATGTAGGTAATTTATTACAGCAGACATCAAAGTGAAATATTTATATTAGAATATTTGAGATATAAATCGATATGACTAGTATAATAAATTAAATATTTATTATATATAGAACTTAATTTAAACAGTAACCAGAGCTTAGGTTATTTATGTACTTTTTTCAAGTGGCTTCACTCGTCCATACCACAACACTTTGCACATATGTACGTTTATTCAGAGTTTTAATATCCACTGCAAATATTACACCCAAATTAAGAGTACGTGAGTTATTTTCCGTGTATTAAAAAAAACTCGTGAATAGAATTGTATAATAATAAGTGAAGAGGAACAAATTGCATTATTGACGGATTATCCATGAAAATGCTGTATTGATTAGCGAGCTGGTTCTGAAACAATTGAACGCTATTTGCATGCTAAATATCACCTCAATGAAAAGACACGAATGTAAAGCAATCTGTAACTAATATTATGTGAAGGAGATGAATTACGCAAGCACTTGATGTTTTTCAAATAGGTGTAAGTTTTTAATAACAATAACTATTCATAGCAAACATTATGTATGAGATATCTAGAATAATTCAATATAAAGTGTAACTTGAAATAAATAACACCCAAAATAATTATAATCCGAATAATTTGAAGTACTATTTTGGTATAAAATTATAAATGAGTGTTTTCCTAATATATTTTATTTCAAGCCATGGTCAGTAGGTCGGTTCGAATTGGGTAGATATGAAACCCGTTGTAATAGTATATACGGTGACGCTAAATACGTAACAAGCGTGGGATGTTTTCCTACCGCCAATGTCACAGACTGACACGAGTTGAGACGCAATTGTGACATTCTTTGGAAATTGTATCAAGGGAAAGTAGTTTTTATTTCGTTGGGTTAAGAGTCACGGAAGAATCGACTTAGGTGCGTGTGCTACAATATAATACGATCTATTATTGACGTATTTTTAATTTCTTTATGTATTGATTGATCTGATCGCTTATCCTTGAGTCCTTCTTGTCTACGTTTCTAATAAGCTAAACATAAATGAATAAAAAAATAATGAAGTAAAAGTAAAAAAAAAGTAAAGTAACAGCTTATAAATTTCCCACTGCTGGGATAAGGCCTCCTCTTCCATTAAAGAGAGGGCTTGGAACATATTCCACCACGTTGTTCCAATGCGGGTTGGTGGAATGCACATGTAGAATGCATGTTTCCTCACCATGTTCTCCTTCAGCGCCGAGCACGAGATAAATTATAAACACAATTAAGCCCATATACATATATAGTGGTGCTTGCCTGGGTTTGAACCCGCAATCATCGGTTAAGATGCACGCGTTCTAAACACTGGGCCATCTCAGCTCTTACTAACAACAAAATTATTTATTTATTTTCATTGATTTTTGTAAATTATTATAAAAGTTTTCTCGATGCAGAATGTGATTCGTAGAAAAATATTGTTTTTGGGTTTCCTTGAAAAAATGTACGCATACGTTGCTTGCGTACCGTACTATATTTTTTTATGAAAGCAATTTTACACTAATAGTGATAAAATTAGTTAGTATAATTAAAAAGCAAGTCGGTACTTCAGCAGTGTGTCGTTATTGTTAGCAATGGCTAAAATAAGTAAATGATGACGAAAAATATTTTGATACATCTTCCTGTAAAGTAACGAATATTTTGGCAAATATAAAGCAACTAACCATTACTTTTAATGTTAATTTCCCAGAGACTTCATATAATTACTTTTAATTAAGAAAATTAAACAGTAGAAACGAAAGTGGGTCTTATAAAACAAAATAAAATGTTGCATTACTTGTGTGAAAACAAATATGAATAAGCTTTCTAATGTACTTTTTGCCAAACTATATGATATACTCCATGTTTTTATTTCACCAAGAAAGAATAATTTAGAGTAATTAATAATTAATAATAATTAAATACATAATAATTATAATTGGGGTTATTTGCATAATAAGACCAAGGTTTTCGAGGCATAATTAATTATTGAAAGTTCTAGCTGCATTATACTAACGACAAGGGTTGACCGTGAAGGTATATTTTTAGGGCGATCAATATGAGGCTCTGACGTTATAATACGTCACTGGTCACCTTACTTCGATACCGTAGCTACTACGTTTTTATTTTGTCAGTCGGTCTTTGTGTTCTGACGCAATCCAATATGTTGTATCCTACGTCACTTTATGAATATTATTACTACAAGCAAACATAATACGCTATCAATCGAGCTTTTATTAGTATAAAATATAAATGTACTTTAATTAATAAAGCAAAATAATGAATGGTAATGCTGTTTATTGTCAATACTAATACATACTAATAATGATAATGCTTAGATTCCTTGCTTTGCTTTTCTCAATTACTCTAGACGCAGTACAACTTATTTCAGTATGATTCTTCTTTCACGCTGCTTTAAACTCATCTGATGTTTACGGAAGTATGTTACGGTTTAAAATTTTCCTTGATATTTGTTTATTTTTTTGAACATGTAACGAAACCATGTAATTAGTGGTAGTCGTTTTATAATTATATTTATAAAGACTACACTCTATCATTTTTACAAGGAAAATAACAGTCACAATTAAATATACAATTAGTAGCAAAAAATAAAAGTCACTAATTACTATGTCCACACGAGGTAAATAGATTTAACAACAGATGACATGAAATATCATAAATATCTTTAAAGAAATATTAAACTGGAAAAAAAAAAATTTCTTACAATAAAAACAAATTGTAAAATATTTTTGCTATCTGACCGGTGATTTGTTTATAACGATAACAGCTTTGATTAGCACTTTATCGATAGAGTTATTTTCCTTTCCCTGTGAAAATTTCCCAGTTTTATACGTAATTACAAAATCATTACGCAATTTTTTCAACGATAGATGGATTTGTTTGGACAGTTTTAAACAGAAATGAAATATAACTGCCCTGTGATTCGTGGAATTACGAAGAATTTGTACACATATGCTTCAATTAAAACATACCAAGAAGGTAAATCTCAACAATGACTAATTGAAATGCGCAATATTCTTACACTGACGGAATAGACACTACGCAGACGCAGTTTCTTTGAAACGTTGCGCTTGATTTGCGAAGACAGATACGAGCGTTATCCTCCAAAATCATTAAACACAACTATGATCTTGGATCACTAAATTTGCTGTATTCGAACTTAGACCTTATTCCACAGTATTTTGGTTAATTTTTAGAAATTAACGTTTTTGTTAATATACTGCAATCAAAAACAAACGATCATTCGAACGTACATTGCGGAAAACCGTGGCTTGCTTCCAAAATACGCACACGTTTTGAAGGTACATTTTAACGTCCCATATATTTAATTGTAAAAGCTCATTGCTAAAGGCGTGTTTTTTATAGTAACATACATTTAGACGCTACCTTTTACAATATTCTGCGTCACCCTTTTATAATATTTACAACACGTAAAATCAGATCAAAATTGACAAAATAAACTCAAAATCTATTATTATTGCGATTCCGACGGATACGATAATTGTTATGGTTATTAATTATAATTAACAAAGCAATATTTACATAAAAATAAACCGAGCAGATTAAAAACCTATTATTAGTGTATAAACGTGGACTTATAACCAATATAAAAAAATAACAATTTTGTTTGTGTAGACGCTAGAGCTTTCCAGATGTTTATTTACTGTACGTAAAGATATTCTTTCTTAAAATCACCGAAATAATTGAAAACATTAACTATATTGTTAATCATAATAAAACGCACATAATATTTCGGCACAAATTGTATATTTAAGTGAATTATCGGCATTATATATTTCATATATAAAAATAACAGTTCAAATTATGTCATATATTTATATATCTTAATACCTATCTAAATTAAATAGTACCGAAACTACTGGCATCAATCAGTCTTCGAATTTAGAGTTAATACATTTGTAAATAGGTCGCACGTGCATCGAAGGGCCCCTCTGCAGTTAAGGATTGAGTGACGTCAAATGAGTCTCGACTCTGCCAATGGTTATTTCCATCTGATTTCTTTTAGAACGCATAGAAGTGCATATTATAATCGTATTGCGACATTATGTGGATCACTACTCTAATTAAGGTCAGGTACGATATCGTATATATACGTTTTTATTAGTCTATGAAGTGTTGCGTGAATCGATTTCGAAACTAGGAATTAATTATATTTCCAGCAAATTTATTTATAGACGTTAACCATTTAGATAATTATCAAAGTAATATATTTATTCCAGAAGCATCATTTATATAACAGTAGGTCATTGATTGAGTAACTTTTAAAGTTACAACAACACAAAAAAAAGCCTTTAAAATTAAACATATTTACAAATAAAAGGGTATTTCATATTTTGTATTGTTATATGAGTGAGATTTTAAATTTATACAAAATTATAATCTGTGTTATACACATATATTGAAATGGCTATATAAACGTAGGTATGAAAACTCGATTAGCAGTAAGGTTGACCTTTATGTAAGCATTAGCTATTGTAACGCATCATCAGTCACTTAGCCCTTGCTCGTAGTAAAGGATTATATATAGTGCCGGAGCCGCCCATATGACGTCAATACTGACATTTGGGCTGCGCCTAACCGTTTATATGAAATATTACGACTGATTGTGTAACGGCACGCCGGGTTATATGCGGCATGGTTAATTAAATTCATTAATTAAGGCCTTTGTAAAATTAGAAATCAATGTTAAAGTATTAGAATTTTTTTGTAAGTGTGAAATTACTAGTTGATAGGACTTTATACAAACCGATACCACTTACTACCATTAAACAGCAATTATATTTGTGTTCCGGTTTGAAGGGTGAGTGACCCAGTGTAAAAACACGCACAATGGGCATGAAATCTTATTGTAGAAGGTTGGCGCCACATTGACATAAATAAATAATTGTTAATATTTCTAACTATGTCTATAGACAGTTGGGACCACTTACCATAAAATGGCCCATTTGTTTGACCTCATATCTGTCTTATAAAAACATCTTCAAAAATAATTAAACTGTTACAAGGTTATTTATTAATACGAGTACTTATTTTAACCAGACTAATCGTGGGAGACATCGTAATCGATACGAGGGCCAGTAAGACGTAAATCACAGATGGACATAATTCAACACCGACAAAGTAATACCGATTCTAAATTATTACGGGTACTTTTTATCAATGTGAAATATATATAACTGTCAAGGTCAAAGCGAATTAAGATGTGACCACGACGATGAAATGAGCTCACGTAAGAAAGATTTGCGCTGGGCGTTTCTAAGACCACGATCGCGATATAAAATAACCATATTTCGAATTCAGACAACATGGTTACAAAAAAGACATTACATATTCATGACATTGTATCAAGAACAGCAAATCATGACATTGTTGCGTAACTATTTATTATTTACATAAATAGACTTAGTACCAAAAATGTTTATGGATTTCCGCTCGTATGGTAACACTGAATAAGCTTACTTGAGCAATAAACTGTTGATGTTCTCGTCGCTTACTTACAGTTAATGTTCTTTATCCATTATACTTAATAATCAACACTTATATGCATTATCATGTAGCACAAATTAAATGTGCAATGAATAATAAGATAGGAAACAAATTTAGACGTGTCCCAGACGCCCCAAATGCGTCAGTCGGTGCGACCGTATAAACGAGAAGACCGTTTTATTGTGAGTCATTGAACCCAACGGAAACATACAAACACGCAGGTGAACAAACCCACTTGACTTATTATCAAAAATAATCTTATATGGAAACCTTACGTTCATTAGGACTTACTTAAGTGTCTAACAATTTCACAAAGAAATAACCTTGTAGATTACATTTTATTAATAAAGATTTTTTCAGCGAAATCTTATAATATTTTTGCGTACCGTTACAGTAGTCTTTATTAAATGTGTTTCGAATAATGTAAGTTTTGTATTTCACACCAACACTATTAGAAGATCTACATATATGGAAACGTTAACAATCAAAATAAGAAATAATATAATTGTAAGCTGTATACATCTTACATGTATAAGTTAGTGCTTCGTCATTGTATGGATATTTTAAATTATAAGTACGAGCAGTATATATATCCCACTATAATTCAAATATTAGGAATATAAATAAACAATCAGACTATATTCTTAGACATTAAATTTGGCTTAACACATTTACAATACATCCAATATATGACACACACTGAATGATTTTAGTTATGTATAAATATTTCAAATGCAAGCATCAGAATATTCTAGATAACAATATAAAGCTCACTGCCAATATCTAATTCTAAACTGCGAAATGCCGCGGAAGCGTATAAATAGCTTGGAGACAAATCGTATATTATCATACTTATGTACTTGTATGAAAGCAAATACATTGATTAACAAGACCTGACTTAGGGATTTATGATAAGGATCACATAGGTGGGGAGACCGTTAGGGTGTCACAGTTGCATACGAAAACGATCCCGTAACACCCTCGAGGAGCTCGCAGTAGGCGTCCTAGGGACCGATGACTCCCATATACATCTTGGGGGAAACGGGTAACACTTTTTTCTAGCGATATATGTAAGAACTTATGCTACTACCGATTCAAAACAAAAACGCATCAACCTACACTGTGTTTTGTTTGTCTATATTAATAGTTTCAGGAGAAGATTGGCGTCAATGGTAAAAGTCTGTGTAGAGCGATTTAAACATCTGTTCACATTGGGCCCCAGGTAAATGAATGACGAGTGTTGTTGATAATTATTAATAAATAAATTTAGAAAATTTATCATTTCAATTAATATACATATAGATATTTAATTTTATGATTTCACAACAATATCAACAACATATTTTCTAATCCTCAACCGGCTTCCGCAAACCTGATCTGCTAGAGTTCACGACTGTCCGTTAACTACATTATTGCAAAGTATTGCGATAATATAGATAAACTAGCAAGCTTAGCTATAAATGGCATTCGATTCTAAAACCGTTATTTATAAATATTACTTAATTTCAAAGGAGAAAGTTGTACTTGTAGCTCATGTTAAGAAGCTTAAGCCTTCTCGTAGTACGAGCATAGGAAAAGTACAACGACAAACACCTATCCAAGATACAGTTATCAGGAACTTTGCTAGCGGTTTCTGCTTAGGCTTTACCAATGATAATAAATACTGCCTCTATGTGTATATATCGAAAATAAAAAAATAAATTTCCACTACTGGGCCCGAGATGAGAAATAATGAATTGAAAATTCTGTAGAACTGACCCGAGTTTGAACCGGTAATCATCGGGTAAGATATAAGAGTTTTAAACAAAACAATACCAAATAATCAATTTAATCAATTACGAACTTTGTAAACTTGATTGGCTAGTATATATGATCTATAACAAATACATTTATTTACATACATACATCCATAATATGTGTAATTAAAACCTTACATCATATATACAAATATTTATATTATGAGCCATAGCGTTTGCGTTGATCTATTACTATTTATAAAGCAAATAATATTATAGACATCAAATTGGCTAGATTCTATTCTTTAAATAACGATAGCGACTTGATTCTATAAAAAGATAGTTTTAAATTGGGTTCGCTTACTTATTGATTAAAGACGCCAAATTTTTAGTAGTTCAATTAAGTAATGTCACATCCATTGCTATTTGCGAGGCCGAAATTTAAAATTTTCTTTCCATTATGGATTTGAGTTGTACCAAAATACAACATAGCATTTAAAAAGTTACTTTCAAGAGCCAGTCTGAAATTGAAATAATAAAATCGTCCCATACAGAATTGTTGGTATTTACAACTTCCGTCATTTATAATCTTTAAAAAAATACTTTAAAACAGCGTCACCTTATTAAAAATCTGGAAATGTCTTTGATCGCGGTCAGTAGTTATAAAAATATAAAGACGGTTTTATAAGATTATATAGAATTATATCTCAGACGGCAGTCATGTTGCCAGACAGTCTGATGCGATACGTAAAAATAAAATACGATTACTGATAATTCAATTTTCATATTTCATTTTGAAAGCACTCCTGAATAAAAATTCTCAGTGATATGCCTATCTCTTTTATAATTTTATAGAGGAAGAGAGGGAAAACAAATGGTTTAATAATAACATTTTGAATTGACGTCATATGTTTAATAGATTATAAATGAGACACTTTCTATTTTGATACTACTGATTTGAAGTCATGGTGTCTCTTCATTTCAACTCGTTGATATTAAAGTATTGAATATGAAGAGCATCTTTATTCTTAAATTTAATTAAGGCGTAAATTAAAATTATAGTTATTAATCAAAATGTAAAGTACATTTTGATTGAAGTACATTTGTTTGAGATTCAAAGGTGTTCTATAAGAGATAATCATTTTAAAATTGACATTTACAAACATGCTAGTTACTATTACTTAAGAAGTTTTGTTATTAGTTGATTCATCGTAAGGGGTTACACCAGTACAGTTTCGAAATACGAATTCTGGAGATAACCGCTAAGAACTTAGGATTCAAACAAGACTTAAAATTTCCGGGATTTTAAACATCTACATTGATTAATTATGTCCAAAGATTTACATTTACTGTGCGAAAATCAAAAGAAGTACATACTTCTATTTCGGAGCTCTTTTCCAAGTCATTAATTTCAGCTTATTTACTTGACCAAAGCAACAATACTAAGAATTAATAAATTTGTATGAACCATAAAGAAATTCATATAAAAAAAATATTAGCTCTAAGTATATTCCGGTTGTTAGCTCTTACAACCTAACCTTTGCCAACTAAGGTTTTACGCAGAGAATATAACAGGTATTAAAAAATATATATACTTTTAATGTCATTACAGTATTAATGGGAAAATAATGGATACTTCCGTATATGTTAAGTAAAATCGCGAGATATTAGAAAATAACTTCTAAGAAGTGAAAGTAGACCCAGCTTAAACACTTGCCATATCGAAATACTAAAATTGAATGTATGGGAGCGAAAGCGGAATTATTGTTGCTGTTTTATTGCTGAATATCACTAATATTTAAAACAAGAAACTAATTATTCATTAACAATCCCTTAGTTGGATTTCGATAAGGGATACATGTGTACTAATTATTCTACAATGCTCATATTCCATTGTGATGGCAATCTAATATCTGACGCGAACAGAGAAGCATTGGGGCAGGACCACACGAATGGTTACACCTTCGAAAGTGTTACACCGTAAATTTCCTTACTCCGGGATGCTTAACGGAAAAGTACAATAACAAGAAGCCTTTATTGACGTGACCAGGAAATACTTATTACATCATCTGATTATTTATTATAAATTTATCTCCAAAGATGATAGCTCTATGTATTTGTGTGGTGGCAATGAGCTACTTCTTATTAAACACTATAATAAGGATGAGCTAAGTTGACGTGAAAAGTTAAAGTTTTCTTATGTTTCTTCACTGATTATTCTAAATCTTGAGGTAGTATGTACTTCCATCAGGGTACTATGTGGGTACTCATGCATATCAAAGACAATTTGACGTGAATAAAATATACCTTTATTAAGATAATCCGTGTTTACTAGACTGTCATAAATATAAGCAATTAAAAAGGTTTATTTTCTTAGTTGATATCATGACAAACGTGAACAAGAGGTTTATGCAAAATCACGTATTTTACAACGAAATCGGTTCTCTAGTTTCTTTGTTATATAATAATGCAGCTTGCGTTAACGCTCATTTACCTACTGACGTTCACCCACTTCCCGGTGACTATAGGTCAAGCTATTTGACACACAGAATTAATCCTTCTCAAAATTAATAACATATTAGTTTTCTACAAATAAAAATGTCCGTTAATGTATAGGTAAGTTAATCTAATACGGTATAACATCCTATTAATATATGCTAATAGACTCAGAAAGACTCTTTTTAAGAGGCCTTACTGAAAAAGACTATTAAATCAAAAGTAATTGTAACAGAAGATGCAGCGCGTGTCACAGGTTTGATTATATAACAATATTATATAAGGAACTGCAACTTTGTGTTTTACCTGGATTAAATTTAGACTTTTGACGTGACAACGGCATATCATTTATCATACCCGGGTGTTGTACAAGACCGTCTTGGTAAATACTATCTACTCATGAATTATTACTTATCAGTTATTCTACTGGCAAGCAGAAGTACTAAGTACTGTTGTTTACGGGCTTGAAGAGCTAATGAGCCAGTGCCAGGCACAAGGGACATAGCATCTTAGGCTTCAAGGCTCTGGAGACCAATTCCCATCTGAGTGCCCATTTGCCTATCTCCTCTAGTTATATCATAAAAAAGCGAGAATTTCATGTTCTTGTGCATAAGTTTCGTATTATTTCTATTCAATGAGGTTGGCCTTTCTTGGTACTATGGAAATAATTAATTCTTCAAGTCTTACAGCAAGGATTTCTATTCATGTTTATATTACTATTGTAATGATCATCACGTGTAAATGTGCCGTCGTCTATTCCTTCACGGGCTTATAACATTTATTGCTTTCTACGTAAAGACTATTTTCGCTTACGATTTCAAAGAGGCTCACAGTATGTCAGTCACGACTTTCCTTAATAATAAACTTCATAATCGTTGTCACCGTGAAAGTTTTAATAGTTATAAAAACATTCGTGACTAGTCTTGTGATGTGGAATTGTTATTAATTTAAACAATTAATGACGTATTTTGTTTGAATTTAACTAAATTGCAATATTGTACATTTTCTCTTGTCTGTTTGATATTTGACGTAAAAGTATAATTTACGTCAAAAAAGATTGATATACCGCACTTTGATATCGCGATGATTGTTTTAGTCGTTGCGTATGGCCTTCCATTTATTTTAAACCGGCTGTTCAAACGTTTCAAGACAATATCGTTACGTCTTGACGACCAAAATTTATTCAATTTATAAAGAAATATTGAATATCTTTAGACGATTTTAATAAAAATTAGATAAGGCCAAAATTTATCTTACAAAGAAAATGAAAAGTAAACATTTCAAAGGACGTAACTTCCTATTTTTATTTTTATTTCTGTTTGTATAAAGGAACATGCTGTCTACTCAGACAGCTCTTTATTTAGTTGAACATGTTCAGACTTCCAGCCCTGAAACACGCGAGTCTGAAATACATACAAAGAAGATTTTTAAATTACGCCTCCTAGCCTTGTAGAAAATAGCTCATTTTTAATTTAAGAGATATAATTTGTTTCCATTGCGTTTTTAAATTGAAATATATGAAGGTTTTATATGTAAACATTACAAAAATGTAATATTTACATATAAAACCTTCCATTATCGAACTAAAATATAGATAATTACAACATTCTACAAGTTTTGAATTTCTCTAGGAAATGGTTTCTTTGAACTCGTTTGATCAATTACCTGCTTGTGTGATAGCAGTTTTCTCATTTGGTCATAACGGTATGGAATTTTTTACGATATATTTACTCTATTTTTACCGAAAGCTTAACATATTTTAAATGACCGTAATTACAAAGAGGTTAGTAAACTTTAATTCATTTAAAATCTATTCTTGTTTGCCTTTTTTAACTATTAATTGCGTAGATACACGTATTTATTACTGTGATAATAGTTCAATTAAAAAGTGTCAAATCACTATTAAAATATTTATAAAAAGAACTAACCAGTTGGATACATGATAAAATAATTGTAGGTGTTACCCGTTTCGTCATTTGATAGCACGAGGTCGACGGGTAACAAAGAAAACTTCTGTAACCACAACTAATACGATATGAAATATCTTCAATACATCGAGGCTGCTATCTATTATTTACACACCACAGAAATATCAATGTAGAATTACAAAATCTCAAAAATTTAATACATTTAAAAAAGTATTTAGTACGTTTTTGTAGTGGTATAGCTGGTTGTAAGTTATGATGTGCCTGTAGTAACGATGTATTTAAATAGCTCACGATAATGGGAATTTCGGTACTGCCAAACATTTATTCAGTAGGTACTGATAAATTAAATCGAATTTATTGTATATATACATAGCATGTTGCTATGTCACTGTTACGTAAAATATATGTATTATACCTACGTAAAATTTTATTCTAACGTTACGTAGATACTATCTTCTGTGTCGTGAGGCTATCTAACTAGAGTAAAATAGCGAAGTTGATTTATTTATTTAGCTCATAATATATTTAAAATGAAAAAAGATACAGTACTAGTATTTTATGAAAACGTAATTGGGTTAAATTTTATCGCAAATTCGTTGTAGTAAGGTAAATCTTATCTATAAAACAAACTCAATTTTATAATATGCACGTTCACACTTACGAACTGTGAATAAAAACATTTGTTAAAATCTTTATCGGTTGTTAAGATTTCAACAAAAATCGCACATAATGTTGTAGACCACACAGATTCGTTGCGACGTTAAATAAAAAATAAAAATAAATTATGCGCTCTCTGTTCGTTCGTTCTCATTCATTTCTTCTGAGAACTTTAGTTTGGGAACACGTCTGCCGTATCCAGTTACATATCTTTAATAATAATTCTCTAAAATGGGGTCACCAAAGAATTAGTTTTGCTTCACAAAAATCGAATTTTAGTCTCCAAATTTAAATCACATGTAGTTCACTTTTCATTCATAAGTTCACCTAGTTTATTTAAACTACTAAGAATAATCAAATGAACAATATTTCACGCTTAAAATAAAGTTTAATTTTCTTTCTGAGTTTCGATCATTTTCATTGAATAAGACTTTATATATTTTATTGACATTAGGAGTAGTTTGAAGAAATTGACATACTGGCCCATTTCTTTTTAGGTTGAGAGTTCAGCGTTCTGACGTCAATTCTGTTTGAATATAGATGTGTTTCCCACTGCAATAAAGGTGATATTGCGCAATAAAAATAATGTATGACATGAATTACAACTTATAATGATAAATGGTATTCTCGAGGGTGTGCTCTGAACGATTTACTGCGTACGAGATAATTGAACCGACAACTATATACGTACGACGTATGTAACGGTGTAAAATCAAAATTATAAAACAAGAAAGTTGCTATTTACGACGAATTCTTATATTACATTCGAATTTGTTTTTACGTTGTTAGTGATACTTTGTTTTAGTGAATTCTGTATGCATTCAGTGCCAGGAAGGCATTTCCTTTCAACATGTACATGTTTTTGTCATGTGACTAAAAGCCAGACTGCGACACAAAGTATATCGCATTGGTGGGAATGTATAGCAATGTCTGGGTTATTATTACACCGTTTTGCAAAATATGCATTTGGCTTCGGTTCAACCGTATTCTATCACATCAGAGCCAAATAGTAAACAACACGTTATTTCTCGGATACTAAAAACATAACGAGGGTGATGGCTTGTCTAAATTGTTTACAAATATAAAATAAAAAATCACTACCTCTGTTAAGCAAGTTTAAGTATTCTTTGAACTTGAACGTACTTTTATTTTATTAATGAATTCTAGTTTTGTTGAAGAACTACCTCTATTATTATCCTTATAGGCTAGATTGCTTGCTTTTAGGCGTTTCACCGATTTTATGACATAATTGAAGGTAATATTGAACTCTAGCAAAATTGAGAAATATTAATAAATTTAAACCTAAGTAAAAAGGAAGATATTTATAAAACAAAAAGGGATGAAGCTCGAGAAGCATTATAGTGTAGCAAAAAAGTAAGTACATCAAATCAATTTACATTACATTTAAATTACATCATCAATTTATTTATTAATTGTTGACGTATTAAGAAAGAGACGTTTCATTTCGATTTACCACAAATTGTTGTCGCTTACAATTTCATATTCGCTTTTGTCGCTTAACAAGTCCCCGTCCAAATAGCCGACAGAATTGTTAAACGATAACAATGAATCATATGTGATAGTCAGTACAGGGGAAGGGTTAAAGTGTATTGTGTAAAATACGCTTAAAATTGGTGGTAATATTTAAATATTGCTATTTATAACAGAATGCAAATGGGCCATCCATATGATTCTCAGTAGAATTTAAATTACAAACCAGAGTTAAGTTTACGTGTATATAATACAGCTAAGTATGTATAATGTTTCGAAAGTGTTTGTAAAAGCCTATTGGAAAAAAAGTATATTTTAATTATGATTTTTATATTGTAGATTATGAACATAGGAAATATACCGATCATTCAATTCCCAATAAGGAATATTTCTACAAATATTTATGCGTAACTTACCATGGAATCAAAGATTTCCATAATGACTGCTGCTCTGAGTGTATTTAATTATATAAATGATTATACATACAACTTAAAGTGTTTCTGTTCGACAGCTCTAGAGTGCGTGATAGCTACAGAGAAAAGCATACAAACTAGTGTAACAAGCTCACTATTAGTGAAAGCTTAACTTATCAGATATCTATACTAATATAGTTTTATTTTATAATATCACACTATAAGACACCTACGTACATATATATAGTAGATCATTACAGTATATTAAACTACTAAGGAAGTATTAATTATTTAAGTTATTTCGACGAAATGTTTTTGCAATTTGATAGCCAGCATTTAAAACAATTTAAATATTCAGAAGCGTAATGACGTAATAATTATATGCAATATTTTATTGGTTTCATTATATCAATCCGTAATATTTTCCTATAAACAAATGTTAAAGATACAACATCAATTGATATACACAGTACTCAAATACGAATAAAATTTGCATGATATGTTTAATATGGTAAATATATTCTAGAATTAAAAGAAATAAAATAGATAAATAAATGCTCAGAACGCGTAGCAACAGCGAGGTTTGTTACGGGGTCAAGACTCGGGACCCGTCTGTTGCCCTTGACTTTTTTTGTACGTCAACGTTTCGATTGCCTGGCCGATATTATACAATAGATTATAAATAATACTATGAAATAACAGTTTATATTGAGATAAATTCTTTTCTATAGTCATTAAATTAAATTTATATAGCAGATACACGTTTATTAACTTTAAAAGAACGTCGCTAAATACTAACTTGCATGTGTGCTTGCATAAGATTGAATCGGCAATCATCAATCAATATTCCAGTGTTCTAACCACTTGGCTATGTCGATTAAGCTATTGAAAAGTTTTTTTTATTGCACTCAAGTTCTATCAACACCAATGATGGACATGGTTCAACGTAAAATTAGGATATATAACAACGAATATTTTATATCTACGTACTTGTAGTAATTATATTAACTAAAATATAGCCCAAATGTATATAGTAGATAGTCCGTTGATTATAAATAATAAGTAAGTAATAGGTACGGAATAAAGCTTGTATTGATTAAGATTTTCAACAAATTATTCAAGGGTTATCGTAAATAAAAGCATGACGTAAAAATAATCAATAATTATTATAATGGCAAAAACAATAGTACTTTATCACTGCGCATTATACGTATTACGAATGATAAATATGCACAAACAAAAACAAGATAAAAAATTGAAACGTTTTTTGAAGATCTTGTTATTGAACAGATTCAAAAACTTATTGTACGAAGATTTTAACATATATGATATTTTGCTTTAAATATCGAAATAAACTACCGTTCAAATCAAATAATTAACGTCTCAAATAAATCTATTAATTATTTAATTTTCCCATTATGTAGGTTGCTTTACATTAGCAGAAAACATCCGTACGCATATTCCGTGTAATTAATTTATGGTTTTATAGGGTAAATGCTTTGGGTAATACCGTACAGGATATTATAGGAAATAAATTTAATAAAGTTAAATTAATCGTAAAATTTATTAGCGTAAATAATATTTCAGAAGTAAAAAGCACATGTTAAATTGTATGAAATGGCTTGTTATATGTGCACCAATCGATAGAAAATTAGATCATTTGTCCGCACATATTTATTTTACAGAACATGCATGTGAGTCGAGATGGCCAAGTGGTTAGAACGCGTGCATCTTAACCGATGATTGCGGGTTCAAAGGCAGCCAAGCACCGCTGATTCATGTGCTTAATTTGTCTTTATAATTCATCTCGTGCTCAGCGGTGAAGGAAAACATCGTGAGGAAACCTGCATGTGACAAATTTCATAAAAATTCTGCCACTTCTGTATTCCACCAACCCGCATTGGAACAGCGTGGTGGAATATGTTCCAAACCTTTTCAGAGGGAGAGGAGGTCTTTAGACATAATAAAAATAAGACACTATTAAATTACATATATACATTACATAACGTAAATGTTATTATTAGATACAAAAAAGTGTTGTGTCATTTAAATCTAAATGTTTAAACTCCTGTGGCTTCTGCGGATTGTTACGGCAAGAACACGGGGCACGGGGCGCGTAGTGGAATATTACCATCAACAGTCGAACTTTTGTATATTAATCAAATTCACATAAACACATTATATAAATTTCCATCGTGATAATTTTCTTCAACTTAATTGAGGTCGTAAAAGTGACCAATATTGAGAATCAAACAAGGTTATTAGGTGAATATTGTTTTATCTTTTTATTATACCAATTAACAATGTATCAATTGATATGTTTGTATTTGTAAATAGCACGAAGGCGTGTCTGTCCATTAGAAGTTCTATAAAACACTTGAATCTACATCTTATCATTCTATATATTTTTTTAATTTCATACAATCTTTACGATATAATTGTTAATCTAACGATTTCGATACCTGAGTATACAATATAATCATCTAATCATATAAGGATATATGGAGTTAAAGTAGGTATTCCTTAATTAGATAAATAGTTGTAAAAATTTATGAAAATAAAACAAAGTGTAATTCAAATATATATAGGGATGTAAATAATTCGTAATTTAAAGAAACTCTTTTTCATGAACGTGATTTTACATTGTAAAAGATTTATGCGATAAAGCAGAAGGGGGGAGACGAAATAGATTACTTTAAAATATTGATACAACATTATCCATAATACAAAATAGTTGTACAAATTAGTTGAGCAATGTGAGTTGGATTACGGATACAATATAAATAACACAATATACATTTTAAGAGGCTGATTATTTCTCTTACTAAGAAGTGACAAGATTAAATAAGAAATGGTTACGTAACTTATTGACTGTTTACAAACACGTAAGTGTTTCTTGGAAACTAGCAAAAGTACCTGTCCGTCAATAAAATTCAATCAATGACTCATCAATATTAAACATCCTAACATTTTTATCAAATATCAACTTGTATAAAAATAGAGTATAACAGTTTCGTATTTGGGTTTATATAATGGAAATTACCCATAGCATTGTAATATTTTGTGTGATAAAAAAAAACAGATTTGTATTGATAAATTTACTTAAACCTTTTTTATCACAAACGCTGGCATTTAAGATACAGTTTTTTCTATTGATAAGACCTACATCAGAATCGAGTGTCACGGGATATCGCGTTTAATTAGTAATCACGCGTACATAAACTGAGAACGGATAAAGCATAGTTTGAAGTTATATAATCTTTTATCTCGCTAATTAATTTTATCATTGTAAGGAAGTAAAAATCTTTCAACCTCGTTTTCTTCTAACAACTTAAGCCTATTTAACAAACGGTGTCGAGAGATATTTGATCTATCCGCGCTAATTAATTATTTATACTAATTATATCTAACGATTTCTCCAATATATACTTATATATAGTGGGTAATATTTTATGCTCAAGCTATAAAAAACATAAAAATGAATTGATCATATCGATCTACATATTTTCTGTTTGTACGTATACACATAGATATAAACGCACACGGAAAAATACAAAAAAAAAACACATCGTGTTATATGACACAACGTGTAAAAAACAAACGTTAAACTGTTTGTTTTCTCTTTGGAGACCTTGAAATTTGACCAATAATCGAAATTTGTTTTTTCATATATCGGATCGATTACAATTAAAACTTAAAAATTAGAAGATCAAACAATACAACGTATACTAATATTCTGTATTATCAAATCATTTGTATTCTATAGTAACTTGCCATGAGTCATATCACTAGGTATTCCAAGTATAAGTAGGTACAACGATTTGAACCGTAACATTATTAATGAAACAAGAACAATATAACTAAATTTAATGCCCCCTTCATACATATTATATTATGATCAACAAGCAAGAAAGAGACAAAACATGGATACGAATGATATAATTTAATTTATATCGTTGCAAAATTACGTATAACCGGTCTATAGAAACCCGAAGCACATTGATAGCATCACAGTGACGTTTCGAAATCAATCGTTATAGTATTATACTTCATAATCTTATAATGTCGGGTGACGGGTTCAGTCCAGATAAGTCCTAAAAGAGCTGCTAAACATGAAAAGAAGTCAAATGTATGAACAGTTCCAATCTAAGTATTAAAGTCATTTAAAATTTATTTCTTTTTAATAAAGAACCAATTTTTTATGCTAGTTATACCTGTCATTTATGGTCGTGAATTTCCTTTATGGTATATTTTTTTTTTCGCTGTAGTAGTTTTTGTGTTAGAATTGTAATAACTTAATACATTAGTCAACATTATGTTCTCGAGAAAAGAGGAAAAAACTCGAATAAATTGTGTCACGTTCATATTATATAGCAGTTTATTTACATAAATAGAGATACCATTTTAAAACAAATATTTAGAAAAACCCTGACATAATAGAAAATATACGAGTATCAACACCAGGAAAATTAGTTAATAATATTTAAATGCTAATTGGCAGTTAATGTTGAAATGCATTTATCTTTAATAAGATGACTTCGTCTATTAATTATAGACGTAAGTAAAGTAATTTCAATTTTTAACAAAATTTACAAAAACTAGGCTTATAATGCGGCGGTTGCTGGGCAAAAGAGGAACAAAATAAGGAACTAATATGTGTTTATACTTTATTTATTAGAAGAAAAAAAGCATAATATTTTTTTAGTTATTAACGGTCATTGGTTATTTCGTAAATTTTTTTTAATTAAGGGGACTACAGGAGCTAATTGCCCTTGAGAATCACGCGCACACACTTACACTAACGACAAAAACGGTATGTCCCCGCGCGCACTAAGCTTAGCGAGGCGGCGAGGTTACGCCTGAATATTCCAACAGATGGCGCCGAACCGCCGCGCGCCGCGCCGAGCGAAAGCGAAGCGAAGTCAATTCTATCAATTCTATCAATCATAGATTTCATAAAAATAGACAGGACAACAGAATTATTTTAATTTTTTTGTGTCATTTAAAAAATTATGATAAAATTAAACTGAATTAATTAAACTTAAATTATTATTATTTTATGTACAAAAAATAGTTAATTTAAACATTTTTTCTTTAATTTTTACTGTATCAATTCAATTAGTTGTAATATTAAATATTAAATCGTACCTATTTTTAAATTTTATAAGTTTGTTAAGCGATTTATTAAATAAAATTGGAACTGTTCGTAATTTGTACACTGACAAAAAGCGTAGAGTTTGTTCATTTTAATAACATCGGTACACAAAGAAAAAAAATTAAGTTAAAAAAGTCAGCATCAAAAAGTTACTATAAAAATAATATCGTCAAGTCGGTTTAGTACAATTATTGGTTAACTCGGTCAATCACAGTGGGTTTAATCATAAATCTCATAAAAATAGTTTGGATATTAGAATTATTTGTATTGTTTTTGACTGATATTTGAAATAAAACTGATTCAATTAAATTCAAATATTTTTATTTATTTTTGGTTTAACAAAAAAACAAATAAATTTCGTTTCAATTTTTTTATTAAAATATTTTTTTTTAATTATTCGTTCGTCGTCGTTCGTTATTAAAATATCTTGGATACTTGCAATCAATATTTCACCCACTTTCACTGAAGCTACGAGCTAAAATTTGTACTATTCAATTGATACTATTTCCAATCTTTAAAAAATATTGAATTACGTATATGACACTTCTAAATATTTTAGTTCTTTGGTTCACAACAATTACATATTTCAAGATGGCCCAGTGGGTAGAACGCGCGCATCTTATTGCGGGTTCAAACCCAGGCAAGCCCCACTAAATATTCATGTGATGTGCTAATTTGTATTTATTTATTTTTTTTATTATTAAATTTCATACATACATAACTATATTTCCTATTATAAACAAAATTGATAAAATTAAACTCTAACGTAATAGAAATAGCTTTCGTGTTAATTTTTTTCGATTTTCTTAATTATGAAAAAATAAATGCAAAATGTTAGCAATTAAATTATAATATATATATATTTTTAAATATAGTCCTTTGAAAATAATAAAATTTTAGTTCAGAGTGCGGGGATCGAACCCGCACATTCTTCTTGGACTTGCTTGCATTGACCAAATACTCCATGGTGACTGTAAGAAATCTGTCGAAAAATCTGATTCTATGCGAACTAATTGCATTGTTTTTAATAAATGTTTCCAATAATCATTATTTATAAAATATATGTTTACTAATTAAATGCTCTTACCTTTTCATATTATCTTTCATATGTTCGGCTTTTTAATTTATATTAACGTTTTTTAGTTTTCTTCACAGATTGTACTTTATTTCCCATGTTTACAAAATTAAACTTTATAAAAAATAACTTAACAAAAAAATAAATGGCTAACTACAACTAGACTATTTTAACTTAATATATTTATTTACATAAAAGAATAATATTTGACAATTAATTTACAATTAAAATTACACAAAAATAAAATCTACGAGATTTTATTCGCAACGATGCGGTGAAAAGAGCGACACGTCTGTGTAGCAACAGGCCTCGGCCGGCAGTGTCTGTACGAGGCGCTCACGCACACATGCTTACGCATTTTGGTCGAAAATAAGAAAATCTGATTTAAAAAAAATCTATTGATTTTACTAAATAATTATGATAATAAATTTTTAGTATATTGTTTGTAGAATAATCTGACAAAAGACCAAAATTATTGAAGGTATATAAGTGTAGTTAAAAAACAAAAAAAGACTTTTTTAGAGGTAACTTTGCGATTTTTTTCTATCGTACCAAATTAATTACATCATGTTTTCAACACAATTAATAACTAGCATCTATCCTGAAGATTAACATATATTTTTTTCATTTGGTTTATTGCATTGGATTATATACTTTTTGGCATTTTAAAACTTGCATTTAGCTCATGTAGTCCCCTTAATATTTCTGTTCTATTTTCAAAATAAACTTACAGCTAGACGGTTAATATATTTATTATATGGAACCGGATATCAACAGTTATATCATAAATGAGGCACGTGGAGGCCACTTATAGATAATCTCCGAGACACGATACCATCGGACCTAAGTTCACATTTCATTTCATAATTAAGGTCAACCTCATGGTGCGTTGGCATGGTCTTGTTCCAGGATGGCGTATCTGCTGTTTGCTCTATGGCTGCTGTCACGTGTCGGGTGAACGATCACACTACAGCTGCGTGCAAGTTATAGTGTTTTCTTAGTAATTATTCACGGGTTGTGACGTTTTTCAGTCACACTTTTTGTTTCCAACTGAATGATAACATATCCCATACGTTTCTGATTTATTCTGAATAAATATTGAAAACATCTTCAGTTACAATATATCTCTATTACTTGTTGGTTAGTGTTTGAATCAAGATATAACTTACTTGGTTCTCTATACAATTCTTATATAATGCCAGTTCGTTACGATAGATCTTAAGGTTTTTCGTAATTTTGGACGATAAAAAGTTCGTAGTTAATAACAAGACGACGTCTTTCCCTGAATTTGAAAATTATAGGAGATTTTTGTTATCTGTAATTATAAAAGTTTGCAGTTAATCGTCATAATCACTAATAATAAATTATTTAATAACTAATACACAATTCATTAAAACGATATCAATAGTTGTAATAGTTTATAAATAGAATCTTTATGAGAATTCTCAAATACTAATAATATGTACTTGAAAACTGAAGGATATTTCTTGATTAGCGTTTATCTTTTCATGAAATCTTCCAATAGTTCTAATTTAATATTAGCTTGAAATATTTCATTTATAGCAAAAGTTTGCTTTATGGAAAAATGCCTATTATCATTAAAAAGGTTTTTTTTCTTAATAAAACCTTTTTAATGATAATAGGCATTTCTTGTTCCTACAGGCTATTCTCTTTTCCATGTTGTATATATAAAATTATATATGTATGCAGAAAATAATTAACTTCGACTAAGTCGATAGTGACGCTTATTAAAAATATAAGTAAGTAACAAAACAAAATTTAGAACCGTGTCATTTTGTAATTTTACTGAATTTCTAAAGTTAAAGCTGAGCAGGTTCCCAATTATGAATTATCAGATTTACTTCATGAACTTCTATCCACTGTCTAGGGTTAAAGGCAGAGAATTATCTTGTAGAGATTATTTATATGGTAATCGGTCAGTGAGATAAACTCATAATTGTGATAGTTAAATATTATAAAATATTAAATTTGTTTTTCAGATTATGCAATGAATATTTTATTTGAATATTCTTTTAATTATTCTTTTGAATTATGCCTATATGTGTAAATTTATCGATAACGATGAAATAATTGATAAAATCTGGCGCTAATCGCTTTCCGTTTTATTATTTTTTTTTTACGCAGTAGACTCTTCGCTCTAAAGATAACTATTATCATTTAATGTAATATCAGAAATACTACGGAAATAGTGCTTCATTATAGTACTTCGGATGCACTATAACTTGAACTATACTTCAAAAAGTATTCAATTTATAGACACATTTAACCTTATACACGTTGTACATTAATGTGAAGTGCTGTAACTTCACGACTTTTGTCAATGGTCGACATTGATAAATGAAATTTCAGAATTTTAACACATTGGTCACGATGGTTACGTCCTTTGCGAAACAAACATAACAACGTATATAAAAATATATGCTATAGTATATGCACTTAGTTGTTAAAAATATCTACAAAAAGAAATAGAATATTTTATATTCTTTATTTGGTAGGACTTTGTGCAAGCCTGACTGAACATCTCAATTCCCCCTAGCATTAGCCATTTAAGGAATAGTTAATATTTCAATAGGCGGTGGTGACCACCTACCATCAGGTAATCTGCTTGCCAGTGTACTTATATCATACTACTTATTGCACATTTTAATTATATTTCGACTTGAAAATTCATCATAATGTTCTTGGTGATAGGACTCTGTGCAAGCCCGCCTGGGTAGGTACCACCCACTCATTAGTTATTATACCGCCAAATAACAGTACTCAGTATTGTTGGTTTTCGGTTTGAAGGGTGAGTGAGCTAGTGTAACTACAGGCACAAGGGACATAACATCTTACTTGCCAAGGTTGGTGGCACATTGACGATGTAAGGAATAGTTAATATTTCTTACAGCTTCATTGTCTATGGGTGATAGTGACCACTTACCATCAGGTGGCCCATATGCTCGTCTGCCAACCTATACCATAAAAAAATAGAGCCGAGTTAGATTACGTATAGTATAATTCTTAAGTGTTGTCATAAAAGGGAAAATACTTTATATAAGTAAACTATTACATTGCACTTACATCTTGACAATTTTTGATGGTAAATAAGTAATCCTTACATATCAACAAACGATGAAAATTTTGACATCATAATAATTATTTTTTTCCAGACTAAACTCTTCGAAAATGAAACCAGACGTTATTTAAAATGAGCCCTTGATATTCTGAGAAGTGTACTTTGTTCCGACACGAAGGTATTTTTTGTTGTTTATGAATATTTAAGTGACATTATGCGATTAAGTGCCACTTTAGTGCCGTAATGGTAAAATGAACTTGGCACATTTAAAGACTATTTAACTTGACCCTTTTAAATGGGTTGTGTCGACAATATATTAACTTTAATGGTTCTATGATTTTGTTATATATAAAATTAGCTATATTTACTATGGCTTTTTATATGTTCCTCCATCACTATGCAACATAAAAACTGCTGCATAAATAAACAATAATAATAAACTAACAGCCGCCTGTTGCACCTCATGCAACTAATATGTAAAGAAAATATTATTTTTTAGTTTTAAGATTGGGTGCAATAAAGAATAAATAAATAACAGGTTCAATATACATACGTCAATGAACTAAATGTATAACGATAATAATGTTAAACATTTCCTTATTTCTTCAACTTGGAATTATTTTATTACGTTTGCGTCCAAAATCTTTAGGCTGCTTATGATTCGTTGAGACCTTTTCTAAAGGCAGGTAACAGATTCAAACTAAGTTAGAATATGAGTTTCGTATTATTCATATTTGATTTGCACCGCTCTCTACCCAATGATGAGCGAATGTGCAACCGATAACCTCAGTCCTTAATACCTTGTAATAAGGCTTATAATAAATGAGTTATCTATTTATGTGGGCCACAGTATGATTGAGTGACGCGGCCCTACCTTGGCATACTTGATTTAGTAACTCCAGCATTGAAACAGCGCTATAATTATTAACGATTTTAGTTATAAATATTACAGTGAAGCTTTTTAGCGCTATATTCTACCGAATAGCGCAATTAAAGCCATTTCATTCCTTCTAGTTCCTTATTGCATTGGTTAATACAGTTGATTTATTTTAAATATACATAGACGTAGGACCGATACATATGTAGATGTAGGTAATTCCCCTAGTAATAAATAAAAATGTTATCCAAACATAAATATGATTTTGTTTGTATTACGAACCATGTAATATGTATATTTCGATAAAAACAAAAGTGTTTCTTTTAAAAAAATCTTCCATCGATAAGTAAAACTACAAATATTTATCGATATAAAGTATTGTTACCATATTAAACGTGTAGTGTATTAGCAACGTTCTTACATACTGGTTTATGTTTCCTAAAAGAGTTTATTTACTAACAACGTATGTATTGAGAAATCTAGACTCAACTTTGTCGTAAGCGGTGTATCGTAATCACGCTTTGCTGTATTCGTCTCTGGAAGGATAAGTCATGCACTGATTCTCTTGGTATGGTCTGTTACAAGCCATTCATTGCAAATGTCTCCTTATTATGAAACAAATAAATTGTCAATATTTACTTGTAGTAAAAAAAATATAGTAGCATTTTTTGTCTTATATAAATAACAAGAATAATAAATAGTGTAGGTAGGTATATCAGAATTGAACTTATGCCCTTATACTTCGCTAAGCGTCCAGTATAAAACCGAGGTATTGAATTGTTTTTCAGACACATAGTCCAAAACAAAACCTTTACAATGTTGCATTGGTTATTTTTTACGTATAATAGTTATAGGTACTCGATCTTGTGACGTCTAATGCCACTATAATTCGGGTTTTCCGTAGACGTCTTGAATCGCACGCAAAAACATTTGATTCGAATCGTGATTCATCACTAAAATAATTATGATTGTTTTGTCATTGTAATTGCATTATTTTTGTACAAACCTTTTTTGTATGGATAATAATTTTAAACATAAATATTCCTTATTAAAGTCATACAAAATCATGTAAGTTACATAATTATACCTAACTCTTTCTACCAATAAAATTAATAAAATCTAAAAGTACTTTCGACTCACATGGTCATGTTGCAAAATGCACAAGATCATAACTGACGTTAAACTACAACAACACAACTACACGTGTAATGAAATGACATAAGTCCGTGTTACTATGCATGAAATATAGACGCGTTAGATACTTGGTAACAATACAGAGGCCTAAAATGTAACTTTTTTTCCTATACGAGATGTCATATATTTTATCAGAGTCCAATAAGCGGTATATGATTATATTTTGAGGGATGATTTGCGTATTGAACCCGATTCGAACATTACCTTTGTTATACTCAATTGGTAAACGATGTCTTCATAACAGTTTACTCATGAAAAATTCCCTCGTGTAATTGTTATTTTCCTTGTAAAAAATGCTTACAATATTTTGAGAATTGTAGAGTAAATATTTTGCTCCGATGTGCTCGCTGTCGAAAAAAAATGTTTACTAGACACCCACATTTTCTTTAAATACAATTTAACGTATTAGTATAAATATTTTTAATATACTTTTGAAATAATAATTAAATATAAATAGAAATAAGTTTGAGAACTTGTGTATAGAAACAGATTCATTTAAAAGAACTGCAAATAAAATTAATTCGAATAAATTATCAAACGTACTTCGATTAAATAAGTCAATATTGATTTACCCAAAATAAAAACGAAACACAGAACATATATTTATTCAAAATGTTTATTATTATTAATTTATTAGTTACTAAACTCTTTACCACTCACTATCTTTCTAGTGAGATCTAAACATGAATTTAAGATATCTATAATACTTAAAGCCGTCAACAATTACTTAGCTATTGTGTGTCTAATGTACTGTCCCTGAAAGGACATCTAATGTAATAGGTAAAATATTGATACATTCATAGAACATAAGCAATCTATAATACAAAAGAAGGTCTTCAAAATCTTTATATATTTTTATTACTTCGGCAACGATATTCCATACGTATAAAACATATACAATAACAATGTTAAACCTTTTAAGTCGTAACATTTATTATTATATTTTTGTTAATAAAATACGTGTATTCCTATTGCACTTTAACATATTAAATGAGAGACAAAGGTACACTATAAATTATTCTAAAGGTTCTAAGTTGTATTAGCAACAATATGTGGCATTTACGCCTAAGCAGCGATTTCAGACAAACTTTGATGGCAGATGGTCATCTCAGTTGTATAATACGTGTACAATTTATAGTTAAATTTTAATTAAAATAATGATATAAAAATTACGGCATACATATGTATGTATATTATACGGTGACATAAAATAAATCGGCTCTTAATTATGTAAACGATTTCTATTAGACAATATGAGATGGAAATGGGAACAATCATTAAACAAATTTAATAAATATATCTTTCCAGACACTATGCATATGGATATTATTATGTTTATATGTTTTTTAGACAGATATTTTTTGTATATAATAAACATTTCAAATTAACGAATGTTGATTTAATGCTACGTCTTAATGATTTCCGCTAACGCATAAAGATACTTAGAGTCCGTAAATAAAACTTTGTTTATTTAAGAAGTATTTTAATATTCTCGATATTTCCAAAAACATCATAAAAACTATGTAATAATCAAACAAAATATCCACGATTAAAAGCTATATCAAAAACTATACAAGTATAATATTAAAAATGAATGGATATGAATATAATTGCGGATACAAACAACTATAATAATTACATGTAGTAACTAATTATCAATGTAGGATTTCTACTCTCATGATAAAGTCTACCCGGTGACTGGTTACGTGACGTGTTTACATTTAAGTATATAGAATATAAGAAGAACATTTTAAATATGTCATATTTGGGGTGTATGGATACATTAGTGATGTTTGGTCGATTTTTCGATACACTAGTTTCACGCATGGTGTACTTTTCACATCCACTGTAGTTGTCCTCATTACCGTTCGAGCGCGTCAGGACGGCGCCAGGCGAGCCCTTGACGGTAACGGAAATCAAGTATATTGGAGAACCAGATACAACCTCATAACGGAATATGTACAAGCTGCTATTAAATGTCAAGATAATAATAATTTAATATTCGTAATTCAACATTTAAAAAAATATATAAATCTTTAATTAATAAATATAAGCCGAGTCGAATGCGTGGTAGTTGTGTAGCTTTTATTTTTATTGCACGTACGTATTAATGTACATTAAGTAGTTCCTATTAAATATTTACATGAATATTGATTGTATTTGATTTAGATATCGCGTGATTATATAAAAAAATCTTCGAAGATATGGTATTTCTTTCAGACAACCTTCGAATACTGTACAAACACTAATAAGCGGTCTCTATGTGGCTAATATTTAATACTGTACATAATAAAAACATTTAACAGAATACATGATGGTTATGTTTAAACAACAAACACTCGTATACAGGTAACACAAATTAAGTTTAGAGGAAACGGATACAATATGGACACTTTATAAATACACAAGCAGACTTCTTTCCGCCAGATGTTGAATATAATGATGTAAATATTGTAGATAGGTATGGGCTCGTCGTACTTTATGATTCATAAACGTAAGTGAGACTTCGCACATAATATTACACAAGATAGTCAGAGTTTTTACTCGGAAACAAGCGCTGTGAAGACTTCATGGATATGACCCGAATAGAGACGGTGATTTAGTTCAATGCACTTAGTGACGTCTTCTTCATCATATAAATATATTTATACAGTATGTATATTTAGATCACACGTAACTCCTTGCTCTTTAAACAGACCAACGTATATTTAATACCATTAGTAACCTAACCTATCCAGTCTCATAATTCGTTTTTGACTCTTAATTCTTAATTAAAACCTCGTTTTACATGACAGTGCTAGAAGACGTGCGATTCTGCAAGTTTTCACTTTGTATTTCGCTTGTGAAATCTTGACAGCTAACTTACAGCGATACGCCATTTTGATACGTAGAGGTATGTCTTATAAATTTTATAATTAATATGGTCAATGTCACATACCACATTCTGTCATTCCAGACTAGCGCTCTGCCATGATATTCGAGTTCCTTGTTACAGAATAGCCCTAACGGTAACATTTATAATAATAATTATTGCGTATAGTCGAGTCGCAAGCATTAAAACTTTATTTATCTATATATAAACCTATATTTTACTACGAAATAAAGCACTAACTATTATTTTTGTGAATACTTGCTATTGCTTGCATAAACATACTTACTGATAGTCAAAAATCGGAAAGGAATGTCTCAGACCTTGCAGAAGAACCGGTGTATAAAATTCTGCGAAGGTATTAAAGGTATTTGTAGGTGTTCGACGATTTCACGCGAAATGTTTAAGTTTGTGGTAAACCGTAGAAAAATTATATACTAGTTATATGGAAAGTATTATATGGCATATTTATGATGCAAATTGCAACCATTCACTGGTCCTTACTTTCTGTACCGATTGGAACTTGACTTACTACTTTGGCTGAACAGCAAGCCGATATGCCAATCAAGTAACATTTGAAATTATAAATGTGATTAATATGCCGGTATTGGAATCCATAAATATTATTTGTATCCTAACGTAAACAACAACAACAACAACAACAGCCTGTAAATTCCCACTGCTGGGCTACGGGCCTCCTCTCCCTTTCAGGAGAAGGTTTGGAACATATTCCACCACGCTGTTCCAATGCGGGTTGGTGGAATACACATGTGGCAGAATTTCTATGAAATTTGTCACACGCAGGTTTCCTCGCGATGTTTTCCTTCACCGCTGAGCACGAGATGAATTATAAAGACAAATTAAGCACATGAAACAGCGGTGCTTGCCTGGGTTTGAACCCGCAATCATCGGTTAAGATGCACGTGTTCTAACCACTGGGCCATCTCGACTCCTAACGTAAAGTCAGACTGCAATCACTTTAAAATGCAAGCCTTGACCGTTGACTTCTTTTCGAAACGCTACGGTATAATTTCTATTTTAACTATTCAAGGGACTGAGAGCCTACTACTTAATTGTTTGAGTCATGCGATTTAATCATTACGCTTTATAAAAAAAAGTTTTCTGTACAAATTGCTGTCAAGTCGTATTAAAATTGTTAAATATTCATCATTCGTTGTTGACAGTTATGATCAGTAAAAGGATGAACATTTCGCAACTCAAAGTTGAAAATTAAAGGTCGGTTATACTTTCGATTATTTAGTTACTTTTAATATATCAAATACTTACTCAAAAAAATCAAAATCAAAATCAAAATAAACTTTATTCAAGTAGGCTTTTATAAGCACTTTTGAATCGTCATTTTACAATTAAGTGAAGCTACCACCGGTTCGGAAAGTAGATTCTACCGAGAAGAACCGGCAAGAAACTCAGTAGTTACTCTTTTTTAACATTTAAAAAATACAACGTCATGTTAATTAAATACAATTATTTCAATTAATGTATCCAGCTTGGAAGTCAACAGGTATTAACTCCACGCTTTTTTATCATCTACAAAATCTTGTATCGAATAATATGCTTTTTCTACCAATGTATTTTTTACAAACGATTTGAATTTACTAAACGGCAAAGTTAAAAATTTCTGCGGAATTTTATTATAGAAACGGATACCTTGCCCCAAGAAGGATCCATTGACTTTGCGGAGTCGGAAACTTGGCGTTATAAGTTTATCCTTACTTCTAGTGCATATACAATGATTATCACTGATTTTATCAAAGTGATCAATGTTACTGTGAATATACATGATATTGTTGTAAATATATTGCGACGCAACAGTAAGTATTCCTACTCTGTTAAAAACATCCCGAAGAGAGTCTCTAGCTCCAAGATTATAAATAAACCGAATTGCTCTCTTTTGTAAAATAAAGACAGATTCAATATCTGCAGCGTTACCCCAAAGTAATATGCCATATGACATAATACTGTGAAAATAACCAAAATAAACTAAACGAGCGGTATCAATATCAGTTAGTTGTCTAACTTTTCTAACCGCGTATGTTGCGGAGCTGAGTCTTCCTGTTAGGGATGATAAATGAGAAGTCCACTGAAGTCTGGAATCCAATTCTATTCCTAAAAACACCGTAGTATCAGCTACTTCAAGACGGTCACCATTTAAAGATATATTATAATTTTGCTTGCTAACATTAGGTAGGGTAAAAACTACACATTTTGTTTTTTGAGCATTCAAAACTAAATTATTTACCGTAAACCAATTGTGTATCTGTGATAATGCACCGTTCACATCGTCATAGTCATTTTTTTTCCTGTCAACCTTAAAAATCAGCGAAGTATCGTCAGCAAACAACACTATATCACAAATACCCTTAACATAGAAAGGAAGATCATTTATATATACTAGGAATAGAAAGGGACCCAAAATTGAACCTTGTGGAACTCCCATTTTTAACGTAGATCCAGAAGACTTTATTCCATTAATGAAAACTTGCTGGATTCTTTGACTTAAATATGAAGCGATGAGATCAAGAGCTTTACCTTTAACACCGTAATATTTGAGCTTATAAAGAAGCGTTTCGTGTTCTACACAATCGAATGCTTTAGATAAATCACAGAATACTCCAATAGCGTTCTGTGATTTCTCCCAAGCATCGTAAATATGTTTGAGAAGCGCAATTCCCGCATCAGTTGTCGAGCGACCTCTTCTAAAACCGAATTGCTCACCATGAAAAATAGCATTTGTACCGAAATGGACGAGAAATTGATTTAAAATATTTTTTTCGAAAATTTTACTTAAGGATGGGAGTATGGAAATAGGCCTGTAATTACCGGGATCGCTTCTGTTTCCAGTTTTAAAAAGTGGTAGAACTTTACTACTACTGTTCTGAGTCTTAATAAATAAATATGTAAACGTACTTATTTCGACAAAAAAAGTAACAGTTATGGATTTTTTCTTGTAATTACTTCATACAATCAAGCAAATAAAACAATTTATATTCATTTGCAATTTTAATTACTCACAAGTAGTCATTTACATTATGTGAATAAGTAGTTGTATAAAAAAAGTCTAGTTTAGTCTTAGACTCAACTCATATCTTTATCAGGTAGGTGTACAATACCAATATTCTCATCCAAGTGTATACTTTATTTTTCACTATGACTGCAGCCATCTTTGATTCTGACTTAGATCGGTAAAGATCTTTGGTGTAGTTACACATAATAAATATTTTCTATTTGACCGCTTTGGCATATTAAAGATACTCATATTTAATTAACTATATACAGTAAAAAAGTTACAATATGACTTAGCAAAATATGTAATTACTTAACCGCGTTGCATGCAATTAATTTAAATGATAAAAGTAACGTAATTATCGGTACTTTATTATACAACATACTTCAGGTTACGATCAAAAGATATTTATTATACTTATTATTTATTTGTATATATGTATAATTCATTTATTATTATTGAATATTGATAATCCTAATGCCATGCAATTACACTGTACTTTTACATAATATTATGACGTAAAAATCGTCTATTTTACAATTATGTTATGTAATCCAAAGAAAACAACAACATCGGGTATTAACAATTACTAAAGTATAAACGGAAAAATTATTATAACATAATTTAATATTTATATCTGTTTTTCTAACTTATGATATTATTTACTTAATAATTTCCGTAAATATTAGAGTTATATTCAAATATACCTCGTGTATATATTTAAATACATTTTTTAGCGTTAGAATACTGACTAATCATTTAGCGCTGATGCACCAGATCGGAATCTTAGAGCGTACTCTTGAATAGTACATATTTAAATATACGATATAGTCAACAAGTTTAATGTACGGTCTATTTTAATCCTAAAGGGTAAGCGTTCCTTGCCGTTCGTTCCTCTCCCTTATTTTACTTCGGGCTTCATATAGAAAATAATCGAAGATACAAATCGGTACGATATTACATTCGTACTACTTAACATTTACGTCACGGAAAATGATTTCGTAAGAGAAATCTGAAGACTTTTAACCTGAATAAAATCGTGGTAATGCGTGTCTTTTGATCTAGAATGTACTAGATATTTGTTTGTTTCTCTTTAAATCTAGATCATCAATTTAGGTTGGTAATACAAAGATTATTTAAGGTCGAAGCCCCATCAAATTGGGTAAGTGTAAACAAATATTTTTTTTGGAACCATATACTTCCACTAGCCGTTCAGTTTTTTATTTTGGTTTAGATGGCTTTTTGTGTATAATATGATTAATTCGCTTCTGCTTTTGGGTAGTGGCTATTTTATAAAGTTGCAGACTAAAATAAAATGGATTCTAATGCCAAATCATGTTCATAAGTTCTAGGTTTCTGAAACGACTATCGTTTTTATTAAACTTTGTTTAGATTTGATCTATACTTCTAATTTGATTCAGATTTTGATTATTTGTGTCTGAAATATTAACGCTACTTCCGTGTTTTCCATGAATTTCCTTTTACAAATTGTATACTCGAAATTTCATAACTCTGTTTAATAGAAAAGAAATTCCACGTCGAATAATTACATAACGAATTTAGTATTCACGCGTTATCCTAATTACTAATACAGGGTTATATCTTTGTGATACAAACGAGGATTTCTCATCAGCGTAGTTATGCACGATATATCGTATAAAGGTATTAAGGAAATTCAGCAAATTATTTTACTAATAGATTAAAGTATTCATTACTAAATGTACATATAGGATATGTATATGACATGTTAATACATCGGATACGAACAGAATAAATAAACTAACTTGATACTTCCCAAGCAACAGTGACATGTTTTATTCCAGCCCGATTCTCAGTAATTACCGTTGCTTTCTCTTTAATGGGACCACTCTTCCGTCAAAAGAAATCACGTGTCATAGGATAATAGTGAAAGTCGTTCTTCATTTAATTCATTAAATAATCGTATCGATGTTGACATCAGTTATGAGAGCCAATGGGTTTTGATTTGAAACAAGTATTGGCACGCCTTTGGTAAAACTGACTCGTTTGCCGTGACGGCAAACGATATGACAGTCTCTAATGATAATAGCTCCACCAAAGCTCTGTACTAGCTGTTGTATGTATATCGTGTATCCTATATACTCCATTACTATATATTTAACTATATAAATATAAGTATTTTATCAGAGTAACCATATATTTTTGAATGTTCAAATGCATTGGTATTTTAATTATAACAATCAACTTCCTATGACAGATAGATGAGATCACATTTAAAAATCTCTGAATTATTTGTTTTAATAAAATTTAATTGCATTAATATGTACGAATCATTGTCCTTCGAAATTATCCGCGTAGGTATTATGTTGTTCATTTCGCTTGAAAATTTGTAACATTTCAATTACAAGCCCTATACATTCAAATGACTAATATGACTAATTAAGGAAACAATATGTATAACAGCTTACAATATATAATAAGTAATATCCGGCCTGTCTGACCCCTGGTCTCAATAAATTACAGCTGTCGATATAAATTTCTCGCAGATACTAAAGTGTTAAATTATGTGTTAAAGTACAAGTTGAGTTACACAGGGCAACATTTAAATAGTTTATACGTATTTAATGTTCAGGTAACTAAAGGACATTATGGGAAATAATTCGACTTTTTTTTAAATTCCGATTTATATTATCAGCCGAGAAACCGAGGCTTATTATGAAATAATTTATAATACATCGTTAACATTCTTAACACATGGAAATAAAATTATCATCTGGTCAAAAGTTTAGCAATTCATAAAACGAGTCTACAACAGGACGCGACAAATATGTGTATAGTGTTTAATATAGAAAATATTCTTGTTTCCATTTATTAAGTAAATTGAAAACGGAATCCATATTATTCTATTGAGAATTAATTTAAATTTTGGAATTTATTTTCTACGTTTTATGTAAATATAGCAAAGATATTCGATAGAAAAAAATGCTATTTAAATTATAATTTGAATCATGCTTTCGACATGTGCCCCGAACACACACTGTGACTCTCTTTCAAATAGATTATGACTGTTGATACGCTGGCTTACTCACCCTTCAAGCCGGAACACAACAATACATACTAAATACTTTTGTTTAGCGGTACATATCTTATGCGTTTTATGCCCTAAATAAATTAGCAATATAAATTTTGATGAAAGAGCATTTTTATTGTTAGTATTTAAGTACTTACATTTTAATATCTTGTTAAATACTTTTTCAAACCTTTATCTCTACAGATGAAACCAAAAAGTACTTTTTATTAGTTGTCTGTAAGCGAAATTTAATATGACCCATTTTAACGATTGATCTTTTATAAATAGAATATGAAACGTGAACGATTACGTTAAAATGTAATATTTTTGTCTATTTCACGAAAACCTATATACTTGATTATTTGACACAAATTGAAATAATATATTGTATCGTTTTCCTTGCATAACCCGTTACGTCTTTGTTAGATGCAAATAAAAACAACATTTCTAGTACCTTTTTTTAATAAAAGGAAGATATCACCTGTCCGTTATTTAATAAATTGATATTAAATAATGTTAGTTAAGCTTTTATTTATATTCCATTCCGCTACAGAACATAAATTGTACACCGTTTTGACACGAATTTTCGCTTGAAAGTAAGTCACTTTCACTACCGTTCAAATCGATTACAGTAACGGTTTTATTTAACCGAACGAAATTTATATTTGTATCGATGACTACCGTACGTTTAACAAATATTGAATCATTTTATTTTAACTGAAGTGTGTCTGATATGCTTCTCTTGTTTACTGACATTTGTTCTGATCTATATCTCGTTGTACACACAAATGTTAGTTTTACAGATTCCTTACCGATGTATTGAGAATATTTTTTTATCTAAATACTTTTACATTGCTCGAGTTTTTATACAATTTGTATTAAAACAGTCCAATAGTAAAACAGTCAATAAGGTTTTCCATATGTTTAATTAAGTATCACCATTAATTAATTAAATTATTAATAATCAAATTTGTATGTAAAAATGTAGAGATTGAAATGGAACGATTCGCGTTATATAATTTACCTATCTACTACAATACGTGATGATAAAATAATTATATACGTTTTCTGTATTATGAATACATTTTAGGCTAGTCTACACGATCAATAATAGTAGGAACCGGATTGAAACCAGAAAAGAATTGATTGTATTGACCTAAAATTATAATTATTTTAATAATTTATATTATTTTATATTAAGTAAATACTTCATGCCGCTCTTTTGACAACAAATCAGACTGCAATTTAATAATAAAATTCTGGATGAGGAGAAATGTATTAATTCAGTGACATAAAAAGGTAACTGGTTCAGATAAAAAAGATAATATCTATGGAAATATTTAAGTCACGGTTAATTACCGTTCCATATACATGATGTTGTTGAAATTTCTCGTCTGTTTTGTGATTATGAGGAATCTGTAACATTGACGCAATAGCATTCAATACACAGCCGTTGAGTTTCGTGATATAAACGTGCTTCGAACCGGATTTCGCCGCTTAATTGTATGAAAGCACTAAAAAATGTCACGCGCGGCTGTAAAGAGAGATAGCCACCGTGTGACATACTCTGATATTGTTTAATTTGATATTATTGTATTAGTACTCCTTGTAAGATATTAATGCGACACTTTTTATGCTACAAAAAGATGTTAGAAAGATATAATTTTCAATGTACACCTAACGTATTCGGTGTCAAGTTCTTTCAAATTAAATTTATAATTAATTCTTAATTAATTTATACTATACTTCCTTAAATAAGATTATTGTTATGATTTATGTATTTCTAAAAATCCCATCGTCTCTTTAAAGCGCGATGTCAGGAAATTGCAGTTTAATTTACATTCAACTCTTCGCTTAAATAAAGCGCTTTATTTACTTTTAGATTTCTTTTATGCAGAATCCGCATTGTCAGTAGTCGCGTTGAGACTATTGAGCCTTTTGTGGAAAAAGGTTACACGTGGAATGATAAAAACGTTAATCTAGCATATTTAAAGGCTAGACGGCGCCAATTATAAAGCCGTGACACACGATACGTGTAATTATGTAGGTATACTAATCAATGCAAGATATACTATACTTTTATATGAATTTAAACGATAAATTAATATATTGCACAAATCATTACAATGCAATCCTTGTATAAAAAACACACACGTGAAATATATATGATTAAATTAACAATAAAAAACTTTATGAGAAACTCGTTTAAAAGTGTGTATGCTTGATTAAAATCAATAATACATTTCTATATGGCTACGCAATTGGAGGTAATAATATTGCATCAGTTAGACAATTGTAACAATAAAGTAATTACATAAGGTACATATCAACTTTTAATGGAAATGAATAATTTATAATTTAATGAAATATTTCCTTGCAAGTTGAGCTTTATGCAAGCTTTATTTAGACAGTTGGCACCCACTCATGTATTCAACCACTAAACTGGAGTAGTTACTTTGTATTGCCGAGTTCCGATTGGAGGAAATTATGTTTAACATCTAGGTTTCCAAAGTAAGGCGACTTAGGAAATGTTTAATCTATATTAATATTATCGATGTGAAAGTAACTCTGTCTGTCTGACTGACTGTCGCTCTTTCACGACCAAACCGCTGAACCGAATTTCATAAAATTTTGTATGAAGCAAATATGAACCCCAAGACAGGACATATTTTTACCTAACACATGACAACCAACACCCTGAAAAGGGAGAGAAACTGCGGGCAACTACTAGTTTTGTATATATGTATAAGGAAGGTGGTCTAAACAATACTAATTAAGCCTTCTTTGGAATCAGAGAATAAGGTAACCATACAAACTCTTCATCTTTTTTATAAACATATTATATAGATAAACTCTTTTGTTAATTTAATTGTATGTGTATTTCCATTTTTTTTGTATCAGAGGATATTATAGGTGAACAAGTTTATTGACATCAAAGTTTTAAATAAAAAATAAGATCGTTGTTCGGAAATTACGTCGGTTTTTTATAATTAATTATTTTTTCCAAGTAGTATAAGACGGGCTATACAACTAAATGGTTTCTAAGAATCGACACTAGTGTGAAAATATTAAGTTGAATATTGCTGACGAAAACATATTATGTATCTAGATGCCATTCGCGGTAATTTTCATGTGTAAGGTTTTACGTGTTCAGTTACGGAAATCAATAAAGCTATGTATACGTTAAATGATTAAACAAGTGTAAAGTGTAACGAATTTTATACGTTACTGCCTCGATAAGTATTAACTATTACTCTTCTTATTCTAGGACCGTTGTGGTAGAAATAAAAAATAAATATACATTAATATAAAATGTATTACTTACTTTAATAAGAACACTCATAATATATATATAATACATATGCCAGTATAAAAAAAATACTAGAGATAGTGAATTCGTGAAAATTCGACCGTTATGCGGAGCTATTAAAAATACATATAAAACATTAGAAAGATGGAATACATGAGGCTTATCTGGACGTTGCCTTTTTACTACGTTATGTTATTTAGTTTAGAAACGTTTTTTAAAGAAGAGAAAAGTCATTAATTATTACAAATTATATATAAATATTGAGGATGATTGATCGGTCTGGCGTTCACAGGAGTGAAGGTTTTGTTGCTCAATAACAGAATATAACAATTGTATAGTTGAAGTCTGGCCGGCAAATATGCAACATGATATTGATAGTGTGTAATCAGTTTTATGTTACCGAATTCAGATAAATCTTAAGATCCCTTACTAGGTATGAGAGTGAGTTTGCTAGCACGGGCGACACGCTTCCCACGGTGCTACAGCGCGAGCTAGCTCACTGCGGCCCGTGAAATCACATGCCGTGGGAAGCCAGCTTAAGAAATATAAGCTATTCCTTACAATTTCAATGAGCCGTCAAACGTGGATTCTAAGCTGCCATGTATTATGTGCCAAACATAACAAAGCGATATAAAATAATCAGGAATAGACTAACTTAGTCTATACACATGTTTGCCAGTAGTAGGTTTAATGGACAGCAATAATTTCCAAATTATCCGTTTTAAATCTAATTAAATATATATTATTTAAGTATCAATTGAAATACACAATATGTAAGGCATCTAGTAATTTGTTCTAGTTGAATTGTAATTATTTCCTTACATAGAATTAGCATTGACTTGGCAGGTATAAATAACTATTGAAATTGTTTAATATGTTATGCTTAAAAACAATGTTAATTTAATTTATTTATCATTTATCATCTTTACGCTGATTAAATTGTTTAAACTTGTAAAAATATATCTGGATAAGTATCCCTAGGTGATAGGATAGGAGCATTAACCCCAGATCGCGAGGACGATGCACTGGCACACCTGACTTCGCAGTACTGTGGTCATTATACACTTTGACTGAGTCATGTTTTATTTAATTTATATAACCAAAATTAAACTGTAACACACATAATTAACCGATAATAATAGTATGACCAATTATTTTAAGTAAGTAAATATTTTCAAATGTATTCTAAATTTGATTTGCTAATCTTTATCATTGATTTATTTATGCTAAATAATATAATAATATTTACTGTTTATGTTTATTATCGTTATCTTGAACAGATTTTATTGGAATTACTCGGCTACACAATAAAATACATTACCTAGTAATAAAAGTATCTGATTAAAATTTGTTTGTGTCTAATCCTTTATCTTATCGGAACATTATTTAATAATAAATATATCTATAACGTATTATTTAGAAATGCTTTATTTAAAATATATAAACTACAAATAAAATCTAGGGAAGACTGGCTTTAATACCCTATGTTGCTCTTGTATTTAAAAATACTGATATCCCTTTAAAAAGTAAATGTCTAGGTCTACTTCTATACCTATTGAATGATTTAAGTTCTTTCATTTACTTAAGTATTCTAAAAATAATTACAATTTCCGTCTCAGTTAAGTAAATACATCCTTTCTGGGACAAGGTATTCTCGTATATTATAAAATGTCGTTTTAATTGACTAAGGAATAAACTAAAATTTTATTTTAACATTATTTCAAATCACATATAAAAAATATAATTTTCTATATAAGACTGTAATATATATAATAAAAAGCGTGGAGGTCGATTTATATAACATTATGTCTGTATTAAACAGACATAATGTTATATAAATTTTTTACTTCAAACAATTCACATAATTATGCATATTTACTTTGTTTTTGCTGTATTGCTTATTACAATTTTGGCAGCTTCAAGATCAACTACTTATGAGTTCTGTTCGCGCTTATAACAATCAATTTAAATAAAATGTATTTTGATTAAGCAACTGATAACTGTCACGTTGTTCTCATGTCTAACTTAAGATCACAAGGACCTAGGTTGATATTCCGTAAAGTTATTGGGCTATCTGTCAGTCAATTGTCAGTAGCCTGGAGGTCAGTAAGGCATATCATTGTGACAGCGAAGTAGGCTTAAGCAGACACTTATTACGAACATTTTGATATTTTTAATGCAATCTCCTTTACAAACTGTCGTGCTGTCCGGCAATTCTTTCAGAATATCTCAATCGTAATTTTGACTTTAAATTATTAACAAATCATATCTTTTGATTTAGGGATTGTCTTTATTAGGGGTTAAAATAAATATGAAATATTTTAATTATTACACGTGTCTTCAGTATAACCTTCAGATACGACTCGTTTTGTTATATAAGTTATTTTATTATAACTGCAATATATTGAGGAAACCATAACGTTTTACGAAATAAAACGCTATTATCTAAAGGTATCATAACTTTTATCATTTTATAAGTAGGAGTAATTAGTTTTTACAATACAAACTCTTTGAAATTATTATTCTAACTTTAGTAACTTTTTAATTTCCTTATCAATTACCTAACATTGTTGATATCTGTTTTTACTTTGAACAGAATTATTTTGAAGGAGAAAAAATAATAAAAAAATAAGGAAAGATGGCACTTGATTTGTCTGAAGAGATTTTGTTCAAATGTTAGAAATTAAGGTGTTCAAAAAATCATTACGTAAGTATAGGGCCCGCAGAAGTTCTCCTAAGAATCTTTTTTGGGGAGATCCTGGGAAAACTGCCTGCACTCGGGAGCATATTGCGCTTAAGACGCATTATTTTCCGATGCTTAGTTCCTATTACGATTTTTAATAATGATAACAATTTTGAATTTGGAATTTATTAGAATAATATTAATAAAAATATGGACATAATATGTGATGAAAAAAACGACGAGTGTATCGTATTTTATGTACATAGTTCTTTGGCCTCCCAATTACATTACAGCCTTCAAATAATTTAAGATGTTTTTCCTGTATAAAAATAAAAAAAAAACATTGAAAATAATGCCAAAGATCAATGACCTGTAAGTTCTTAGACCTGTAAACCTTTATGTATGTGCAAGTTCGTCTGTTAGCCTTGATTAATATTCATTTATTATTCGAATAATTTTCAGCCTTATCACCTCTCATATAAAATAATTAATACATCGACAATAAATTTAAAAAAAAAAACAATTTGTAAATTCAAATTAGAACTGTGATTGGAAGTATTATTTTTAATCACAATCAAAATTTTACTCCCGAGTACTTTCAAGTGGGTACAATTATAAAGACTGTTTTCCTTTACGAACTTAAGCTACCGTTATTTTTTATCTTTATGGTTAGTTATAAAATATATATAATCTGTAGTAGGTATATCATTAGTGCAAGCAGAGATTCAAAGAACAAAGATATTGCTTAATGTGTAACAAATTGCAGTTGTTATTGTACCGTGTCCCGCACGGCATCGATCTTTGTAATTCTAGTGTTTTCCCTCATTATCGATTCGTCCGCGGCCTGAGGATACAATGCGGTACAATTGGTGCAAAGTGGTACGGTTAATAAAAACTGGTATGAAGCGGTTTGAGTACATTGTACATATACAATAACACATAGAAAAAAATACATATACACATAGAAACGAAAAAAAATAAGCTACGCCTGGAAAACCTTACATTCTTCGTTTACAAAAACAAATGGAAGTAAATAGACGTAATTTATTTCACAATTGATCTCAGAATATATTGAAATGTTTTGACTTAATTAAATGTATATTTTACATAATATTATTTAAAATCACGTTCAACTCATGCATCTCTAGAACATGTACATGTTAAACTCTGTGTATTGATAAAATATATATCATAATGATAATTATAAATACGTATTATATATTGTTGTAGGTTTAAATTTTATCGGTGATGAGGTCTGCATCACGGTAATAATCATTTTTAAACCAGTTTTTTTTTGCGGTAACATTATATCAGATACATCTGATATAAACCACAGTATTTGTTGTTTATTATTTATTTCATATTTCTTTACCACAGACATCCTTATTTAATGTTTAAGTTTATTAAGTTTTCTGCTCTATATCACTATTAATAAGACTGCAATTCTTTTGTTTCAGATGCCCCGAATGATGCGAATTACATGATCGGAGGTGTAGTGATTGCCATGGCCCTCGTTGGGCTCATAATTGTGCTGCTGGCTCTCACAATCAAGTGAGTGCAAGAACTATATTTCTCTTTAAATTACTGTATTTTTTGCAAAAGTAGTCAGGCGTAAGCAGTCATGAGAAACCCAGAATATTTAGTCCCCATACAATGTTGAGAAATCGAAAATCGAATTGAAGTAGTTTTATCATCGTTGCAAGAAATATGAATTATTATAATATCGATAAAAATAAATGTGGTAATCGGACATAATATCGATTTGTAGAATCTAAATCGTCGTCGTAAAAATGTTATAAAAATCTAACATGAAGCATCACTTTAGTTTTATGAGTTCTTACACGTTGAAAAGTTGTACGAGTATTGTAATCTTATAATTTAATATGTAATAGCTGAATATATTGATCTGAAAATGAGAAATTGATAACTAGTAAATTAGTTAAGGATGTTATCTTCTAGAGCTAAGATGAATATCATGAATCAATAAACCAAAAAGCATTTGCATTAGATTCAATCAGAGTAAAAGCAAAGTGAGATTCCATATTCATCAACCGTTATGACTTTATAATATTTGGCAATCATATTTAGAACAATTTTCTCGAGGTCGTAACCACAAATAGAATACGTGATACAAATAGAATACATAGTACACTATTACCATATACATATAAGGTATTAGTCGGTTGTAGTAATTACTTCAAATGTACATACATACATTTCACACATACATAAGTGCATTTCTATATAAATTCATTTAAAAATTCTATAAGTATTCATATAATAATTAATTACTATAGGTAAGTAACAAGGTCATATTTTGCCATTAATCAAATGCTACTCTTCATCCAATTTAAAAAAGATTCTATTAGTGATTGCAATTTCAAAAATATGACATAATTTGTTTTCCATGTAAAATAAAATCTGAAATAACAAAGTGTTTTTTTTAATTGTAAATTTGTATCTGCACAAATTTTCCGCACTTTACTGTATGAACTAGTCTGTATGTGTATATGGACTCAAAACTGCTGACTATTATCTGGATTTTTAAAATAAATACCTATACCGATCTCAACAAATGTTCAATCAAGCGTGCATAATTATCAAAGGTTAATTACAGAACATTTAAGTCCTTAGTCACGGACGATGGTTTGAGTTATAAAAAAATAATAAATATTTTATTATGTGATTGTTTTTTTTCTTTAACATCATAACTACGTATAATATTGAAATGATAATTTTGATACTTTTGGCATTTTACCAAGACTTGTTGCATTCTCAGTCGCTAGTGTAATTTCACACTTGTCTGGTCAGTCTGCGTCATAAACATATCGTATTGAATAATTTCATGTGACATTTCGTCTACACCTCGGATTAACATCAGGACATCGTGTAAACGAAGTAACCTCGTGTAACTTCAGATTAAATAGTTCCGTGTCAAATGTTACGTGTCCTATTAACAATTACCTAACATCTGTTCGATGATGTAATTGCTGCGGCAGAAATCGCCTCGCATTTCAGACAATTCTACTAATCATGAGCTCAAGGCAATAGAGCGGCCGAGTCAGATGCTTGTATCCAAGGATTTATAAACGGTTATTGCTTAAGTCCTTTCTATACTGAGCTTATTCTTATCTTCTGTTTCTATTTTTGTATATCGGATTAATCTTCTTTTGTATAATAGACATATGTTAAAAAAGTAATTCTGCACTTAGATACTTTTCTTTACATATTTTTTTAAAAACGATGAAAGCGAATCTTGTTGATAAAAAATTACAAGGAAACAAAATAAAAAAAACTAATAAATTCTATATTTTCAATGAACACAGCAAATTCCCGATAGATAAAACAAGAGATATGACGAATTAAGATATAATTTCATAACAATACTTGCAATTATTTATCGTATAGCAGTGGGTTTAGACGGAATCTCATAGCCGACACATTTCGCTTAGAGACAAGACCTGTATGAATGGATATGATTCATTATTTGACGATGGTCACGTGATCAATGAATAAATGGAGATTGGAAAATGACTTCGATAATCGCATATTTAAAGCCATCAATCACTTTGACATTGTCTTTCGACCAATTGACTGACGGAATATTTTGGACGAAAACGAAGTTAGGAATAACTTCGACAATTGCGACGAATTAAATTTGTCAAGGTGTCTAAAAATGATAAAAAAGTATTTACATGACATCAAGGCGTCAAAGATACAAGAATTTTACAACAACACTAGCCGTGTACCAAATGAGTAAAAGACCAACGTGTGTCCAATATCGTCATTAAAAAAGATCACCTTAATTTTCACTCTTTCATTTGATGAATATTCGAAATTCCTCCCTTAGAGCTCATCTGCGTTCCATTAGAAATTCCTATACACAATTTCATTCCGTTAGACCCACCGCTTAATGCTGTGCGTTTTATGTCATTCAGTCTTTCTATCGTGATCGTTGAATGTTTTGATTATTTTATGTATGTTGAAGGTAGATTAAATAATTTATCGTCCTTTCGCAGCGATTACTTTTGATTATTAAAGAATCGGTGCTCGACCACATCATTTGTTTTAATTGACGTAATCGCAACATTATTAGTTCGCGACGTATTAACTGACCAGTTTTCACTTTAATCTTCTTTGATAATTACAAATAAGTGTTATAAAGTGGAGATGTTAATCACAATAATAAAGCGTTCTTTTCGACGAGTGTTAAAGAAAATGTAAGTAGTCTTTAATTGCTTAAACATTTTTATCTATAAATCTTAATCAAACCTGTACGAAGTAGAAACATTATTATTAATATGTACTTTAATTTTTATTTAGACTATTTTTCAATAAAATTGTTATAGAAAATGTAATAATTATTAACTTTTAAATAAGTACGTGTTAAACAACCAAGTTGCCCAAAGATGGCGTCCAGTAGGTACATTAATTAGCACACTGGTTTTGTGAAGCCGTGCATAAGTGTTATCAAGTTAAGCCGATTTATTTTACGCATAATATAAAATAACTAATAATAAAAACAAATGAATATTATTTAAATATTACTTTACTCTTGGCATTTTTCATATTTCGTGACATTTTTAATGTGCAGGTTTAAATGAATACGTAGAGTATATTCCTTGATAAATAAAATCTGATTGCACATAAATATTCAATTGCTTATCGTAAGATGTTGGAATGGCATCATAAAATTGATTTTTTGTACTAACAACGATAATAACGTACAATATTGAATACAATTTGTATTTTCTTTCACATTTGAGAGCCAGAATAAAAATGTGATAGTTTGAAATTTTAAATCGACATTAGTCTCGAGTAGAATGGAGATAACATGAGTAAGGTGAACACATAACAATTACAATTGTAAAAAAAATGCATTCTTTATTCTTAATAAAGTCTCATAAATTCCAGGTTGCTTGTTAAGTATAATTTGTAATTAAAAAATCATTAGGTGAAAATTAGGATTTTAATTTAAGTACGTACGCAATAGTTTTTATTGTCATCAAGGACGTAGCGTTCTCATGGCTATTATATATCCATTAAAAAATTGTGCATAGTTTACACGACGCTACTAGATTACGAGTAATTAAAGCATGTTATACAACAATGCGCCACCAAGGTCTACCGGGTATATTTGGATAGGAGCCAATTTTTACCCGCCTGGCCATCATAGTTTAGCGGTAATAGCTGTGAATTTTATCTCTAACGTTTTTGTTCGCTGTTTTAAATCGCAAATCACCGCCCAACGGTATTCTGGAATAGTGCGGATAAATTAAAATAGCTTATTTCATTGCGGTGGCAGTGTACAAACTGGTTTATGATAGGTAACGTTAAAATTGTATCTATCTCTTGACAAACTGCGACTAGAATTCTTTTGGCTTTGACATGGTGATACAGTTCCATACATCACCTGGAGGGCTGGAAACGTTTCATTTGAAATAATGAAATATAAAACCAGCGTGTCTTAAATTATCTCTTAACCGAGTTTCATTAGTTGCTGCACAATTTCTGACATTGTTGAACATTTAAAAAATATATTCTATACATTCATGAAATTGTTTAATGATCGTTGCTTGCAAACGATTCTTTATTGAAATTGTAAATCAGATTGTTTTTTAATTATTATATTATATCAGTAACTGAGTTGGCTGTAACTCAGTACTTACAAACTTTGCCCTCTTCGCAGTCATTAATATACACTCTTTGTCTTATTCAATGTCCTCTGTTATGTAAACTAAGTACCTTCATACCTAGATAAAAGGAATTTGAAGCAAATATCGATTATACAGGTCAACTTTGTTCATTAAAAAAAAAATTGTAGTGTAAATGTTTTATGATACGTTCTATTAAATTAAATTATTTGAATAAATGAAACAGTACACTATACTCGTGGAACTTCATAATTAAATGAGGACAATCAACCCCTGTTACCAACCCTCCGTCAGCTGTCTGTTTACGTATATGTATATATATTGTAAATGTGTTCTGCTATTGGCAGAAATTATTATGGAATTTTTAAATGACGGTATTCGTCATTTTCTTTATGAAGGAAATAATTTACGCTGTGACGGAACAATATATTGTATTATAACTGTTTATGTGGCTAGAATGTAAGAAAGTTGGAATGAATCCAACAATGTGATTTGTCCAAATGCAAAACTATTATTCTAGTATTTAAAACATATTACGATTTGTCCATCGTAAGAAATTATGATAGGCGCCTATAAAAATGTCCAAGCATATTTCGTTTTTGTTTTTTCCAATATAGGATTACCCATATTGGATTAATTTATCAATACCGTAAGACAGTAAGTCTTAGTTTTGTAATATTCTCCAGTAATAACACATTTCTAATTTAGGTAGTTTCAAGAAACTCGTTTTGTTAAAGTGTTGCGAGTAATTTATGATTATTATAATTATGTTCCTTTTGTTAAATGATAATGGCGACATTTAAAAGAAAGCCTTTCAATTATTCTTTGGATTTATTCAAATTGTAAGTAGATCGTTTTATTGTTGAATGTAAAAATAGACAATGAAGGCGATGACAATGGCTTCGTAATATTGTTATCTACCTACTTATAAATTGTAACTGATAAAAAAGTTCTTCTTTTAACGATATCACAACAAAATTCGACTTACTTAGTAAAAAACATACAATAACCTGTTTGACTTTTGAGTAATAGTAATTAAGAAAAGGTAAATGTGCTAGGACAGGTTTTAAAGACATTCTAATAATAATATAATCAGTAATGCGATACGTGCCAGCAATACAAACTTGTCAAGTTGAATGAAGTGGTTTAAATATGACTATGCTAAATGTTATCGGAGGGCTTTCGCAGTGCGAGGTCGAGCCCCCATAACATAGCAATAAGGTAACGGGAGAGGTACGTGCTTCAGTCGCCACCCACCGGTGCGGTGAGCGAGGCGTGGTGCTGGTGCCGACGCCTGACAAATAGTCAGCGTAGAATCGGCGCGGGCAGTAGGAAAACTGTCGGCTGGCCGGCAGTCTGCGCCAAAACGTGACGAGCGCCAAACGTTGGCGCCTTTCCGCCCAACTCAGCTGTGTCAAGTGCCTGTGCTCTGTGCCTGCCATTCGATGCTCTTCGCTCCGATCGCCTTCGAGGCGATGAAGTGTAAAGAGGAAAACTGCGAAGTCGGCGTGGTGCTGGAGCACAACTCTCTGATCGTTCTGTCTGTCGACAAGACCATAATCTGCCTTTGCGGGAGAAACAAACACAATCCTTTTGAACGCGGGTAATTCGATTTGCAGATTACTTTTATCTTATGGTTTATTTCTTTGCATAAGTGTTTGTTTTTGATCCAGTAATACGTATATGTAAAATTGTATTGGGTATTTCATCTGTAATGAATAAGTCAGTATATGCAGAGAAACTCGTTTTCTGTCATACTAACTACCATCAAGGTTGACACCTACCTGGTCAAGGTAAATTCTTCGCAGCATACATACAGCTTGTGAATGTTCGCATTGAACTAATAACAAATAATTTAAAGTAATTTAGACAGTTTATTTTAATATCATGCCAAGACTGCTACCTCAAACGTGATTGGTTATTTTATACAACATGCGATTCTGTTAAAACCTAACAATACCGTAGCATGAATCAATCGAATACGAACAAAAAGTTTATACCTATTTATGAGTACAGCAGGAACTGATCGTTGACCGTAAGAAAGAACAAGGTCGTGACCATTCGTACAATGCCTTCTAAACTTAGAATAAATAAAATTTTAACAAAAAGAAAAACCGACTTCAAACAAAACTCTACTTTAAAACAAATGAATGTGCACTAAAAAGTGTTAAAAATAATTGCGTATTCAACATATTTTTTAGAGTCTTCCTAAGTTAAATGAAATGAAAAATATTAGACTACTTAAAAGTCGATTAACGATTATATCATGTAGTTATAGTTATTGGTATATTTGGAGCCGGTGTCAGCCACGGTGCCCTTGCCCCAACAATCAAAAGAAAGAAGCGATACGAGCCCCTTGATTGATCCAGTATATTATTGTGTAAAAGGTAATTTGTAAAAAACATATTTGTTAAAGTATTCTCGTATTGTTTTTTGATAGATATACTGTAGGGTTTTATTGGCTGACACCGACTCCAAATATAACAATAATTATAACTACATGATATAATCATTAATCGACTTTTAAGTAGTCTAATATTTTTCATTTCATTTTATTTAGGAGGACTCTAAAAAATATGTTGAATACGCAATTATTTTTAACACTTTTTAGTGCACATTCATTTGTTTTAAAGTAGAGTTTTGTTTGAAGTCGGTTTTTCTTTTTGTTAAAATTTTATTTATTTTTTTGATTTTAAGTGAAGCTGATGTTGACTAACTAATTTTTTTTAATATGGATAGATTAAGCGTTCCGTTTATATGAGTCAGAAACTACTTCGAGGACAATTTCAAAGGAAACTTGCGAATAAAGCAAAAATAGACTTTCGAAAATGCGGATTTAATACGTCACGCGGCGTAAACTACAAGGATCCCTCGAAAGAGCTGTAATCGAACTCAGCAAAAAAACTTTGAAAAAGACCAACTATATTTCGTACATCATATGACATCACATCACATACACAAAATTTGATTAAAGATAGTAAGAAATTCTGCCCCATATCGCTCGCACCCTAACTGCGAGCCGTATAGGAGTTCCATCACTACATAGTATAAAACAAAGTCGCTTTCTCTGTTCCTATATCTTTAAATCTACGCAACGGATTTTGATGCGGTTTATTTTAAAAGATAGTGTGATTCAAGGGGGAGGTTTGTGTATATAATATATGAACAATATAGTAAAGAAACACTGATAATTTTAGAAGTTTGCGATGTGATGTCGTATATAAACAAATTCTGTAGTATATTTAGTATCAGTATTGCACCCGTGCGAAGCCGGGGTGGGTAGCTAGTTGATTATAATATTCGACTATGATAATTACATAAACATAACCACATTACGGAAGGTGACTCAAATATCCAAATAACCTACAAATAAAAGATTCGACCGAGTATCGCTAACGTGCTCCTCAGAATTGTTCCGTTCCCTTCCGTTCCGTTACTTTGTCATGGATCCTGTGCTCAGAACTTTACCAAAGTTTCACCAAATTACCCTTGAAGTATATATTTTATAATAAAAAAAGAATTATCAAAATTGGATAACGTGATTTTCAGTTATTCACCTATTTGTCGCGCATATACATAATGCAAATTTAAGACTTATGTCGTTTTCACATGGATACCATAATCGGAAAAAAAAATAAAAAAAATGGGACCCCACGGGAAGCACTACCTTTCAAACAAAAAAAAAATTATCAAAATCGGTCCACCCAGTGAAAAGTTATGAGGTAACAAACATAAAAAAAAAAAAAAAAAAAAAAAAAAAAAAAAAAAAAAATACAGACGAATTGATAACCTCCTCCTTTTGGAAGTCGGTTGAAAATAAGAATAGAAAGGTATCATCATTAGTTACCTTTATCTAGAAGAAATATACTTTACATTACTATCATTATTGTGAAAAACGTCATTTGAAATGCTACAGAATACGAAAATCTTAATTACAGTTTTCAATCGTAACGTAACTTAATGCCTTATTCAACCTTGAATGCAGAAAATATACTTAAGATATAATTAATTAATCGTAATGCGTGATGAATAAAAAATATTGTTGCCTTATAATACATTGGCAGTAATATATTTAAGTAGTACCTTCATATATCAATAACGCTTCATAGTCACAGAACAGAAACTATATTATATGGTTATCACACATAATAAATATAGACAAATTGTAAAAATGCTAACAAGTTCGTGTTATTGTATTTTTATGTTATTGTTTACTGTAACTTTCACGAAGTGTATTATATCTATAGGAAAGTTACTTACAATTTCCTGAGAGGAGAGTATGATATAACGTGAAATTAGAACACGTGATTATTTGAAATAAGTTACCAAAACAAGTTCTTAATTGAGTAGGTACTTATTATTACGTTTATTAATTGTATAACTATAATGGTCTAAATAATATAGGTATTATTAGATATACACACCTCACTAAAGCATATCGTTTATCTCTATAAATAATATAAGATAATTTGAAGTCCAGATTTTAGAAATCTTGACAAGCATAGTAAGATTATAATCTTGAGTCCCATTGGCTTATTACTTCAATATGTAAATTTACAAGACGAATAAAAAAAGCTTCGAGTTATAAATATACCAACAGTACTCATGAATAACAAATTGGTATATAAAGTAAGAGCAAGACATACGGTCTGCGCACCTGCCATTTCTGCCTTACTCTGATTCCGACCTCACGGCCACGTCGGGAATTCAAACGCATCAACAAGCTTTAACAAAGGAATAGTCCACCGGGAATTCGTTGGATCACGTGTAACAGATTAAAAATCCTAGCAGATAATTATAGCCGTTGTGCCCTATAGCGTATGCAATAGACCATTATTCTACTTGTATCGATAATGGTGTTTCGTATCTTGAGAATTTTATTCTGTAATGCTTGTGTAGCTCGACAAGCACATCATATATATATATATAAATTACACTTACTTATGTGTTGTCGTACATGTATGAGGAGTTGATGACTTTCTTCCAACGTTTATATAACTGCTGAGCTATACGTTCGTAAATACAAGAGAGGTTGTCTGTAAACAAACCTCGCAGAGACGACTTGCATCGTCTGAGAAACGACGGAAGCCAACAGATAAAAGATTTGCCAAGTTTAATTTATAACGTTTTATTTCAATCACAAAACTCACGTTTGTATGATATTTGTTACAATAATTTTGACAGTGATTATAAGTATTTAATAATATCCTTTACGTGTAATTGAGGTTCTGAGACATAATAATTTAGTAGGCAGAATAAATCGTTGCAACAGTCATATCTTTTTTTATTTAAAAAAACACAGATTGTCAAAAAAATATTCAAATGTTGTTAACGTTCGATTAAAAACTTTGAACACAATGCAATAACACGATGAATAGTAATATCACATACAATAATACAAGGGTATTGTATAATACATAAAATCTACACAATGATCATTTAAGTAAGACGGCGAGGTCGACAGTCGGTAAGAGGCAATCCGAGACAAAACTGTTATTTTTAAACGAACATTATCTCCATCCTTCGCGGGCGAAATTCCGATAGAAACATACTCATGGTGTATTTATTTCAACCGTCACTGTAGCCGAACAGCATAAACTTGCTTGTATTACAAAAGGCGTAAAATACATGAAATCGTATAGATACATCGAGAAAATTATTGTTCTATTAAATGTCCATTGATCGCAATCATCGGATACATTATTCTGTTTAACAAGCTCTTCATACTCTCTAGATCATATTAAAAATGTACACCTATTAACTCCCATCATGAATTGACGTCAATGGTTCCAATGATATATCCTTAACGCTAAACAATCCGTTGTATTTTATACACAAGTAACTACTTTCTAAACGTAAAACATTGAAATAACCAAAATAAACTTAACCGTTTCTAATATTTATAATTTGACTATCGAAAAAATATTTCCGTGTATGTTTCAAGGTGTGATAACGAATTATAAAACTAGATAGTCATTTAATTACATTTATTTTATTCACCTCGATTTTAAATGTCAAATTGATTTCATTTAAAAATAAGACATATTTAAACGTTACGAAGCGTTACGAAGTCTCTGCACTTTATTATTCCGTTAGATTACTATTCTCTACGCGCAATAATAAGTTATCCATTCACTTTACTGTGTTCTCACATTATTCACATTAATAACAAAGTATTAACTTTACTTGTAGTATTCTAATTAAAATGTCACAAATTCATGAATCAATGGCAACGCTACTGACTGACGATATCCTCTAGACGCATCTCAAGGGTAACAGCTATTAATGGCTTACTACCTGTGTTTTTTATCCCACATTCGAGTCAAAGCCCGAAGGCTTACTTGTGTTGGGAACGGACTAAGGGCAATGCACCTTCCCCGTTCTCCCTTGCCCTGTAGCCCTACTTTGCCTTTTTAAGTTGAAGTAATATGTATACAGACCTCCTCCTTTATGAACGTAAATACATATTTGTTAGAGTGAGATGCAACGTTTGTAGTTATTGCGTTTACTTTATCCATAGACCCAGCTGTGCGTTAAATGTATACGCGACTGTGCATTTGTATTTTATGGACTTTGAACCCAGTTGATGGTGAAATGTCGTATCCCTCAGATTTGTTGCTATCGGTGAAATCAATACAGGCCTGCTCTTATCTATTGCAATAACTGAAGCAACAGAACGAGGGCGTGTTTACTTGCGTTGCTATGACTTCAGTCTAAATGGAAATGACTAAATATTCTGGGTATTTCTTATTACTATGTAGGCAGCAACTATATTATTTTATAAGACGTTGTATGATTACATAAAATTATTTAAACTCATAACCTGTTTCTAATTATTTAAGTTCAAAATATTCCAATTTCCACTCACAGCCGTCGTCACGAAGCCATTGGGTTTTGATCGCTATAACATTAAATTACGGCTAAATTAATCTTGTGGCTTGAGCAAGCGGGACAAACCAACGGTTAGGCCATTGGATGCGTCATTACCATGACGATAATATGAGAGCGACCGATGGTATCGCAACCGTTCGTACTTCGTAGTTTTTCACGGAAAACGGCCACATCGTCAAAACTCTGCCCCCTCCCTCTCCCTTCCGCCCTGGCGCCGCGTCAGATGCGAATATATAAAAGCCATACGCGCCCCTCCACTTCAACTCAGACGCATGGAGTACTCCGTAGAGGTCGTTTGGCACGAGCGAGCGCTTTGCTAGGCACCTGCCGGCCAATCTTCACGATAACATTCTAGTCACCGAGCAGCAGAAGCTCGCATAACGCGGTCTACCGCGCGTTCCTACGAGCAGTGATATGTGCAATAGCTCTACTTACAAAATAATTGTGATAATTTATTTAAATTAGTTATTAGTTACACGCGTCGATTAGACCGCAATACGGCTGTGAGTGAAATTGTGAATTGAATATGTTGTGACTGCCCGACTGGAACTTGTTACCTGTGATCCAACCCAGTGTGTTTACTTGTACTTGTGCCGAAGGACCTTTCGTTACCATGGTTGGGAATAATGGTACTATGATGGCGATACGTATCGTCCACAGCAAGCTGCGTAAGCGTGAGGAGCACTCGGCTTCGGTGCACCCAGCCGAAGCTGTGCTCCAAACCGCGCCGCAACCACCGCCTGAGCCTCTTGCCTTTCGTCAGCAGCCCTTGTGGCAGTTCCCACCACCGCTGCCTCCGCCTTACGTCTATCCTCATGATCAGGTTAGTAATGTTAACAACAACAACAACTACTAGATTGAATAACATTAGTCTTTCAAGTCGCTAAACTCGTAAAGTTTAATTAGAATAGAGCGTACTAGTCACATCTGTTTGTTATTCTTGACCCAAATCCCACTGCGGTATAAAATGCGTAAACTTAGCAACTTTCTAGTTCTGAAGTATCATAATACTGGAGTTTCGAAAAGTTAGGTACAATGTAAAGAAAACGTGACTGGTCCAACCTGCGTCCCCACCAAGTGAGAGAGAGTTGGTCGTTGCATGACGATCTAAGTGCAAAATAAATTTAAATGTCGGGACACGCTTACCGAGTAGAAAGCTGTGCAAGGCGAACATGTTGTAACCGTTCGACCTTCTTTCTTAAACGAACAAAGGAGGCTAATGCAAAGAGCTGTGCTCTTAAAATTGCAGTCTCGTAAATGCTTTAACCTTAATATCACGGTCTAATTGTTGTCCCAAGTACTAGTTATAAAGCTACGTCGTACATTGAGATTTATTAGCAAACATTAAACGGTACAGCATGACCACCCATATTGTAAATATACCAGGAAGCATTAAATGCTAACATGACTTTGAATTCAAGGCTTGCCTTATACGTATAACCTTAACGTTCAATTTGCAATTTTCTTTATTCAAGTCAGAGACATGACAAAACTTTAAGTAGGAATTATATAGAAGACAATTAGGATCGATCACGATAGAAAAGCTATTTTCTGATTAGAACTTCTAAATAAACGTTATTGTATCCTAAAATCAAAAGCGCGGTTTGAATAGTCTGGCTGGAACGTTCGGTAAAGCGACAGTTACAAGTTTCCGCGTACCTACTTGATAATAATAATATTTAACGTTCGACGGGACGACCTTCTTTAAACGTTTGGATAGCAACGGGCTTAAAATAACTTACAACAGACTTCCAGTTACACAATGGTTTAAGTTAGTGCAAATGCACTCGTGCACCGGGGTCGCTAACGGAAAGAAATGTTTGTTTTGGGTCAACGCGTCAAACAAACGGTATCAAATGCAGACGAAAGTTACGTTGGAACTGTTTATTTGTATCTGCTCATAACAATATCTAATTTATTATTGTTGTTATTTGCAGGACAACTTGATGCAGCCTATTGGTAACGAGCGGGCGAGTTTTCGCAGTTTACGCAAGAACATCGGCGGTCGTTGGAAGCGACTCGTGAAAAAGAAGCCTGAACAGGAAGTGTACACGATCCCGCCTGAGCTCAAACCTCAACTCAAGCAAATATACGTGTATTAATTACTTCCCAATGGAAACAAAGGCGAAGAAGCGGGACCTTCAATGCTGCTATAAAACAGACTTCAACCAAACGTTCTATGGTTGTAATTTATCAATTCATATCTTAGTAACTTCAAACCATATCTGTACTCGAACATAAGTTGAAAGCATCTTATCATGGGCTTTAGCCCGCTATATCTTTGAACATATCTATTCGACCAATTTTTTCTAAAGACCAATGATAACCCTATTTCATTCAACACTTCATTGTGATTTTAAGCCTAGATGTATTAATAAGTATTAGAACATTGAAGTTTGAGTGTTGTTCTGTTATTTTGATATTTGAATGTTGAATTATGAGTGATAGTCAAATGAATTAGTTTAATTTTTAATTTAAAGTTACGAATGAAATTAGGAAGATGCGGTCGCGCATACTAGTGACGAAAATCCAATAATTATGATAAAAGAAGCAGATGCCTTGAATGTAATTTTAATTAATTAGGGCATTTTGTAGGTCATTAACTTATTATAGACGTGGTCGTTTCTATAGCTGAATATCGATCAAATAGTGTCATGTAATCTATCCATACACACGTATGTTAACTTGATAACTTGTGAAAGTGATTGTAAAACCTCATTGTTGGATACAGTATTTTATATCAAGCATTTGAGTTGCGAGCGAGACTGAAATATTGTTCAAATTAATCTATGTAACGTAACGTTAAAATTTTAACAGACATCGATTCTATGTATCCGGTAATTGAAAACTTTTTCTCGATTGAGAATAACAAACGACCTATTTATACAGTTACGTTACTTGCACGCTTTGGTAGTGTAATTTTCAGGTTTTCGCCCGGTCTTTTCCTACTGTGATATAAAGTTAAAATGAATTAATAAAAGTTATTGATGATGAAATGTTGAGTTTTAAATTCGCCTTGACCTTGTCAATTATCAGTAGGATGGACCGACGGTCGAGAATTGTGATAGCTCATATTGAGCCTGATATTCTGATGAATTAAGTTTGTAGCTAATAGGTACAATAAACTCAGCCATGGTAAATATATTTTTCGTTAAATCTATCTGTTGCAAATGATACAATATTATATTTAATGTATTTTAACAGTATGCGGTTACTTTTAGAAACTGTAATCTATCATTGACATAGAGAAAAATAAATTCCATCATGATAATGTTACAATTTTGTTTTCTTTTATATATGTTTATAACTATAACACTTTTTAAGTAGTACAAAAAAAATATGATTAAATATTAATCGAAATATTGTAGGTATCTACAGAATCATTGACGTACTTCTTTTATTTAAATATATACAAACAATCGATTAAAAAAATTGAATTCATTAAAAAAAATATTAGGTATTTATTTCTACTTCTATAAAATCGTACCTAATAATAGAATTTTATTTTGAATAATTCTAAAGTGCACAATAATAAAATTAACTTTTTTTACTTTAAGTAAAAAAAGTCAACTTAAGATATACACAAACAATTGGGTATTTTCAGCAAACTATTGAAAAAAAAGACCGAAAACAGTTAAAATGTAATGTTAACTACAAAATAAATCATTATTTTCATAAACTTTAAAAAGCGCCATCTACCAGATTTGTGTTCAACTTCTTAGTAAAATTATAGGTCAGTTAAGTGCTGCCCTCTTTGAAATAACCCTGTAAATTTTTATTGAAATCGTTCAACTATAGAGTGGCTTTTATCTACAAAGTTCGCATTAATTTGTATAGATGGCGGTTATAATATTATGTAAATAATAATTTTAACTAAATATATTTCAGCTTTTATTCCTTACATACCTTAATAAATATTTCATTCATCATGTCTAATGTATATAACCCATATATTTAACGAAAGGATGCGTAAGAATACTTTTAGATTTAAATTATGTAGGTACATTTAAAGTTTTAACTTCATTTCAGTTCAAATTAGGTAATTACTTAGATTGACTTAAAAAGTAACTATGATAACGTAACTAATATATTAAAACTAAAAGTGTTCTCGTTACTCAACCTTCATACACGACGTCAGATTGTATTAATATTATCCCAACTATTAGATATATAATGATACCCAAACAAATATTAATACAATATTAGTAAGAATAGGGTAGCCAAAGTAAATAAAACTTATTTGTGGACAACATGCAGTAATAGCAGTTATATCTTCTCAATAATTTTTTGGTCACTAAATGCGTCACCTAATCGTAACTACGTCACCGCAAGCAGTAGAAATTCTAAAAAAAATTACGTCGTCAATGCGCCTACAACTAGTGCAATTATTGATGATTAATGAGGGGGTGGTATCTACCCAGACGAGTGCTCACAGTGCCCTACAGGCGACAATCAAGGAGAGGTTAGTAATTATACTGAAATAAAAACTTATATGCCGAATATAATTTTTGAAATGACTGCTTCTACTGTACGTATACACTAAAATAACACATTACGTAGCCGTAACTAGATCAAAACAAATATGTATGTATGTATATTAAGCTCCTACCCATGCTAAACGGAACGGCTTACGTCGAAGTTGATTATGAATTCGTGAAAATGATATTTAAACTTTAATTAATACTTATTACGATGAACAAACAGAAGCATTGTGTTGAGCGAAATAGTTAATATTCAAAGAGATCGGATAATACCCGCATGTCGCACGACCGCAGAAACCGCTACCCTTTGAAAGATTTGTAGTCACCCTTCAGACATGTCTCAATGTACACTTATAGACGTAATATTATACACGTCTTTATTTTTCATTATTTAAGGTTCATTGCAATGTAATTAATAATATATTATAAAAATAAATAAGTATCTAAATTAATATATTGATATAATTATCTACTTATTTAAACTAAGTGTACATAAAAATATAATTTTAATTTTATTCAAGGAAAACTATACTAGGTACCTCAACAACAACAACAGCCTGAAAATTCCCACTGCTGGGCTCCTCTCCCTTTGTGGAGAAGGTTTGGAACATATTCCAACACGATGTTCCAATGCGGGTTGGTGGAATACACATGTGGCAGAATTTCTATGAATTTTTTCACATGCAGGTTTCCTCACGATGTTTTCCTTCACCGCTGAGCACGAGATGAATTATAAAGACAAATTAAGCACATGAAACAGCGGTGCTTGCCTGGGTTTGAACCCGCAATCATCAGTTAAGATGCACGCGTTCTAATCACTGGGCCATCCCGATTCTTACCTCTTAGGTACCTCATTAATTGCCTTTATAGTGGTATCTAAAGATACTCGTACAGTCACGGTTTGCTATCAAATCTTTTTGGTAATCTATTCTTATAAAGTAACATATTCTGTCTGAATCGTTTATCATAGCCGAGCGTAAACTATTATACTTAGGGCTAAGAAACCCCAAAGGGTGAAATAGGGGTTGAAAGTTTTTAAGGTGGACAGGAAAAGACTGACTATGACGATGTCAACGGTGCATTATCACAGATACACGATTGTTTTAGAGTAAATTATTTGGTTTTATACCATATCCAATGTTAGAAGGCAAAATTATAATGTATATATATAGGCACAAGGGACATAACATCTTAGTTCCCAAAGTTGGTGGCACATTGACGATGTAAGGAATAGTTAATATTTCTTTCAGCGTCATTATCTATGTGTGATGGTGACCACTTACCATCAGATGGCCCATATGCTCGTCCGCCAAGCTATGCGATAAAATAAAAAAAATTCTTAAGATGGTGGCCGTCTTGATGTAGCCGATACTACGGTGTTTTTGGCAATAGAATTAGATTCCGAACTTCAGTGGAGTCCTCATTTATCGTCCCTGACACAGCTCAGCAGCATAGGTGATCGGAAAAGTTATACAACTAACTGATATTGACACCGCTCGTTTATTTTGGTTATTTGGCAGTGTTATGACATATGGCATAATACTTTGGGGTAACGCTGCAGATATAGAATCTTTATTTATTTTACAAAAGAGAGCAGTCCAGTCTATTTATAAACTAGGATCTATAGACTCTCTTTGGGGTGTTTTTACAATGTTGGAATACTCACTGTTGCGTCACAATATATTTACAACAACGTTATGTATAAATATGTATATATATTATAAATATAGTAAGATTGATCACTTTACTAAAGGTATTAATTTCGGAATATTTACCATGTTTTTTATTTTTATTCGGTGGAGCTCGATATTTCGACATTATCTGCGAATGTCTTGTTCACGAGAACAAAAATAAAAAACATGGTAAATATCCCGAAACTAATACCTTTAGTAATAAAAATAACCATGTTCATTTAAAATCTTATATTGATCACTTTGATAAAATCTGTGATAATCTTTATTGTGTATGTGCACAAGAAGTAAGGATAAATTTATAACGCCAAGTTTCCGACTTCGCAAAGTCAATAAATCCTTCTTGGGGCAAGGTATCTGGATACCTATAATAAAATCCCATAGATATTTTTAACTTTGCCGTTGTGTAAAAAATACATAAGTAAAGAAAGCATATTCAATACAAGATTATACAGACGATAAAAAAGCGTGGAATTAATAATTGTTCCAGTAGTTTCCAGACAATATATATTACAAGCATATATGATTGTTATTAACTAAAATTACTGTATTTCAAATGTTGAAAAAAAGTAACTACTGAGTTTCTTGAAGGTTCTTCTCATTAGAATCTACTTTCCGAATTTCACTTAATATAAAAAAGTTGTTAAATGACGATTCAAAAGTGCTTCCAAAAGCCTTATTGAATAAAGTATATTTTGATTTGATTTTTATATTTTAGAAAAATGAAACAATTTTTTTGGGATACTGATTAAAAACTAGTAGATATGTATATATCGCTTCTGGATATTCTACTTTAAAGGGTAAAATGACAAACAAATGTAGCATGCATTTGATGACCTCCATGGTCGAGTGCTGTGTGCATCGGTTTTCATGGTTACGCCATTTTGAGATTCTGAGTTCGATCTCCAGCCGAGTCAAAATAGAAAATTCATTAGTATTTTCTATGTTGTCTTGGTTGTTAGTGGTACCGTTGTAACTACAAATTTTCAATAACACAAGTGCTTTAGCTAATTACATTGGGATCAGAGTAATGTGATGTTGTTCAATATTTATATTTATTTATTTATACAAATATTTCTAAAATTAAAGTTATATTTTAAGTTAATCTGTAAATATATTCAATTTCAACTCGAGCAAAGCCGCGGGCAACTGCTAATCGTATGTATACAATTTAATACATTTTTAAAAAAGCTCTTTAAAACCTTTATTCTACCCTAAGCACATATTGGTGAGGGCGGGTAGCATAAAAGTATGTCGATAGAATATATATAGGTATGGTAATAAATAATACCGCCTTAAGTCAGTCGAATTTAAGATTGTTATCATCGTTGGTTGACATTTGAAAAATGTAAATGATCTGTGATATCACAACGACGCGCAAGAAATATTGACGAACATACATGCAATCGTACATACATAACAAACGCAGGAAAGATCTTTGGAGAAATTGGATATTTCTGAGATAGAACTTGACAAATTACAGTTCCATAAACTGATGCATAACGTCTCATGATTACTATCGTCAACGAATAAAAAGGTAACATTCTAATAATTTCCGTTTTCGATATATTACTCATAAATCATAATATTGTCAAGAATATACTTCGTGGTAGGGCTTTGTGCAAGCCCGTCTGGGTAGGTACCACCCACTCATCGGTTATTCTACCGCCAAACAACAGTATTCAGTATTGTTGTGTTCCGGTTTGAAGGGTGAGTGAGCCATTGTAACTACAGGCACAAGGGACATAATATTGACGATTTAAGGAACAGCTAATATTTCTTACAGCGTCATTGTCTACGGGTAATGGTTCCCAGACACTTACCATCAGGTGGCCCAGATGCTCGTCCGCAAACCTATACAATAAAAAATATATTTAGCTATAAATATGACAACTGATATAAAAATGAATCAAAATATTTCTAAATGTATACAAATAAATTATAATTAAGACTTCTTCGGAACTGAAACTACTTAATTATATGTATATATTAAATAAAAAAATCGATTAATTTTCAAAACAGGCAGGTCCATAATTGTACTAAATTAAATCAAAGTAGTAATATACACTGAAGGCACGTACTGAATAAATGTCTATGTCTATATTAAAAACTTGAAAAAATCTTTTTATAGCGCTTTAATTGAATTTTTTATCCTTGCCCCTTCTAAATATTAATGTAAACTATACATAGCAAAGTATATTGATTTCAAGTAGAAAATATTGGTATCAACGTAGATTTTTAGAACGCTGAGACGCTATGTAATAATAGTATTTAATTATTATAGAAATAAAAGTTCATATTCTATAATATAGTTTTGAGTCGCACGGTCTAAAACATCCAGGACCATATATTGGGCCATATAATGCATGTTAAGCAACATTTATTATTTTCTATAATTTAACTTGGATTTGATGGTAATTAGGATTAGGAGGATTAAATTGCTGTAATAATTGGAGTTAATTTAGAATCAAGACCATATTCAGCGCCAAGTCTGAAAAACCAATATGTAATCAATGTGTGAAACAATTTCTAATGAGTCTTGATGGAGCTTATTGAAAAGGTGCATCGAATCAAGTAAGTCACACTGGTTTTGTTTTATCTATATAAGATAATTATTATTAATTTATCATAAAATAAATCAAAGGTTCCTGATCTTGATAAATCTGATCAAGGACCGGCCCTGACTGTATCAGTTACGCCGAATAATTAGGTAAAGATTGGTATCTATACAGGTCAAAACCAGACTCCTCAACGACCGTGGTTTTAATTTTTTTTTTAAAGTCCTCCTGTCTCCTCTTTTAGTAACATATTCCACTACGCTGATCCACTGCGGGTTGGTGGGATACACATGTGGCAGGATTTCTATGAAATTAGGCACATGTAACCTACATATGCCTATAGATACTTTCACGAGAGCACGAGATACAAAAAACTCGTAATCATCGGTTAAGATGCACGCGTTCTAACCACTGGGCCATCTAGGCTTAAGATATACGCATTACATCAAATGAACCTACAAATTACAGAAGTCAAATTATGTAACATTACGAACCGACGACATTGTCGATAAAATACGTATTACTGTACTACTGTACTGTAAGAACCATGCTTCTTATAGTTTTTAGCAAACCTCTATCAGTTTCAAGTATTCGCTGTGATAGTTGAGATGAATTGACTATTTATTATGCAGCTCAAATCTTAGCGTCATATTTGTTATATATTCTGATGAGTAACATATAAATAAATATAACCTGTAAAACGAACTAATTATCCAGACGATTTCATTATTCATGCTTGAAGGTTTTATAATGATAATAACATTGATATTATCTTTCATCATTATTTTATAAATTAAAGATATTTTATACATTTCTTTGATAACCTTAACATAAAATGGTTATCTTTGTTTAGTCCAAAGGTAAATTGACATTTGCTTCGTAACAGCGAAGGTTAATTAATCTAATGATTGTTTATGTGTAAGGAACAATAACCTCTGTAATTAATAAGCGATTCACACATGCGATTTGATTTCAATATTACTAATTAATAACGATTTTCCTCCTTTATTATGTACGTAATTTGAATAATAATTGTTTAGTAAGTAATTCTTATGGCTGTCCAATTGACAGCAGGGCCAATGGCCCAGCTAAATGTGATTGCATATAATTTTTTTAACTTATAAATGGAAATATTTCGAACCAGTTCGAAATACATAGTTTCTTAAGGTAACTGGAAAAGTTGTAAACGACTGATTAATTATTATAGCTGTAGTGACTCGGGTTCTATTTCCGTGTACGATAAATATGTTTCTGTAATATCGTGCATGTATTTCTAGTGATCTGCATGAATTCATTTTTGTATTAATCTGATGGAAAATAACTTTAATAAAATTATCATACGTTATATGTTAGTTTCATGATACATGCTAAAACAAACGTACTGTAGGGACAGCGAATATAGACTTATTTCATTTACACAAAGGTTAAATGAACCTCTAAAACTAACAGCGAATATGCAAAAAAATAAACATCGAAAATTAATTATGTAACATTATTCAATTTACCGCTCAATATTCTGTCATTATAATATCTTTTATGTACCGCCATTCACCTGGAATTACATAAACTCGCACACGAGACAATACATTATCTAAGTTTAACGCTGGAATATGTGGATGAGCGGTCGGTCCCAAAACGATGTTGCACAGGGACCTCCTATCATCAAAATTTACGATCTAATGTCTCTAGAGACGACTACGTCGATGGAGACGACACGATCGTCTACTGTGAGATTGACACGTTCGCAAGCGAGTAATGAAGCGAGCCGTAATGAGGGGCCCTCGAACACAACAAGGCTTATTTGTGTAACAACAAAAGACCGCCACGTACCCGCCTTACGGCTATCGTTCGTTGAAATTGTCTTTTATGTCTTAGTTGTAGTCAAGCTGCGCTTTGTCTAGGCTTGAGCAACTTAATTAATCTTGTTCATGACTTATTGTTTATTTTTAATTGGTAAATTAATTTTTGTCTTATAGGAAAAAATATATTTTAAATTAATACTTATACTGTGTGTAATTAAAGAGTACCCTCTCAGCCTAGGGAAAATAAATGATCCATTACGCTGTGCACACGTGGCAGATTTTTATTCGTCACATGTAGGCTTCCTTACGATTCTTTTCTGCATCACCGGGTTTGGAATAAATTATAAATACAAGGTTGTGAATGTTCACATAAGGTCGGATTTCAACCTAGATCATTTGGTTAAGTTTAAGCCTAAGCAGACACCTTGATTAAAAAATTCTGATCATATTTTCAATTCGTCAAATATCCAATACAAAACAAAATAAGTGACGCTTATCCTATCTTTTATGGACATGTATATTATACTGGCGTTTTAGTCTCTTTATTTATTGTTTTGTAAGCACTCTCTGGAACTACCTGAGCTACCAAAGTTTCTACTTAATCTAGTGATTATTCCAGTACAGATTACAATCGGGACAAATTAAAGAATCATAATATTTTTTATCTTAATATTTGTTGTATACATATTTAATTTCTCATTCTTGCTCATACGTATTCTTTAGCTTGCATGTCACGTGTAAAGACTTCCTTATTGGGGTGTGACACTACATATGCACCCGTCGTTCAATAAATAATAATAATGGTTTTTCTATGATTTTATAAAATAAACTATGTTCTATGTCATAAATAGAAATATATAATCCATACGTTATCCTATAAAACAAAAGGGTTATGTTACATTGGTCAGACTAAACAAATATATAGAGTAATTTATTGGATCATCGAACGAAGTAATGGCCATTTTATGGTTACCGTGACAAGTATAAACTTGGAATATATGAATATTGCATTTATCGTGTCGCCTGAAAATATAAAATAACATCGCGTACTTTGCTGTGTTTTAAACAACATGTTATTCATAATAATTGCTTTGCACAGAGACAATAAAAGAGAAAATTCTTGGTCTAGACACTTCAAACGAAAGTGTCCAAAATTCTAGCAGTTTTAGAAAACATTATATGTACACGTGATCTTTAGGTAATCTAAATACCTACAAGTATTATTTTTCCCCTTCATTCCATTTTGTTAGCAATTACGAACAATATTTAACAACAGGAAAGTAAACTGTGAAATAATCTATGCTATATAATATTGTCAATGTGACGTAACTTTCTTTGTCGGTCTATGTATCTGCTACGCTTTTACGGCTAAGACACTAAACCGAATGTATGCTGGTATGAGTTGATATGAAGCAAGGTTAAGTCCCAATGAAAGACTTTATATCTAAAACTAACGAAACTCAAACTAAAAGAATCGTTTTCATGTGAGAACCATTTTTTTAAATTTATTAACTAGGTAATAGTGTTTTTCAATACCAATACAAGTCATATTATGTCATCTTCTTATACAAAACTACTATTTGGTGGTAGGGCTTTGTGCAAGCCTGTCTGGCTAGGAACCACCCACTCATCAGTTATTCTACCGCCAAATAACAGTACTCAGTGTTATTGTGTTCCGGTTTGAAGGGTGAGTGAGCCAGTGTAACTACAGGCACAAGGGACATATCATCTTAGTTCCCAAGGAATAGTTTATATTTCTTACATCGTCGTTGTCTATGGGTGATGGTGACCACTTACCATCAGGTGGCCCATATGCTTATCCACCAATCTATACCATAAAGAAAAAAAACAAAAAACATATTCATAACAATGTGAGCACAATATGTATGCGAGTATATATTTTATTATTAACAGTAACAAGTTCTGTTCTTCAGACACAGTCAGCTAATTAATTCCTTTACATACTGAAACTTACATTCGCTATGGGGCTTTTAAAGAAACTTCTGACATTGTAATGAAATTTTATAAGCCTCAGGGTCGTAAAATGAAATTTGGATAGACTACTCAGAACATTATAGTGAAGCAAAAAAATCAAATATAACATCAAAAGCGGATGTGAATTCCCGGCTTTAGATTTGTTTCCGTATTAAAAGAAGAAGCATCTTATCGCATTACCAGAAATGTATTCGCTTTTTTTACTTCACTACATTGTCCTGAGTGCTCTACTCACCTTTTTCTGCCTGAGTTATAAGTTGTGTGTTTATTAAACATACATATCAAGAAATAAACGAGAAATAATTTCAAAGGCAAAATTATAAATGTCGAAAAAAGTCTTTTAATACTAATTTCGCATATATTAAGTGTAATTTTGTTTCATTGTTATTTTAATTGATTTCGCCGACGAAACAATTTGAGGACAAAATAATTTGGAAGTTATTACGCGGCTAAATTGAATTGGCCCATTATTTCTTGCCACATCGTCGCGCGTGATCAACACACACAAACAAAATAACTGGTAATTGTATGTGAATGTGTAAGCTGTGTATGTGTGAATATTTAATGACAACATGTTTTAGTATATTTTCATTTATGAATATACATAATATACACTGGCAAAAACAAAGTATATGTACCTTATTTAAGAATGCCATTGACTTGGAGCGTAAATGTCAATAATGTACTAATGTACCAACAATGTTTAATAATTGATATATCAATTAAACATGTATGAAAATTAACTTCATAAAATCTTTATAACTGATGTTCTGAATGGAAACAGAAAATTGATACTATGATCCTCAATTTATTTAGTTATCATTATTAGAAAATATATTTAGCATTGAATATTTAATTATTGAGGCGAGTGAGCACAGTTCATACCGTCAAACGATTTGGTAAATCTCTTAGTGGAAAACATTAAAATCTTAGTACTACAGTACTAAAGTTCAAGTATTTGGTTATACCTAAAATATAATAGTCTGTTCTAAAATTATCATCGTAAACCAAATGCGATCCCACATCACCGTACAATACACAATTATTACTCGAACTTTTAGAATGTATCTTATTCTTTTCTAAATAAGAAAGTTATGGCTTTTTTTTTCTAGCGGAAAGTGTGCTCAGTTATAAAATTTGATAAACGTATCAAATAATTGGTACCTACTTTATTTATATAGCCATTGATAGTATAAGCTGCGTTATTAAATTATTTAAAACACACAAAACCCGTTTTCTATTTGAAAAAATGTTAAAATCTTTATAACGTTATTTAAATTATCGATAAAATGGTTATGTGACTGTTGCTGATGATATTTAAATAAAAATGACTTTAACCATTTTTCTGCGACCCGATATCCAAGAAAAACACATAAAAAAACATGCAGATAAAACTTGTATTTACACATACGATATTTACATACTGCGTACTTATACCGAAATCAAAATTAAAAATAGCTACTGTACAAATCATGACCGCATGGAATGCCAGCAGCATTTCGCCGTAGAGTCGCAATTCCGAATCTCTGGACAGAAAATGTACCAGCCGTCCTGTCACCAGTGCAAGCAATAAGACGCGGTGTTATATGTTTTAGATTTTTTTTTCACTCGTAAAGTGTTTCAGCTGCAAACGGCACAAAGATTTAAATTGGAATTACAGACGAATATTTGCCCTGCTCGTTCACTTTCCGCCGTCGTTTCCCCGCCTAACATTGTTTTCTGACATGAAACGAGGTCAATGTGTCATCGCATATGTAGCGTCTCACAATAGGACCCTTCTCTGTTCCCAGCCAAGCAGTGCGAGTCCATCGGGTGTTTTCCCCCGTGATCTTCTGCAACAAGAAAAAACGGAGTAAGCCGTACGTGATTTTCTCGAGGACATCTAAATATGTCACAGCAATGTTCTATTTTTATGCGAAACTTACATTGCCAAAAAGAGATCTATGATTTAAAATATAAACATAAAAGGGAAATGAATAAAGAGGTTGCGCAAAAAGGTTGATCAAATTTTGAAAAAAAATATGAAAATTTTATAAAAAAACTGAAAAGATTATAAAAAAAGTTCATTTAATGCAATACTCTGAGCCGCACTAAACGATTTGTTTTTCTATTCTCTCTTTTCTAATGAAGCATTAGGTATTATAATTTTTAATTTATTTTATTATTTACAAAATGGTTGTTGTTTTTTTACATTTTGTTATTCTTTTTGCAAATGTTGACTACATATTATAAGTAAGCATATGGACCTGTTTGATTCTAATTATTATTGTTTCTCATATCAGTAATCCTAAATAAATAAGAGAAAATTAAACAATGTGTTTCAAGTAGTTAGAAATTTACAGTTATATTTAAAAGCGTCGCTTACCAGATATTTAGCTAAACAGTGATTAGGATTACTCTTTTTATCATTGATTTGACATTCGAAAAATAAGTTACGTTGTATAAGTAATCTCTCCCTAGAAAATATTTCAGCTTCCATGAACCCCTTGATATTTAGATTAACGTGAGCTCTGCAATTTGTTTTATATTGTTCGGTTCATTTGTTTATTCAGCGCGGATTATCAAACATGGAAAGCTTATGTCCAACAATTTTTTTACAATTTCATTTTGTTATTTGAAATTTTTTCATGTAATGATATGTTTAATAAAAATATCTGAAATTTATCCTTTGTTTTATCTATAGACTACATCACCTAACTTAATAAGGATCTGCCTGATGCTTGTGACGGTTTTCTGTTTTGAAATTTATAGCCGAATAAATTGTGTAATAAAGTGGGTGGTACACATCATCTGATTCTTCTGACGCGAAACATTGCACGTGTGAGAAGTGGTTTATATTTCCTACAGTGTTATTGTATGTAGTCAAAGATACCAAGAAAATTTACGTGCTGGTCAGCCTTAAAAATAAATTCTGAATCTCTTATTAAATTATGTATCAATGTTTAGCAATATTTAGCAATGTCTAATTAATAATTATTGAAACAAGCAGATGAATCAGAAATATATACTTTACATGTTGTATTTTATTGTTAAATCGAATAAGATCCAATTAGCCTCAAAAGTAATATTCATAACTTATTAATTTTCAATTAATAACTAAAACGGAATATAGAAAAACAGTTCATTGCGTCCATTATTACTCATGTAATTTGTAATTTATAAGTTCCTTGGGTCAGCGAGCAATTACTCGGGACTTGACCGCACGAGTATAAAAGATAACAACTAGATAGTTTACTAGATAAGACACACGAGCAGTAAAGTTCCGAACTTTTATTCCTGCATTAGCTTCTTACGTGAGGTTCTATATTTCGTTTTCTAAGACAAGGACTATATATAAAAAGATCTTTTTACATGCTATTTCGAAAACATCGAGAATTTAAACTAAATATATCACTATTGTTATTGTTAAAATTGTTTCGGCGCTAATCTCAGTAAGTACGAGATCTATTTGAATAATTCTTTTATTGCCTGATTGAGTTTATTGCGAATATAGCTTCAAGCTACGAAGTTAAAGAAGGAAAATCTCAATGTACTTTTATTTAATGAGTTGTAAAATTGAATATACTTATGTCTAGAATTCAGAATATGATTGAAATTTTATTTTTACTTTTAAGGCATAAATTAAGATTCATATAGTTAATCAAATAAATTTCGTGTATGCATGAACTTTTTTTCTATATTTAACAACAATATCAAAAATTTAAAAAGTAAGAATCTACTATCGACGTTCCAAATTGATTCTAATAACAATAGGTAAGAAACCCAGTAGTTAAATATAATTTCTACATGAATACCATAAACAAGTACCAACCAAACTATTTAATGAATATAAAAAAGAATATTTTTTTTATAAATGTTTTAATTTATTAATTGAAAAGGTAACAATTCCTTACATTCCAAGTCGATTCCAGAATAAACGTTTCTTGGTTGGGAACGCGTGACCAACTATTCTTGTTTAAATGAGCAGTGGAATTTGAAGGGCTCTTTTGTTCAAATTAAATAGGTTTTTGGGAAGAGACCAGCGCAAATTAGACGTAACTTAGTTGTCCCAGGAGGGCTTAAACTTGTTGCAGAGTAACCCTTACAGCGACATTAGTATGCTTCACAATGCGTATCGCAAGTAAATGACTCTTTTGTGTATTGTCGTCTGTCGATTCTGAAATATACGCTCAGTATAAATGTTTTTATCATCCATAATAATATTTGGAAATCAGTATACGATTGTCTTCATAGCATTATTTATTAAAGCTGTTTTTTTAACAACAATTTATTTATGATTAGTATTTATTAAACATTTTTATGATGTATATACTTTTTAATATTAATAGTCATATTGTAAACTTTATTATTCCTGGTGTTCAGCTTCTCCGTACCACATGAAGTTTTACTTATCTGTGAAAACTACGGTCGAGCAACGTGTTTGAAGTTCTCTGCTTTCAGAAGAATATATGACATAATGAAAAACAAAACATGAATTTATATATATATATATTAGGGTTACTTTTAGGCTTCCATACTTTGTAACTATTACTAAGACTCCGCTGTCCGCCCGCCTGTCTAGTCATTACTAGGCTGAATCTCAAAAACATTGATAGATGATATTTTGCAGATGATAAATTTCAGTTGTTTCTATAAGATCAAATACTAAAAAAACGAATATATTTATTTTAAGGGGACTCCTTTAAGGGGACTCCCATAAAACACACGTGATTTTTTTAATAGATAAAAATACGGAACCCTTTTTACGCGAGTTCTACTCGCACTTAACGAGTTTTTTTATCAGATAGGTAAGACAGAACAAAAAAAATTATTACAAGAAGGTAAAAAAATAGTGTTTCAATATATATATATACACTATCACTTGTTAACTTTGTTTAATATTTTTATTTCTGTTTTAATAGATACCAGTAAGATATAAATCTAGTCAGAGAGGTGTGTGTGATTTCTAGGAATACTTCGAACGCAACGTTAAATTACAAAGCTTTAAAGTCTGTTTCTAACGAAAAATGTATAGTTCGTCCGGCCATTAGTTTTGTCCCATAGCGTATATATGCTGCTAACGTTTTATTTAGAAGTCCCCAAGCACTGTCCGTTCGTTTCCGCATTCTGTACATAGTCCCCAAAGACGGTAAGACAACGCGGCTTACTAAACTTTATAGTCCTCTATACAGCTTTTGTCCTCTATGTTTTTCCAGCCTTTCAAAATCTACCATTTACCCAAATATGTACTGAAGAAAATATACAGACACAATATTAAAATCTGTGATTGACCAGTTTTCAAAACATGGGAAACCTAATCTATTTAATTTTTTAAGAAGTTTCATAGCTATTGTAAATGATACCTATGTCGGAAAAAGTTGAGATTTGTGTCTATTTGTGATTATGTGTCTATCTGAATAACCGTGGCGGAAGTATGTGATTTTTTCTTGTGATAAGTTTAGTAGAGGACTTAGTAGATTTTCATTCTTTAGCTACACTTTTCGTCCTACGGCAACTAACAACTACAACAGCAATAACAGCTTGTAAATTTCTACTGCTCGCATTGGGAAATTTAGGCTAAGACCTCTCCCTTTGAGGAGATATTTTCTCAAATTTCTACTGCCCGCAGTGGGAAATTCAGGCTAAGTCCTCCTCCCTTTGAGGTTGATGAGGAGATGTTTCCTCATGATATTTTCATGTTTAAATTAAGCACATGAATATTTAGTGATGCTCGTCTGAGTTTGAACCTGCAATTATCGGTTAAAATGCACGCGTTCTAATCACTGGGCCATCTCAGCAGTGGCAAGCGATGATGATGATTGTAAATGTTTGACAATGACATTACTTTTTTTAATTCGAGTTGAGTAACTTACCCCAGTAAAAAATAAAAAAGTTTTGAGGTATCGTAAAAATATGACATATATCTTCTATCAGTTCGGTCAGGAGTCAGTCGAGGCCGTAATCATCACCCATAGTATAAAACAGACGAGCAAATATGTTATCTATGATTAATATGATATCAAGTACCTGCCTGCCTGCCTGCGCACTCTAAACCACTCTTGTGAACGTAATGAAAAAATATTGAAATAAATTAAACAAATTGTGTATATAGTAACCCAGATGGAACTACAGAAGCCTTATAAGTATTAATATTATCGATTTATAGTTGCTTTAAGTCCTGAGAGAATATCGCTAGGTAAAGTTTTTGACCTACTACTTTCATACTTTTGCTCGTGAGACCGTAGAAACGAATGTTAGTTAAGCTAAGTATGTGCTTACTAATACAAAATTATATTATTAACTAGTAGTGGCCCGTGGCTTCGCTCGCTTTTAATTTGTGGGTTGTCATGCTTCAAGCAAAAAGTAGCCTATGTCCTTTCTTAGAGTTTAAGTTTGCTTCATACCAAATTTCATCAAAATCGGTTCAGCGATTTGATCGCCAAGAACGTCAGACAGACAGAGTTACTTTCAACATTTATAATATTATTATATAAATGAAATTTTAATTTGGTGGTGTTAAATAGGCTACGATAAGTGGTCACCCTCAACCAACAACAAGGTTTAAAGTGTTAGCCTTACGCCGTTGAATGTTATGTTAGTACTTTGTGTCTGAAATTACACAGAGAATTACCCCCTACCCTAACATTATACCGCCAAAAAATCAATACTTTGTATCACGTGATCACTTGTCACTGTCTTGCAATTTTAAAATTATACTAGCTGTGCCCGCGACCTTGTACGCGTTTGAATATAACAAAAAAATAATATTATTGTAGTCTAAGTTACTCCTTATGAGATCAGTTATCTGCCAGTGAAAGTCTCATCAAAATCGGTCCAGCCGTTCCAGAGATTAGCTGGAACAAACAAACAGACAAAAATTGTAAAAAATGTTATTTTGTATATGTACTGCGTATACATACATATGCATTGAGTAAAAAAGGGCTATTTTACTAATTACAAACAGACTCACCAATTGTAAAATAATTATGTATATATATTAAGGATTCCTTCATCAATACAATTGGCTAGAACAAATAAAAAAAAAACAAAAGCGCGAGGAACTGAATTAAGCCGCCATTAATTTTTCCTTTTGGGCGCGGACTATAAGTTCGATATTGGCGCGACTTGTAATTTGTTATTTGTGTTTTATTTGGCTTTGTAAGCTCAACTGAGTAAGTAATTTACTTCAATATGTATGATTTGGTGATTTATTTGTTTCAAGATAAATTCGAAATAAGAACAATTTTTGGTTTATTAGTAAATTGTTTAAAGTAATTTATATTCTGGTCTTGTTTTAATCTATTTCACTTCTGTATGCTACATATATAGTCTAGTAATGAGGTCATGTTATTTGATATTAATAAATTCATTTATAGGTTTAAGTTGACAGAGGGTAGGTACTATGTATCTACCAATTAAATCCAGAAGACAACTTGGTAACCTAATTTCTTACAATATTCATAATTATTTTATGTGTAATGTTACCAAGGATCATATATATAATAAAAATAATAACCTAATTTACATTAACACTGACAAAAGTAAGGATATTAAAATTCATAGTTTAAACTGAATAAAATGACAAAACCTATGCCCTCTTACTTAAATATTATACATCAAAATATACAGGGCATAGGTGGCAAAGATCATGAAATAGAATTATTTTCAGAAAATTACAAAACTCATGTATTTTGTTTCACAGAGCATTAGATTAAAAGTTTTGACATATTTAATATCCCAAACTTTAAATTGTCAAGTACATTCGTAAGAGGGAATGCTATTCGCGGTGGGTCATTAATATTAGTACGGAATGATATCATTTGTAAATCTCGAAAATAATAAATAAATAAAATAAATAAATAAATATGAGACAACATCACATACATTACTCTGATCCCAATGTAAGTAAAAAGTAAGGCATACAGGAAAAACATGTACTTGCGCAAACCATAGGCGATCTATACATACAAAAGTATATATAGATAACCAAAAGGATGTTTTTGTATGTGTGTCATCGATAAATTCAGAAACTATTTGATCGCCAACAGATGGCCCTTACGTGTATCACGATGCACTTATATTTCGATCAACCGATAATTATAAAATATGAAATAAAAAATGAAAATCTAGGTATTCAAAAAGCATAACAACTAACTTAATTTCCGTCATATGCCAATAAACATAAAATAATCACAACAATAATAATTGTCATTTTAAAATTAGATAATTATTATAAATTACATATATGGGAAGAAGTGATTAGCTGTTCTGATTATAAGAAAGTAAACAATAATCATTATTGGTAAGTATACTCATAACTCCAATAACAATGAATCTTTAGTATAAAATGTAAACGTAAGACACATAACCAAAAAAAAAACAACTTATTTATATAAATTGAAACCACCATGCCATTGAAGAAATAGAAGATCGGAATATCAACAATATATGCGTAGCGTCATCCAAAAGAGTTACGGAAACAACACACCAACAAGAAATACGTTTAGAAACAAATAGAATCCGAAATTCTACTTTAAGAGCTGCCAAAACAGTTAGTCAACGAAATGATCAAGTTCCAGATCTTCGAACAAGCATCTTTATCGAGAGATACTGATAAACCTGACAAGCCCAATGACTGGATGATGAACAATTAAAATAGACTAAGTCAAGAACTAGAACCAATCTCAATAAATCAGCCTTCAATTACTATATAGGTTATGATAACAAGATGAATCCCGATGTGATCATTGGTTCAATGAATATAGTATGCCCATATTGTCACGGTAAATAAACTGATGGTATATGCTACTATACTGGTAAAATGTATTTACCACAACTGGTTGAATCACCAGAACCTCTTCTTACCTACGTGACGGGAACTATTAAGGAGTCTAAATATTTCCTTCAGTATATTAGAAATTACAATTCATGCTTTTAAATGACATCTTTTGGAGCAACAAATATTGTACAATACAATAATTTCGCGTCTACGTTTAAAGTGTATCATATGATTGGTTCACTTCTTCCAGTATCTAAATAAAATCCCCAATCTCTGGACATTTATTTCACGGACAACGTAGAAAAAAATTGATCTTCGATGCATGTACCACAACTAATCGAGAAATAATCGCTAAATTTAGGATTATGCCTAAAACTGCTCTAAAAGTGAAAAAACAAATAATTCAAAGTAATTATCAATGCAGATAGAACGCAGAGCATAAAAGGCGTATTAAAGCTTCCATAGCTCCTGAAGTCACAGCTGTAATTGTCGGTACAGAAATTACATAACGAGGTATTGTTATCACTAAGCGAAACAAAAACAATCAAGGTGTCGCTAAAAAATACCAATCGTATGACAATTATTAAGATTATCCAATTATGATTATGCGAGCAGAAGATGGATATCTCGGACTGTATCAAAATAATCTCACGACTGGCTCTGTGACATCGAAGAGTTTGATTTTTATACGTATCGTATATATACGAACGATCAAATTACATTCGATGCAACCAATCAAAACTTCAAGCCAAAGGGTACATTTATTTACGTGATACATACAGATGACAAGGTTGTAAATGTAATAACATCGATATTTGATAGAACCGGATAATAGAGGACGTTTTGTGTGATACAATCTTTTCTAGACTATAGAAATATAATTAAAATTTTCATCGTACCAACTTTACATCGAGATTACACCAACAAAAACATTCTCATAAATCATATCTATTTCCGGATTCAAAAAAAGAAGATATGATCTTGATAAATAAGTTTATGGGTGTTATGACCAATCTGCATCTATCGAGAACATCATTGACGAATATTAAATGAAATAATTTTTAAGTATTTGATTAGAGCTCGAATGTTTCTTGATTATTTGTACATTCTATCAGTAATTAATTACAAAATGAAAAATTAAAAAAATATTTTTCTACGACTAATGCCCAGCGAAGCTCATTTAAAATCATCTACATTAGATGCAGCTAGATTATTAAATAAACATGTTTCTAAATGCGTTATTGATTTTTCTTTTGAAACAGTTTCTGCAATAGATGTTATAAAAGTATTTAAAACACTCAATATTAAAAAAAACTAACGACGTATGGGGCATTTCGGTAAAATTCATAAATAACATCATACACGATATTGCTCAGTATATAGCAGTAATTTTTAACAAGAGTTTGGACACGGGTTCATTTCCTGACTTGTTAAAATGTAGTAAAGTCTTACCACTTTTTAAGAATGGAAATAGGAGCGATCCCAGTAATTACAGGCCTATTTCAATACTCTCATCTTTAAGTAAAATTTTCGAAAAAAATTATTTTAAATCAACTTCTTATCCATTTTAGTACAAATAAAATTTTTCATAGTGAACAATTTGGTTTTACAAGAGGTCGATCAACAACTGATGCGGGAATTGCGCTTCTTAAGCATATTTACGATGCTTGGGAGAAATCACAGAATGCTATTGGAGTATTCTGTGATTTACCTAAAGCATTTGATTGTGTAGAACACGAGACGCTTCTTTATAAGCTCAAATATTACGGCGTTAAAGGTAGGGCTCTTGATCTCATTGCTTCATACTTAAGTCAAAGAATCCAGCAAGTTTTCATTAATGAAATAAAGTCTACTGGATCTACGCTAAAAATGGGTGTTCCACAAGGTTCAATTCTGGGTCCCTTTCTACTCCTAGTATATATAAATGACCTTCCTTTCTTTGTTAAAGGTATTTGTGATATAGTATTGTTTGCTGACGATACTTCACTGATTTTTAAGGTTGACAGGAAAAAAACTGACTATGACGATGTGAACGGTGCCTTATCACAGATACAAGATTGGTTTAATGTAAATAATTTGGTTTTGAATACTCAAAAAACAAAATGTGTAGTTTTTACCCTACCCAATGTTAGGAAGCAAAATTATAATATATCTTTAAGCGGTGGCCCGCTTGATGTAGCCGATACTACCGTGTTCTTGGGAATAGAATTGGATTCCAGACTTCAGTGGAGTCCCCATTTGTCGTCCATAACAGGGAGACTCAGCTTCGCAGCATACGCGGTTAGAAAAGTTAGACAACTAACTGATATTGATACCGCTCGTTTAGTTTATTTTGGTTATTTTCACAGTATTATGTCATATGGCATATTACTTTGGGGTAACGCTGCAGACATTGAATCTGTCTTTATTTTACAAAAGAGAGCAATTCGGTTTATTTATAATCTTGGAGCTAGAGACTCTCTTCGGGATGTTTTTAACAGAGTAGGAATACTCACTGTTGCGTCGCAATATCTTTACAACAATATCATGTATATTCACAGTAACATTGATAACTTTGATAAAATCAGTGATAATCATTGTATATGCACTAGAAGTAAGGATAAGCTTATAACGCCAAGTTTCCGACTCCGCAAAGTCAATAAATCTTTCTTGGGGCAAGGTATCCATTTCTATAATAAAATTCCACAGACATTTTTAACTTTGCCGTCTCGTAAATTCAAATCGTTTATAAAAAATACATTGGTGAAAAAAGCGTATTATTCGATACAAGATTTTGTAGATGATAAAAAAGCGTGGAATTAATACCTGTTGACTTCCAGGCAGGATATATTAATTTAATAATTGTATTAACTTAAAAATTAACTAACATGACTGTATTTTTTTAAATGTTGAAAAAGAGTAACTACTGAGTTTCTTGCCGGTTCTTCTCGGTAGAATCTACTTTCCGAACCGGTGGTAGCTTCACTTAATTGTTAAATGACGATTCAAAAGTGCTTGTAAAAGCCCACTTGAATAAAGTATACTTTGATTTTGATTTTGATTTTGTAAGGCAAGGTATCAATCACATCAAAATACCAACAATTCATATCTATCGTAGGTCTGATTGTTATTTAATTGGAAATAGTATGGTTATAGTAAAGTAGTAAAGTAGCAAGCCTGTAAATTTCCCACTGCTGGGTAAGGCCTCCTCTTCCATTAAGGAGTTATTTTTTTGGAACATATTCCACCACGCTTTTCCAATGCGGGTTGGTAGAATGCACATGTGGCAGAATGTCGATGAAATTAGACACATGCAGGTTTCCTCACGAAGTTTTCCTTCACCGCCGAGCACGAGATGCATTATAAACACATATTAAAAACATCTATATATAGTGTTGCTTGCGTGGGTTTGAACCCGCAATCATCGGATAAGATGCACTCGTTCTAACAACTGGGCCATCTCAGCTCTAGTATGGTTATGATAATTGTATATATGTATAATATACTAACATAAGATATATAAAATACAGACTCGTGACATAATATAAATAACTAGCGATCCGGCCCAGGTTCGTACGGGTGCAATACTGATACTAAATATATTATAGAATTTGTTTATTTACGACCTTATATTAGACACTTCTAAAATTATCAACAACAAAAACAGCATCCTGTAAATTTCTCGTTGCTGAGCTGAGGACTCCTCTCTCTTTAAGGAGAAGGTTTGTAACATATTCCATTACGCTGTTCCAATGCCGGTTGGTGGAATACACATGTGGCCGAATTATTTTTAAATTAGATAGATGCTTGTTTCTTCACAATGTTTTCCTTCACCGGCAAACACGAGATGAATTATAAACAAAAAATATTAAAGAAACCGCATCAAAATCCGTTACGTAATTTTCAACATCTATGCATACAAAGGGACAGACAGCGGTAAGCTTACCGCGACCTATGTAATATATAAGAATAATCATATACATATAAATTAAAGAGCAATAAGCATACAAGCCATTTTGAATCGTCATTTTACAATTAAGTGAAGCTACCACCGGTTCGGAAAGTAGATTCTACCGAGAAGAACCGGCAAGAAAGTCAGTACTTACTCTTTTTTAATATTTAAAAAATACAAAGTCATGTTAGTTAAATACAATTATTTATATTTATTTTATAAAGATAGTAATAATAATGATAATTTATACGCAATACAATTTATATTACAATAGTTAAATGACAGTGCAAATGAATTGCACATACATACGCCACCATCTCCCAAAATGTGCTATCGAACATAGGAGCCATCGTTTATCAACATGTTCACAGTTTTTAAGTAAGTTACCGACGAATAGTTCGTCGCGACCATAACAGAAACGCATCAAAACTTTGAAATTTTGATTACTTTACAAACTCGCCTCGCAGTGCGTATAGGCTTTATCGACTTTCTGACAATTTTCAAAGTTGTAAAAAGTTTATCCGCGCGAATGTAACATGTCAGTTGCGTCGAAGTAATAAATATCGTTAGTATAATCCGAAAATTCCATTATAAATCCTTCAGTATGTAGATTATAAGGTTCAATTTTGTCTATCTGATTGTTCTGTTTGAGATAAGTTCGTCGGTTTAGATTCTCTGCTATCTCGTCAGCGTTTTACTGTTATTATGTTGGTAGCTATACACAGAAGTGGCTTAAGGATGAATATAATTTTACGGAAATTGACTTTGCGGTATTCTGGAGTTACGCTTATAGCGTCTTACTGTTATAATATTATATGATTAAGGTTATATTACTTAGAGTTTTTATTCCAAGGTATTATTCCCCATTATTAGGTTCATTATTCCTTGCTTACTTTTAGAAATTAGAATCATTTCGCTCTTTATTACAGATCAAATTCAGATGTTACAGCTATTGCCGTCATAATTTTACTTAATTATTACTGAATTATTTTTTACGTAGTGGTAGGTACGTCATCAATCAATATTGTTGCGATTCGAATTGAAGGGCTTACACCATAGAGACAAAAGTTGCTTGCTCAAACTTGTTGGCTTTATATATACCACTGAATGATGCGGACCACTAACCATAAAGCAAACGTTTAATAATATACCACCCATACATAAATAAATATAAATAAATATTGTACAAAACAAGATACATTACTCTGATCTTAATGTAAGTAGCTAAAGCACTTGTGTTATGGAAAATCAGAAGTACCGCCATCACAGACACCCATACCCAAAACAACATTGAAAACTAATGGACTTTTTCTATATCTTTTATAGACTCGGCCGGGAATCGATCCCGAGACCTCGGAGTTGCGTACCCATCAAAATCGGTGTATGCACTAGTCGACTCGAATCCTCCTCCAAAATTCCTTTGGAGTTGTCATTATAATAAAAAAAACTATGATCAGTCCATTGGAGATAATTATATTTTTTTTATGAATGAAATGAATACAAATATTGCATTAATATTGAAATATAAATTATCATATGGATAGAATAATGATACCTAAGAAGTTAACTTCAAAAGCAGATGTGCTACCAATCTTCTGAACAACTGAAGCGAAAAAATAATATTCTTATCTTGATGTTAACAAAAGATATTATTCCAACTGACTTGCCAATATTCAACCCTGCTTGGGGAGATTGGTATGCGCTTCTTTGTTGTTACGAAAGTTCAGTGCATTTTAAATATAAGGAGACACATTTATTTTATTTCAATTGTCAATACAATAGTTGGCACTGTAGATTATTGTCAAAATAGCAATTTGATGTTCTATTACAATAGCTAGGGTTCGCTCAGTACTCAAAATTCGGCTTACTTAGATCTTTATATTAAATTACATATGAAGAAAGATAAAATTCCTATCTTTGCCTTTATATAAAGATTGTTTTTTTATTGCCTACGTCATTCAATATTTATGACAAATGACACTGGTGTCAAATTTGATTAAAGTTGAAAATAATGTATATAAATAATATTATTTTAGCGGGTACTATATTTAAGAAAATAGCGTAGACTATATTATTTTAATAATTTATATTATTTTGCCAATAATAAGGTTATTATTATATTGTGCCAACAAATAACGAGATTAACTGCGTTAAGATATAAATTGAAACCAATTTGAATATCCATTATTCAATTTCTCCCAAATTATTATCAAAGTAAAAACAAATTGGAAGTAATGAAAATAAAACAAAAACGAGAGAAACAATCAATTAATTTATTCAGCGATGGATGAGGCGAAATTAAATAAATGTAATAACAGCGATAAAACTCGAATTTTGTTCTTTGTTCATTTACGAATCACGAAAACACTTTCAGTTTCTTCAATTACTTAAAACATTCCCCAATAGACGCTTTTCATTTGTGATGTTTAACCAAGGGATCGACTTTTCGATTGACTTGAGCGGTTCAAAGGACGGAGGGATAGAATTAGCACGATGCGGGGTGCAGCGGAGGAACAGTCACTTCAAAAGGAATATAATTTTCCCATTTTCTTAGAAAAATCCTATTCAACACTTGAAATAACATTTATGATTCGAGGGTGAGATATACACATTGTTAAATTTTTGAAACAATTGTTCCACTTAAATTTACTAGTTTGATGTCTTGCGTACATTTATTAACATTGCATTATTTATTATTGAATAATATTATGTCATTTTATTGTTATTATTGTTGAACAAATAACAGAATAACTTACTTAAAGAGTTTAAAAGTTTTTCACTGTCTGTATTGAATTACAATTAAATAGTTGAAATAAATTTAAAAATACTTTGGAGGATCAGTCTCGAATAATGTATAACTTGTTTTGAATCATTCCAGAATTATATCATTATGTTAAATGTTAGTAATAGTCATATAGTAACAGCCTGTACATTTCCCACTGCTGAGATAAGGCCTCCTCTTCCATTACGGAGAGGGTTTCGAACATATTCCACCACGCTGTTCCAATGCGGGTTGGTGGAATGCACATGTGACAGAATTTCGATGAAATTAGACACATGCAGGTTTCCTCACGATGTTTTCCTTCACCGCCGAGCACGAGATGAATTATAAACACAAATTAAGCACATATATATAGCGGTGCTTGCCTGGGTTTGAACCCGCAATCATCGGTTAAGATGCACGCGTTCTAACCACTGGGTCATATACCTACGTCATACAGTAGAAACAATGACCACGTATATAAAATTCTATTGCAACACTCAAATCAGAATACAATTCGAGAGGACATTCATTAAGGAAAGTGTTAATTGGAAAACAATTGAATCGTCACAAAAAACGCCACGGTAACCAATTATCCGACTCTTAACGTTTGCTAATTGAACGCATCACAATGCAGACGTCAGTGTTCCCACTCCGACGGCGTTTACGATTCATTGAATAAATAAATAGCCTCAGCTTACTGTTCAGCGCCTCCCAGGCGGATTATTTTGTTACGATAAAATTAAACGGCAAATTATCGAAACAAAAATCGGGATTATTACGTAATTTTACGTGCATGATTTTTCATTAATTGTTCTTGAGTCTGTTGATTTTCAATTTCATTGTAAAAATAAAGCATTTTGAACAGGAAATTATGAAAAAAAATTACTAAGTTCTTATTCTGATATCAGTTATTTGTTTATACAAGCAATTATATGTGACAACATCACATACATTACTCTGATCCCAATGTAAGTAGCTGAAGCACTTGTGTTATGGAAATCAGAAGTAACGACAGTACCACAAACACCCAGACCCAAGACAACATAGAAAACTAACGGTAATCTACATCGACTCGGCCGAGAATCGAACCCGGGACCTCAGAGTGGCGTATCCATGAAAACCGGTGTACACATCACTCGACCACGGAGGTCGACAAATTATAAATGAAACAAGATTATAAAGATAGTTCATTTGAGTGTTACATAGAACACAGTTTAGGTTCAAAATGGTTCGTCGCATATTAGTTCTGAAGGTGGCAGTTGGACTGACGTAACGTTGGTTACATACTAGTTAATGCATGGCCATGCACTATTCGGATGTTAAGCGTCTATAGCTTACCAATTGGATAATACCGACGACTTTGAGTCGGAAATATTTTACGTTATCTTGCTTATATTGCGAGTGATGTCTCGTTAGTCTTGCGACTAGATAATACAAACGCAGATTCCGATGTGATTTCAATCATCATTTTGTTGAGAGTTTTTGTTAAAATATTATTCATTATCATTTTGGAGTCATAAAATTGGCATTGTTTATACTCCCGTTCTTCGGAAAGCACGTTAGGTTGTTATTACTTTGAACTCTCTCAGACTATCAGCGCACCATAAAAAGTTACATTGTATTGCGACTTCCTTTGAGAATTGTCGTTATAGTCGGTCAAGCGGATACCATCAGTTTAAGGGCGAAGCAACGGAATCTAACAGCCTCGTTGGTGTTGTGGGTAACTTTTTAGACTGCAGGTTCCGAAAATTTCAGTTGGATTTCACCCATCGTTTCATGTTGCAACGCTGAATCGCTTGTCCAAAACAAATCCCTCATGAGAGCATTTAATATCCAAGAGAAGCCCAGGATATGAGAGAACCCCCATAACACGCCGATGCTTATGGCGGTAGGAGAAGACCCGAATTTAGCCAATCTTCACACTGGCCTTCTGTGTCAGAGTAGGTTGGTGAAAACACTTTTCTCCATGTTGTTTTGATGTTTTCTCATGTTTTCACACTCGTATCTCGGAAAGCGCATAAAATCAAGGTGTTAATGTGCCAGAACAGTTTCTTCCATCGAACCGACCATTCCTTTGATCTATGAAAATCAAGTCACCTTTGAAAATGGTCATCGAGACTGAAATCGTTGCAGACCAGTATAATCGGTTTATAATATTCCTAACAAGTTTTGTTTGTTATGTGGGAAATTTACGGTGAAATATTACTGCGAATGTTATGGAATTTTCAAATTTTGATAGCTGGCATTTATAATGAAAAAAGTTATAAAGTATTTTTTATATATTGCATATTTTGGAGAGATACCTTAGTATGACAACGTGAACTAAAATTGACGGTCCAAATTGACAAAACGATACAAAATCAGTATGTGTACTATTTAAAGATTTATTTGACTATCTATAATAGTTTATCCTTTACCATCATGTTAGGAAAATAATCTATTTTTATTATTGTAAAATTATTTATAGGTCATCATTTAGCCTTATTGAAACAGGCTTTTTATTTGAGACTTACTACGTGTATATATTACTTTATGTAATCAATATTATAATAAAGACTAATAGTATAAGAAATACCTATAGTAAGTACAGTTAATGCAAACCGACATTAATGGATTTATAATTCATATTTGTAGGGGACACATATGTATATACATATTATTAAAATGTATATACTGTTAACAAGTGGAACATAGGCACCCAGCTGTTGTTGCATATAATAACAACTCTCAATAATATATTATATCCTAATTTATTTACCTATACTTTATTATTTGTATAATGTATTATTTATAATTACGTTATTCGTCATGTTTGTTAAATTAACAGTAATTTAACCTCACTAGTTCGTCAACGGACTTCCGACTATTTTTTTAAATGAGATACGACGCGCCAAAAGGGACGCCATGCGGTATTTTAAAATAAATATAATAATAATACCTGTATAACAATACGCTGCACTACTATATGAAATTGAGAGTGTCTTAAGTGTTTTATTTTCTTAAAAACCCATAAGTGTCAACAATACCTATATTTGAGTAAACCCTTTTTTGGTTCGTGATATTTGGATTTTTTTTGCAACAATAGCAAATTTTTCATCACTGCGTTTGGATTGGTATCAAACGTGTATTGATGCTACTTCCAGTACCACTTCCAATTTAAGTGTTTAGTGAACAAATGTAATTACGATCTCAAGCGATGTTACGTCACAACACTGAATACATTCATAAAGTAAGGTACAAAGAAGATTATGTTTTTTTTAAGCTTATTTAGAGTAACGAAACAATATGTGATATATTTTAAATATGTAAAAATACTGAAATTTGTTATTTATAATCGTGATCCTCATTCACTTCTCCTTATATCCTGCTGGATTAAACATGTGGAGCCCCCGCATCCTAGGGAATGCATTTATCGAGGTCTCTTTACACTTTTCTAACTTCCTACATTACCTAATGTATTTAAGACTTGTACGTCTAGAAAGGAGAAATGATGACAATTGTCTTTGTGGATACTTTTCTGGTAGATTGGTGACTTGCCAAACTTTACTGATATACTCCCCGTGTTGTTTAGGCGTTAATTAATGAACTGTTTGAAAATATATTACATAATATTTTTTAACTATTAAAGGAGACGCAAATCGTCGCTCAGTGTATCTCAACGTTTTATGTAAAATATTTCAAATAATCCTCAAATTACTATGTAATCATTGCATATGTTATTCTGTTATAAGGTTACAGCGAATTTGCAATTAATATTTTCTAGTTGACTGCACTGGGACATCTACTGTTGATTTTATTCATGTGTACATCTTGACATGGGTCATAATATCATTAACATTTAAGTAAAGTTCATAACACAAAAGTTCACGCATGAGATTACCTTTAAATAATCTCCATAATTTATTATGATGATATTAATAAATAGCTAGGTACCATTAATTATACCTTACTAAATTCGACACATAAATTTTATATACATTTAAGTAGATATAAGCACACGCTAATATAATCACTAACAACAAAGTTGTACTATGAGTACAAATATTTCATACGTTCATAGTAATTTACGAAATAGCATGTGATAGGTGCTATCAGCCGCCAATAGTCATTGGGGAAAGTGGATTAGTTCAGTTGATTATATTGGAATTGTGTTACAGTTATTGTCTTATATAACAGATATGTGGAATCATTGATGCCGCGAACACGCGATACAAAGTCGAGTATCGTAAGCCATATCATATGAATTATGTAATCTGCTACACTGCGATATTGCTATTTTTTTATTGCAGGTGCAATATATATGTGCCAATTATATTTTGCGCTTCACGGATAACTCCAACTCGTATGCCATGTTGGTATACCCCATTACGGTCTCTCATGCCGTTTTCACCACCGATTTACACTCAGATCTACAGCTCCTGAGGCAAAGGATTTTTCTGAGTATATACTGAGTCGGGTGTTAAATAAATATTTGGTGACATCTGGAGACCAATTGTATATTACTAATTCACTATAGCTACATAATTAATACTGATAATATATAAAACATATTTAGTATCATTATTTGTTGGACTTGAAACGTGTTTTATGTTAGAAATCTATTGTAGGGACCCCGTTCCGTTTTAGGCCCTAGGCTATACGAGGGTATGGACCCGGTGTGGTGTAGATAAACTTTATTGCTTTTGTTTTTTTTTTATATTTTTAAAACTAAAATTAATAAACACAGATTACAAAAACAGAAGGAATTTAGGGCGCGAGGCACAACATAGAAAAAGAACAAAAACGAATACAAATCAAAAAGCGAATGCTATTTCAGAAAAAAATTGAGTTAATAAATATGAATCATTACGAATCTTCGTCATTAGATATTGCTAGTTCAGAAAATAATTAAATTTATGTTGCTATATAATCATACCTATACATATAAGTGATTGCTTTATTTTCAATAAAACAATAATCAATTTTCGGAATCCATCAGAAATGTCCCACACAGTTCAAAGTTCAAGTGTTAGATAGCTGTCTATCAACAATATCTGAATGAATGTAAACATGTTATGTCCACAAATTAATAATTACGTCAATACTATTAGTATATACGACAAAAAAATGTTACAGTAAACAAATCTCAAAAGACTGAAAATATTTAAAATTTACAACGCGACAGACAGGCCGACCAATGGAAAGATAAATAACAAAGTATCACTATAAAGACTTTTATAATGAATAGAGGAACAATTCCTTTACCTGTACACAAATTGTATACACCGCTGTTCGCTTTGAACTGTTGTATCGTGTTAAAGAAATTATTCAGGTCGAGCAACAGGCATAGACTTTGTTAGTTCCTATTCGTTACCAGCCAGAACAATTTGTGTTCGTTCATTTTTTTTGATTATTAAAGCTTTCATTCATATCTCTTTTAATTATTTTCGGAAACGGCCGCTACCACCAGGACACGGGTTTCATTTTAACGTATTTCTGTACACAAAAACAAGGTTTTATAATTCGTATTGCTTTTTAGGCACCAAATTTTGAATTATTTTGTATTTTCTAACAATAAACAATAATATAAACGCTTATTTATATTGCTTGTTCTCTAATCTATTAATCAAAAACTTAGCGTTTATTCAAAACAATTGGAGTTTGACGAAACCAATTTTCTATAGTTTTGTTTACGTTTTTATTTATTTTTTCTTGTACAGCCGTACCACTCTCTAACCAGCCAGCAACTGTTTTTCGTTCTTTTTTATTAAATCTTTGTTAAATTTCACACAATTTGCAATATTTACATATAAAATATTGCAAAAGAGAATAATAAAAAACAACTAAAATAAAGAAAGCTTAGGACTAAACACTGAAAAAAAAACTAAATTAGTAAAATGCAAAAACAAAAAGTGTTGTGCAATTGGCGGACTTATGGCTAATTAGCCAATGTACAATTTTGTAAATTCTAAACAAGTATCCTCTTTATTTTTCTGCGCATCTACGACTGGAGCTTTTCAAAATATGACCATAAGCGATTACTACGTGCAGCTATCGTTCCATAATCACTAGGACAGTATTAATTTATAAGATAGACGTAATATTTTATGTAATTATTTTACGTAATTTTTTTCATGGTCGAATATCGTCTAAAGGATAGATGACGTTTATTTTCCGATACTCTTGATCCTCGACAAAGTTTCACGAAGCTTTCGATCGGTTTTCATACATTAACTCAGCGGCCTACTTAGCGGCTTGCCAAATGGATCCATTATAGTAATTTAGTATACTGTTCGCTCCCGATCCTCTACATAGTGGGGGATTTACTTCAGAATATTGTAAACTATAATTACATAGAACGAGGCTGATGATGAGAAAAATGTCGAGACTAAGTAGGTTGTATACGGTGTTCTTTAATTTATGTAAATTTTTTTTTCTATTACGAAGTACGTTATTGGGTTATGCAGTTTGCTTAAATTGTTAGTTTTTTGTGTTATTATCAAATTACGATCAATATGATCATTAATCTTAGCATTTACAATAAGACGTCACTAGGAATAGAGAATGGAGGACTATTTCAGATCAGATCAGAAATTGAAATAATATATATTATTACGTTTAGTTTTTTAACTTTTTTTATAAAAAGGCACTTAATTGTATGTTTCAAATAATACATAACAAATAACTGTCGTAAATCGTGGTATTGTTAACTAACAAATCGATTTTACAGATAAGAAAAGCACAACATTTTTATATAAATGAAAAGCGAAACTATTAAATACATTAATTGTTTTCAGTCAAGTTAAGGAAATATTAGTCTAAAATATTCCTTATCGCAATGGAATAAGAGCTAACATATATTAAAGTATTACCAGCAAACATAGCTATTCGAAAGGGGCTTTGAGGCAATGTTAATATACTAAACCTACTTCATGGTTCGTCTCATACTATAAAAATGTTATGACATGCTTCATTATATAAACAGGGTAAGCGCCGGTAAGGTTGACAAGCTGTGTTTTATACGCAATATGGAACGCGAAATTTATGCAAATACACTGTTAAGCAAAGTATTGATTTTTTGACGTTCACAGACGGAAAAGATACCTTCAAGTAGGCATTAGTTTTAAGGCTTCCTTTAACAGAAGTGCTCCGTTACTTACTGCGAAACTTTGGTTCAGCCAAGCACTATGAATCATTGTAAAATGACAATCTAAATGTTCTTTTAAGAGTCTACTTGGATGGAGTATATCTTTATTTTTATTTAGTATAGTAAAATAATATGGCATCCTATTTTTGCCTACGATTCACACATTTTCGAAAATCGTTTGTAATTAAATGTATTTTTGAATATTCATGGTTCAAATATTGCAAAAAAAATCTAGATTAAACAATGTATAAAAATAAAAAACACTAAAGGTGGACACTAACTACGAAACAGAAAATCGGTTGACAAACAGAAGAGACTAAGGCAGTGAATTGTTTTGTCCTCGCCTTAGATTTAAATTTAGATAGTATGGATTACTTTGGAACGTATTTAAAATAAATAAATTTAATTCGAAGAAACTTTTTTAAATAAAGATGTTCATGTTTTACATTGTGTTGGAAATAAATAACAACAGCAAAATAGGAACTTATTAAGTTTATCTGATTTATATTAAAAATAAAAATATAGGGTCGAGAAAATATTATACAATTGAGAACATTTCTTATTATGATAATTTTACTCATATAATACAAGCTATTTTTGTTGCGTTTTATAGCAGAGGTGTAAAAAATATGATCATGACTATGGCGGATAACGAAATATCAACGAATAATAATACAATTGCGAATAAATCCATACAACAAAATATCTTGTGATAAAACAAATAAGAGATTGATCACAATATTGCACTAATATGACGAAGGAAGTTTACTTTTTTAAATATCAATTAGTTTTTGCGATAAATTTGAAAATAAAAAAGTTGATAGTTTTTACTTTTATCAATCTTTTGTCTTTGCATTCGTAAATGTATTATGTTTCAAAACTATTTTTGAATTATACTTTACATACAGTTTTTGTGTATATTTCAGTGAAATCGAAATTATTGAAAAAAAATTAATAAAAATCTTATAGGTGTAGGCGTATAAGAAATATTATTATACGAAATGTTTTTTTTCAATAGTTTTTATTTAATTGTCTGTAAAACAAAATAATATAGGGAAATTAATTAGTAAAGTACAAAATTATATCTACAGTCAAATTGTCTGAGAATGGACTTGAATTTAAATCTCCTTTGTCCAATGCTTTATACTTAAAAAAAAAACTGACGATTTATTATCAACTAAAATAATGCTCCTATTTTATGCTAATAAACCAGCATATTCATTTTCTTGTTTTCAGACAGCTAAGCACAAATCCTTTTGAAGACCGCAAAGTCTCTTGTTGTCACGTAGAGGGAGGTGCTCTGTGGTTTCTAGAATATTCTCATGCAGTTCTATTTCCACAGTTGTTGTTTTAAGCACGTTTAATATTCAAACGCCTATATATACATAACTTTGATCTGTGTATTTTATTGCTATGTCTATAATAAATCGAATACCATTAAATCGTTTCGTGATATTAAAAATTGCTTCAATATAGGGTTTTTGTCAATTTGGTGTAGACATAAAGAAAGTTGAATGGGCAATTAACTAAAGCATATTATTAAGCAATAGCTTTAATATACGGTTGGAGCTATAACAATTGGTGTTCAACGCTTGCCAAAGCTATTTCCATAACTCGAGAGCTGGTCTTAACATCGTAGATTTCGGTATAACCGCTATTCATTTATTCCTACGCGACGACTACTATGGGACATACGATTATTATAAAACAAACTTACCAATCCACTAACAACAAATGTTTTTGAATTCTTAACATACATAAGTTTATAGAATAAAAACGCAATTATTAAAAAAAAAACCTGTAACATTTATCCCTTTAATAATAATATTTTATAGTAATAAATTGCATTTGTTTTTTTTATATTATTAATCCTATAAACTCTTTCAATATGTATGTATATATTTGGTTATATCGTATCGTATTATTTCAGTAGGGTTTACGACGCAGCTTCCTAGCACCACTACAGACCATGATATAAATATTTCAGAGAGGAGAATTATGTTTCTACCGATATCGAGTTCTATACATCTGAATGGAAAAGCGATCTTCCGATTGAGGGTTATAAAATGTTTACTTTAGCTTTAATAAAGTATCTATCTTGTATTAAAGTATGCAATTGATGCAAATATGAAAACTTTACAACTGAATAAACTTTTTATTAGTAATGTTATAAAGTATTCATAGTTTTTCATAGGCATTTGTTGGTAGGGCATTGTGTAGGCATGTATGGGTACCACCCACTCATCAGATATCTACCGCCTATCAGATATACTTATTAATTTTGTATTCCGGATTAAAGGACGAGTGAACTAATGTAACTACAGATACAAGGGACAAAATCTTAGCTCCTAAGGTTTGTTGATGCGATGGTGCGATCTAAGATATGGTTATTATTTTTTACAGCGTCAATCTCAGACACATCGGCCCTTCCGATTACTTATTACAAAAATCGGTATTATATTTAGAGATTCTATGCATTTCATGAGATGAAATATAAGTATAGAAGGTTGATGCAAAATTTACTTATAATTATAAAAACGTGTAAATTATACCACCGTCGTCTATTACATTATTATACAATATTTTAGGGCAATAGTATTTAAGGTCCAGGGTTCAAAGTCTCGTTAAAATGATAGTATATGGATTTTTCTGTCAGGAATTCTTAGTAGCGACTTGAAGTTTGGAAGTCAACATTGTTAACACTCACGTTCCTCGGAACGGCCGTAAAGCCGTTGGTCCCTACAGAGTTAACATGCGCACAAACTTGTGCACTATAATATTTCCTGTTTAGTTGCCTAGTCTCTGAAGAGAATAACTGTTATTGACAATGAACACCATATATATGCGTTCGCTGAACAATATAGGTATATATATACGTATGGCACAGTACTTACCTACCTTTCAATCGATATACCTACGTTTGATCCTTCTTTAAAGTACATCACTCATATGATTATATTGAAGTGTCTGTTTGTAATATTGAAATAGAAGCGTCTAACTAAATGCGTATGTATGGTATACATACCAAAACAATATATTTTTCAATGTATGACAGTCTGTTTGTTTCGGTTAATCTCTAGAATGGCTGGATCGATTTTGACGGGAATTTCACTGGCGGAAAGCTGATGTAATGTGGGAGTAAGTTAGGCTACACTAACCTTTTCATTAAATTCAAACGCGCGAAGTCGCGGGCACAGATAGTGTATAGTAATATTAGTATAGAAGATAATTAGAATATAACGCCAATTAATAAACAATTAACCCAAATTCTGCTAATCACTATATAAACGGATGTAAGTAAACAAATTATTAGTTGTAAGCATAGACGTGAAAAGTAAATTATAATGGCTCAATGGTATATACAGCCGATTAGCCGCTAAGCAATATACGCTAATAGCAGTGTTACTTCAAGCATTCATAAAATTTTACCAACTAAAGTATGAGTAGGTGATCTTCTCATTTTCATTTTCAACGGGCGATTGTTTCTTCATCGTACGTGTATTTTAATATACATCCCCACCTATAGTTAATGTAAACACAGAATGGGATGCATTACGTATTTACAACGCGTTGATACGGAAATTGCAGTTTTGTAATATTCACGAACTACGCCGGATAATATATTGTTTTAATTTAAAAGAGATTAGCGTTGAAATTCTGAGTAAGGCTGACCCTTCCTAGATGTAGATTAAATGCATGAATATCAGAGTTATTATGAATTTATTCATGATTCTGGACTTCGTTATAATACGAATTATATTGAAACAGTTCACTGTTTACACAATCACTCAGTGTTAACTAAAACTGGCGTTCGCACAGTTCTCGAAAAGTACTTGATATTATATATATTAGACGACCTCTGCGGTCGAGTTGTGTGTACACCGGTTTTCATGAGTACTCTGAGGTCCCGGGTTCGATTCCCGGCCGAGTCGATGTAGAAGGTTTATTAGTTTTCTGTATCGTCTTGGGTCTGGGTGTTTGTGGTACCTTCGATACTTCTGATTTTCCATAACACAGGTACTTTAGCTACTTATTATAATTGGGATTAGAGTAATGTGTGTGATATTGTCCATTATTTATTTATATTTATTTATATTTATTTATTTTATTTATATTTTTATAATATTTTTTTTACCATAATGTACTTAAATTTTGTATGCATCGAACGTTTCTAATTATAAGTAATTGTTTAATAACCTACTTCTTCCATTTTTATAGATGGCAAAATAACACACTGCAAAATGAGAAACGCAGTTAAAACAAGTGACGAAAAGTTTACTGGATATACTTAATTGTTTGCGTGTTTTTATACAATGACGAGGTTTAAATTTATATGTAGTTTTTAAAACAAACATTAAGTAATTGAACGTAATTATAACTTAATTGTTATTGTTATATACTTTTATTAATATTCAAATAAAGTTTAAACATTCGGTAAATAATTTTGAAATGTTTTATTAATAGTGCGTCTATTAACACGCCAAAAGTCAGTAGCTTGTGCCTTCTATTAACAAGTGCATAAAACTCTGGGGAGCGTGTTAGTAAGTTCGTTTGAATGATTCGACACCTCCCTTGAGGTTTAAACCCTTTCAGCCCCCTCAGAGGGGTTTCGTACTGAATAATTTTTAGCTGTCTATATCGGTATTTGGAGCAAAATTCAAAAGTTAATTTATTGAAATATTCTTAATCCTACGAGAATAAGGCCGTACCGATATATTCCCATATAGTTTAATCGAAAATATTTATTAATATCCAACATATTTCTGCGTCAACGTTACCTTCTAGAGGTAAATTAAATTAATGTCATGTATGTATTCCTTGAAATTTAAAAATTATCCAGTCATTTACGATTTATTCTTAATAGAAATTTAATGCACAATTCAATTTAACTTAACTCATAAGGGCAATAATAACAACGATTAAGCAATATAAATAATTAATTTGAACAAATGAACATAATGAAAATTGAAATTATAAATGACTATGTAAACTGTACTAAAAGAGAAGATCATGCATGTTTAATGAAAATTGACGTTTAAAGAATGAAAGCATTTGGCGATAAATATATAGAAAAATATGAGCTGGGCTCAATTAAAGTCAATATAAATTCCAGAAACATTTTCCAGTTCAGCATAATAGTTAGTGTATTCTGTTCTAAGTGATTCAATTGAGCTTAAGACAATTTGTTTTATTTTAATGTTTATTAATTGTCCTCAGAAATAAAATAAAACGTTATACGAAAATATATAAAGCTTTACAGCTAAAGTAATGGGTCGTATTCTCATTTCTTTATGGACAGTGTAACTGTAAGATTCTTACACTGATAAGTGTATTTAATTGTAAGTATTTTCTCCGTATTCGTGTGTGTATGAATGTGTATTGGATATGTTACAGCCGCAGCTACCATACTTAATTGCCTTTGTTCAGACAGCTGGAATAATGGATTTTTCCTTTTGTAAACGCTCAACTATAAAATGAGAAACGAAATGAAACTCTAAATGGATTTGTGATTTTTTTATATTCAATTGATCTTTTAGGATTACTCATCGACTACAAATGTTTATTTTACATGGTAGTATGGCTTTCTGCAAGCTCGTCTGAGTATCATCCCTCGTCAGGAAATCCTCCCCCCAATAGCAATATTAAGTATTGTTGTGTTTGGGTTTGAAGGGTGAGTGAGCCAGTGTAACTAGAAGGCCAGAAGACATAATAGGTTCTCAAGTTAGGCGTAACATTGTTAATATAAGGTATGGTTAATAGTTCTTACAGCGCCAAAGTCTGTGGTCGGTGGTAGCTCTATATTTCGAAAATTGATATATATTGAAAAGGAAAACTTTTCAATTTAATTTTAGATTTAAGCAAAATTGTAAAAAATATTGATATTACAAGTATATAAACATTAATAGTTTATTTAAAACATTGTTTAATGTTTTAGATATAAAATATATAATATAAATAAATCGGGTCGAGATTTTTATAAGTGAATCGTAGACAATTTAAATACCAAAACTTTGTAAGAAACACAAAATGAAATATACCTACTCTATTATGAAATATACTATTATTTTTGTTATTTTTACATAACATATTTCTTACAATAATCTCATAATATTAAAGATAAATTAATGCATTTCGTAATTAAAACCTTATTAGATTATTATTTTGTTTTATTTAGAAATTAAATTAATTTAAATATCTACAAGATTCAAAAAACGCAACCGAACAATTTTTAGATTTTGCTTGAGCTTGTACGAAAGTGTCATAAGCTGATGGCTTACGCGAGTCAAAGGTCTTGTCAAAGGTTCGCTCAAGGCTATATGATACTTGCATGGGTCAATCAAAACGCCATTAAACATTAACACCTCATTATACTAATGAATCGTATCAGATCCCACCGTCACTTTCCATCGCCGCCCGCATACATAGGTTTTCTTTACATTTTCTCGCCAAAGAAGCCTTTTGTTAAAAGTTTTCAACGGATATTAAAGTAGTTATTTTTGTTGATTTCGTTCCATTATGATAAAGACGTTCTAAATATCGTGCAGCTATTTATTTTGATAATTTTTTTATTTGTTTTAATTTTTAAATACGAGTATACTCAGAAAAATAGGTACTTTAAATTTAAATTTTCAAACTAAAATCTCGTTAAACTATGTTAGTATGTTATAAGTGAAAATGTTTTCAGAATCTATTTACTAATACGTATATTATATTATATTTCTTAAAAAAATAATGATAATAATTTGCAAATGAAATTGAATTGAATTTTATACTTACAGCAATAATGTACATTTCTATGACTTTGTCATATTTAATACTGTCTTTATCGGTCTTCGAAATGGTTCCTATTTTTCAGGAGCTTATAATATATTCATCCGAATATGAACCCAAAACCATTCATCATTCCTGCTTTATCCTTAATAAGGTTCGCCTTTGTACGTCCTGTCCCTTTCTTTTTTTGTCCCGCGCCATCTTGGACCCCTTAACCCATATTCACACATTTCACATATTCTCTGATCTCTAAGACCTCTTTATTAGATGAATACAATATTTTTATGTTGTGATTTAGGCCTTTATTTTACTGGGAAAAGTTCCTTTGGTCATTGAACTTTTTTTTTAAATATTGTAGGAAATTTTAAGGAATAAAAGAAATGAAAATCTTCTATACTAAAACTCAATTGGAGAAAGAAGCATAACACTTGGTTTCATCACATGATAGAATCGTTATTCGAGCATATCGTTCAAATAAGCCTAGGTCTTCAAATACTAATATCAAACAACAATCGGTGTGTTCATTGAGATTTACTAAATATACTAATTCATATTTAAGAGCAACATTTTGAATCATCCATCTAACGTTAAACGTCCAATTCAGATCAAGTTTTCGTTGTATGTTTTATTACATTGAAACATTCTATTTATAATCTAGACTATCATTAAAATAAAATTGCACTAAGTAACTTTAACAAGCAATTTTACATATTACTTTCCATTGTTTTTTTTTAACATCAAAGTGAATTAATTACTCGCATAAGTTAATGTTTTTCGATAAGTTAAAAAATTGTTGCCTTCAACCAAAGCAAGGTACCAGTATACTTTTACATTCAACAATGGATCGAAGAGATTTTGCAAGCAGAGATTTTTTCATGTAGGTAAATTTTTGTGTAGATAAGCATTTAATTCAATTTTATAAATTCATCTCAACTTTTAAAAAACATTTTCTTATTATTTCTATTAAATAAATCTCAATTACGAATTGGTTTAATTTTGTTAAGTCCCGCGATAGTTTTGCCGATTATGAATAAATTATGATATTTTTTAAATATTTATTCGGTTATATTTCGACATCTTTGTTATATTTTCATTCGAAGCCTTCCAAAGGTTCCATACTCTGTGGAAATTACTCGATATCTTCAACGATTCTAAATTGATTTGAGTTAGTAGATTATTCTTAGAAGGTAGTCTGAAGTAAATTATTGGATAAAAATCTACTTGGCAATAAAACTGCGTTTCGCGTTGAAAAGGGCTTAATAATACCTAATGTAACTAATGTTTATTTAAACCCTGAACGATGATAATAAATATAACTTTAAGAAAAAAAAATCTACCTTTAATTTTCAAAAGTAATTGAAATAATTAAGTAACTGTTTGGATATTGTCCAAGTGTAAAAAATTGTAAAGTAATTTTTTTTTTATATGTTTCACTTTAAATGAATATCAGAGCATTAAAATTATTCATAAAATGAACAAAAGATTGTACTAGAATAGACCGGATAGTTTTCCTTGTTATCAATGTTTCAAAACGAAAGAGTCTCCAACAATATTTTCCGCACTTATGACTTCGAAAAGTTTAACGTTGTTTAACTTTTTCCGAAAGTTCGGAAAGCTTTACGTGTGTGCAATAAATTATCTCCCTTGAAAGTTCCTATTGCATTTCAGGCAAAGATTCTTTGTTGTTTTTCCTTTTTTCGATCAACCAAATTTCAATTTCGCCATATTATTAATAGCAATATTTGAATGTATAAAATATTTCATTTTGAATACAGGTTTAATATGTACCTATATACAATTGTTTAATTCGTTCATTCATTAATCAAATAAAATTTCGCTCACCTGAATGTAACCACACATATTTTAATACATTTCGGTTGCTTTTGGCTGATTGATATAATTGAATTATAAATTAATATCTTGCAATAATCACAATAATTATTATACTCTCCATGTCTCATCAATACTCACCGCACGAGTGCGACCGTCGACTTAAGTTTCGAGTCGATTGATTCAGAATACGGATCCTGATCGGGTTGATGACATGAAGCGTAAAATGAGTTATACGCATCGCCGCCCCGGCCCTCTGCCAACACGAACACCAGCAACCATCCATTGTCTCGATCGTAAAACGTACTGAGATTTCGTACGAAAACGACCAACTTCTTAGATACCTCTACTGTAAACTTGTTTTCATTACTCGAACTTATTGGACGGATTCCAATATTTTTCGAATCGCTGCATTTCGGTTGCATATAGCCAAGTGTTTTTATTGCCATCGACAGGAATATTTTCCGGTTTGATTTCGTGGAGGTAATGCATTTTGTCATCGGTTGTAATGGATACGTGTAAGATCTGAATAAAAAGAAACTGTAAAATAAGATTGTCTGGTGTTTTGATACGACACATCGTGAACATTTTTTATTATTTTGAAGTATGGGTTTTTAGATTATGATTTTGTTGTAAGTTTCGTGTTTCAGTATCAAAGACCAATAAAGTACGTGGAATGTTACGAATATAATAGTTATCTGTGGTATTGTAGGTCCCAATCGGTTAAGCCGATTGTGACTAAGTTTTTGATATCAAAATCAAGATCAAATTAAAAAAATTTGGCCAGCTATTTGAATTTACACTTTTCCACGTTTAATGGGTTACAAGGAATCTCTACTGGTCTGATCGATGGATATTACTTATAAAAGTTCGACTGAGATCTATTAATTATAATACGCTAACATCATCATCATCAGCATCACCATAATTGTTTTAAAAGACTACGGAAACCCCAGTACGAAATAATAAAGTGTCAGTCAGCTGTCTTGGTATGTTCATCTGTTAACAAATCTTCTAATTTGACAAGTAAATGTAATTAATGCATTGTTATAGTGTCAATATCGTTATATCGTGCCCTCTAGAGGTTATAATGTGTTACTTGATAGTATATGGAACCTATCACATGTATATCCACCAACTGGTATTAGAGTTGGATGGAAAAAAGTCCACAGCCACTTCTCTTAAAAAAAGAAAGAAGGCCTTCATCCAGCAGTGTGGGACTAACAGGCTGCAATTTACTTTATTACCCAAAAAGCCGAAATAATAAAATATCAAACAAATATTGATTTTGTATTTGTGTGTACATCTTCGAAGAAACATTAAAAACTTTTTATTTGAAAAACTTCTTAAATAAATTGAGAGTTATATTTGCGAATAAGCTGTTTTCGTGCGTTTTATGCAAAAAAACATAAAAGTCCAATAACAATAAAGAGAAATAACAAATCAACCTGCAAATGGACAGTGGACATGTATAAAGACAGACGATTTCCGCATCCATTTCAAAATTTCCTGTAGGGGAACTTTTTTGCCTGAATAAAAAGGAAATTTATTACTGGCCAATAATCGACTGACGGCAATAATACTTGATCACCGATCCATATGTTTTTATTCTTCTTATATGTTTTTTTAATGCTCCATAATCATCAACTCTACCTTCAGCCTATTACGAGAGTATATCCTCCATTCAACATTATAAATAAAAATTTTAACAAAAAGAAAAACCAACTTCAAACAAAACACTATTTTTTTAAAACAAATGAATATGCACGAAAAAGTAATAAAAATAATTGCGTATTCAACATATTTTTTAGAGTCTTCCTAAGTTAAATGAAATGAAAAATATTAGACTACTTAAAATTCGATTAACGATTATATCATGTAGTTATAGTTATTGGTATATTTGGAGCCGGTGACCAAATTACCAAAGGTAACCAAATTACCCTTGGAGTATATATTTTATAATAAAAAAAGAATTATCAAAATTGGTTAACGTGATTTTCAGTTATTCACCTATTTGTCGCGCATATACATAATGCAAATTTAAGACTTATGTCGTTTTCATATGGATATCATCATCGGAAAAAAATAAAAAAAAAATGGGACCCCACGGGAAGCACTACCTTTCAAACAAAAAAAAAATTATCAAAATCGGTCCACCCAGTGAAAAGCCGGGGTATAAGGTTTTTAAAAAAGAACTATGATTATCATTATGATTTTTTTATGTCATGGCGGAGTGGCTAATGGTCCTTGTGATGGTCACTGCAGCTTTTCATATTCAATATATGTATTTATTTAATTTAACAAAAAACCCCTGCGGATTTTCTTTCACCGGTTCGTCTCAGGTCAGTGTAATTTTCCAAATTGGGGTATTGTTTTTGAAAAAAAATTGATTTAGAATTTGAGTTTGCAGATGTTCCTTTTGCCAGCAGTTAAACTGGCTCACCTACCCTTTAAACCGAACCCCAAATACTAAGTATTATGTTTGGGGCTAGAATATGTGATGAGTGAGTTGTAACTACATAGATGGGTTCTTAGTTTCCTGTTCAAAGCCCTGTAACAAGTACATAATAACATTAATAATTGTTATAGATCAGGATGTATTGCATGCCAGCTGAGCCCGCGACTTTGTGCGCTTTTAAAATAAATGATAAATTAAACAAAAAAGTGATTATTAAAAACGTTGATTTTACTGTAACTTTCTAAATCTCTAGTTGGCAGCTTTTTATTACTTTATTTACAATGGTAAAATTAAAGTATTCTGAGTTACTCCTCATTACACCAGCTATCTGCGGGTGAAAGTCTCATGAAATTTGGGCCAGTCATTCTAGAGATTCGTCTGTTTTTTTTTTGTTTCGGCTGAACAAAACAGACGAAAATTGTAAAAGAGTGATTATAAAAAAATGACCTCTTTAATATAACAAACAGACACTACAATTTTATTACAAGTAATTTCTATTTATACTGAGTAGATTGATTGATACTGAGTAGAGAAGTTATGAAATTTTATATTCATTGTGAGAGGATGTAATTTTTCATGAAGTTCCTAGTAGTAATTATTTACGTGAGAGTCATAAATTAACGTTACATTAGCGCGTTAATGGTGCTTTTAACCAAATTCAATGTTTGTCTTTAAATATGAAAGTAGCGTTATTTTGAATGTATTCTAAAATGCGAACTTTACTTGGAAATGCGGGCTCAAAAGCTTATTAGAATTAAACCGACAGACACTTGTTGGTTCGACGTTGGATTGAACAATTACAGCTTCATAATTAGATGGCTGATGTTGAAGTAGTCATTTTAGAAATAAGCCACACAATAATGATCTGGCTTAAATCATAAATAAACATAAATTAAATGATTTAAATATATTTTTTTTTTATGTTATAGGTTGGCGGACGAGCATTTGGGCCACCTGATGGTAAGTGGTCACCATCACCCATAGACAATGACGCTGTAAGAAATATTAACTATTCCTTACATCGTCAATGTGCCACCAACCTTGGGAACTAAGATTGTATGTCCCTTGTGCCTGTAGTTACACTGGCTCACTCACTCTTCAAACCGAAACACAACAATACTGAGTACTGTTATTTGGCGGTAGAATAACTGATGAGTGGGTGGTACCTACCCAGACGGGCTAGCACAAAGCCCTACCACCAAGTAAAATATACAACATCAACAATAATGCCTGTCTGTAAATTTCCTACTGCTGTGCTAAAGCCTACTGTCTCAGGAAAAGGATTGGAGCTTATTTCACCACATGGTGGTATACATATTGCAGAATATCGTTGTAATTAGTCACATGAACGTTTCCTCACGATGTTTTCCTTCACAGCCTAGCATGAGATGAGTTATAAATAAAATTAAGGACATGAAAATTTAGCGATGCTTGCCTGGGTTTGAACCCGCAATCATTAGTTAAGATGCAGGCGTTCTTACCACTGAGCCATCTCAGCTCAAAAATATCGTATATTTTTCTTAAATGATGCATTAATTCAGAAGTCTTTTTAAACTCTATCTATTAATATGGTAACTCTTTAATCTCTAAAATGAAGTGAAACTTAGTAACAGTTCCGAGGATTATCATTACGACTCCGCTTTCTAGGAAACACTTTCTTGGTCATTTTAAGTTGTTAAAAAGTAATAGGTTCTGAGTACTTCATAGAGTTAGAAAGTAAACGGTTACAGTAAACCCTGTAGCAACTAGTTTAGTACAATTTTTCATTGTACAACATTAATAATGGTTATATTTCTGTGTAAGTCATAACTAACGTTAAAACTTTAGCAAAAGCTATTTATCGTTAAATTTGTAAAGAAAAACTCCTAACTATGATATATTGTGTAACAAAGTTAGTAAATCTCATTGTTTTATTTTTTCATTTTAATATGCAGTTTAATTAAGGATTATTCTTTTTTCATGGTGTAAAGAATTTTCAATAACATGTTTGTGAAAGAAAAGAGGATATGGTACATAAAATCAAGCATGGTTACTGAGTATTTAAAGTACAGTAATTTAACTTTACAATTATATTATTATATAGAAAACATTCAATAAACATCCCACTTCCGTTCTTATCCATCAGGCTGCACGAAACGCACGTGACAGGTTTCAACGCAAAGAATCCGTCCAAATGTTCGATCGTGTCTTGGTACCAAAAAGTATAAAACACAAACATTCGCAATTAAAATGTATAATCAGTTAAAATATAAATGAAAATTGTATATTATATTGAGTGCCTATGTCTATTCTCGGCGTCTAGTCTAGTGTTTCTGCCGGAGGCTCAGCTTTTCACAATGATCTGCCAACAATAGATGTCACAGTCACCGCGGGATCTGTAAGTACAATACGCACAATGCTATGAATGAACGAATAAAGTCGCCTTGTTGCTACCAATTAATTCGCCTATTCATAGCAGGTGAGTGAAGTGTGAAAATGACTCATGAAATGCCCTTGGCACTGAGAAACGGTAATTGCATTGGGTGTATTTTCGCAAGGCCAAAGGACATCCTTCGCTTAGAATCCTTTCACATAAAAAGCTATTTCTTTTCACTTTACCGTATTTAGTGATAGATGTCGCTGAAGATAGTATAAATTGAATAGTTTTCTTTTATTTCACTTGTAGATGAAAAGGATACTTTGGGAGATCTTTTATACGAGAACGAGCTGTGAAACTATCTGAAGTCATTTAGTTTTCAAAATTAAGATATTTTTATTTTAAAATATTTATTTGTCGTTAGTTGAACGAGAAAGCTGTTATATATGCTGTTATATAAACTATGTAGTATATGTTTAGGTATAAAAATAATATTATTATATCGATTAAAGAGTTACTTACAGATGTTACAGATTATATTATAGTGCAAAGGTATGCGTGCTTACTTTTTACACTAATCAGGAATGGATGCTAAATTCGAAACGACTGGAGAGAAATAAGGCGCAGGACCAGAAGATTTTACTGTTTTTCGGGACACAGGTTGTAAACACTTCCAACTTTCAGACAAAAAAAATCCAGTAACAATATATCGGTCCGGTTTGAATTCAGGACCTCGGGATCTCTGACCTTATATCTAGACAGAGAGCAGCAGGATATATGATATAGGAGCTAGCCAGTACAATAAAATGCTGTTATAAAATACGATTTCAGTACAATTTATTAATATTAGGCATTTATAAAATAATAAAAAAAAAACAAAATTTAAAACGAAATGCTTGAAAATAAAAATTTATAATGTGATATTCTTATATAAAACAGATTTGATATTAGAATTGGTTTCATAATAGCAGTCGTGTATTTTAAAATACGCAACAGCTTCCAAAGTTAGAAGACATTTGGTCGTTCGCATTATGGGCTTCCTGTTAAATAGCCCTAGAGCATTTCTCTGTTTGCGAATGACAAGATCCCGTTGATTCTAAGACACGGCCGTGCTCTATTAATTAAATCTATTTGCTCTTTGACAGTCTGTATTTGCCTCCAACTTAATTAACATTCTCGCTAGTTAGACGTATGTGATATTTACTTCATATTTGATATGTTTTTTTTAATAATGTAAGATTGATTAAATCAAATATTTTAAATTAGCCTTTCCATTCCAGGCAAAGCAAGAAAATATTCTAAGGAATTATAATATAATTTTCATCTGATGTTAATAATTCTTAATTTGATAATTTTCATTGGAAAAATCTTACTCAAGATTGCCGTCCGGCAGGATGCGAGTCGATTTTCAAGTTATTGGGTAAATTATTTTGATCATGTTCGTTTTTGCGATGAAAATATATTCATTTTGAATAAACCTTGTAATACTTTACACTGAATAAAATAATACTGATACACGTTACAAAAATTATATATTCTAGGAATGAAAATGTCGTGTCAAAGATATCCCATTTCGAAATTAAATCAATGAAAGTAATTGATTTTAGTCGCAGTCGTTCTCATTAAATAAATGAGAAAAGTTGAAATGGATAAGGTTTTCCTATGAAAACGTTTTATTCTTATAAACACTTAACTTATTAATTAGTTTTTGTAGTGCGTCATCAGATTCGCACTTAATTGAGCGAACTCGGGCGAAGACGCGACGGCGACGACTTAAAAATACATTTCCTTTATTACAGAGAGAGATAGTTACAGCCCAATGCTTTAAGACATTGCATTATTGTTTTACTTCCATTCTGCTGCATAGCGAACGAAACGTAATGGCTTGCTGATGAATCTTACAAAAACTGTATTTATTTTTTCATTTAGTTTTATCGAAGTAGAAATGCTGCAGCGTTCTTTATTCACTAGCAAACATTAAGCACTGAATTATACTTGCACTTAATTACAGAGTACATTAATAATATTATTAAATTGATGTGTCGAAATTTTATATTTAAACAGATTGTAAACGCGAACATTTACTGGGAGAACATCAAACAGCTTGATTTTAGTTTCCATTCTATTTAGTCAATAGCTACAAGTCACAGAACCAGACAGGTGGTAGACGGTGCCTTTCCGGCTTCGAGCCAATAAATCACGAATCTACTCGGTATTGCGGAATCGTCCGATACGCCTGATTAATGTGCCAGATTTGACCACACTTAAAAGGGTTTATATGAAAAACTACAATTAAAATATATTAGAATTGTTTCATAAATCTTGTTCGATGTAATTGTATATTGTATTATATAAATATTAATATTCAAATTAGACATCTTTTCTAATTTTATTTTATATTTAAAATAAAAAGAATTTTAGCATACAAAAGTGTCGTATCAAAAGTACAAATATAGATTTGTGAAACTAGAAAATGGTACTAGATTTGACTCACACATAACATGTGAAGTTAAATAAAAATGAAAAGTATACTATTCTATTTATTCAAGCCAATAGTTTGCAGATATCAACTCATTTTTAAACATACACATAAAACACATTTCAAAACTCCCCAGTACATACGTAGACATTGACATTAACAAACTTCTTCAACAGCCTCTCGTTAGATAAACGGCACCCTTTGCTTACTCCGTACACAACAAAGGAAACTTTCCAACTTCAGCGACTGAAAAATATTACCCATCTTAAGTTTAATCTCTTGAAAACGCGCCGTAGGAAGCATTTGTAAATAGAATTGTACGCTTTAACAACGACAATGTTTACGGATAGAGTTATCGGAATACTAAAAACCATTCGAAAGGTACGTTTCTTCCATTATTACTTTTATTTATGGACATTAAAATATTTCACCAATTTATTAAGATTTTATTTTTATCTTAAATTAATGTTACAAGTTTTAGTTGAAATGACACGTTATTTTTTATTTTATAGGTTTCTATTAATCTAGTTGTTATTGGGCGTGGGTTCAAATCGTGCAACTGAATTTTAAAGCCACCCAGTTATCGCAACCATTTGAATGCAATGAAACCATGCAAAAATTTTCACACAACAAATAAAAAAATAAAAATTCGTAACCATTTTTGGTTTATGGATAAAATGAAACCGTATTTATAACTATTTTATATTATATTTTCTTAAAATTGTAATAAGCTTCCAAAAATATTGCAATATACCTAAATAGATATATAAAAATATAGATTCATATATAGCTATTTGTATTAGAAGAATAACCAAGGAATTTAACTTTATAGTTAGTCTTATAGTTAAACGTTTAATTGCTAGTCGTGAAAGTATTCCAACTAAATGAACGAAGACTTTTAATAAAATTACACCGTAGCCCTTTTGTATAACATGTTTTACGCAAAAGGTATATTTTCCAAAAAAAATTAATATTGCGTTTAATAAATGTATGTTACATTCAATGAAAATTTTTGTTTGTGTATGAAACCTGGCAATATTTGTGGAATAATATTTTGAATTCTTAGTGAATATTGTGGATTTATGGAAATATTCAAAGCTGTATACTTCTCATAAAAAAACAAAAAAAAAAAAAAATTTAAATGAGTACGTAGAAACGTAATGATGGAAAACCTAACCATATAAAACAGCAGATTCTTTCTCGTTCCAACGATAACTTGCGTTGCATAACGGTGTGAGCGAAGGCATTTTTAATAAGTTTATTACCGTGCCGCTAACGAACGGTCGCAGAGTCGGACGCAAATTGACAATAAATAACAAATGGCCACACGAAGCCACCCTTTGTTTATACATCTACTTTTGCCTTTGTAATTATGGCGTTAGTGATTTATCTCCATGTCTGTTCATTAGGCAGATTGCAATTGGATATCCGACAGCGTCCTTTGCGATAATGGAATATTTTGTGAAATGAATCCAAAATGAATCAGTTTGCTAATTAAAATGTCATTATACTTAGCATACTAAATGAATTGATAATGCGATTGCGAATTAGATACCATACTAGTAGCTATTATTGCAGATGTACCGTGATATGCCACAATTAGTGATTTGCTCTCGCTTGAAGCGACGTGATTTGTGAAATTGGAACGTTGTATCTTATGTAAGACAAGTGCACTCCTTACTTTTTTAATACAATAGGTTGCAATTGTTGACAGGAATTGAGAAACTTCAAGCTTAAAAAAAACGGCCTTACGTGCTTTTCGAGGAATGGATTTTACAGCGAGAACATACAAACTTACATACAAATAAATTTTGTTGTCAGAAAAATCTTATTAAATTTTTATTTGCGGACTCAGGATTTTAATTCAGACCATTGAGCTTTGTCCCTTTAAGATATCTACTAGACTAGGTTTTATTATTAATTTCAGGAAGCTGAAAGTCGCACTTTGCAAGAGAGTTTTGAGTAGTATAATGTTAAGTATGTATTTATGTTAATTATCATTTATTAGTTTACATAAAAATGTCATAAATGAGAAATAAAAATATTGTAAAAAAAGATACAGATTGAATTTTCAGTACTTGTAAAAATATATTGTTATACGCAGTTATCCGACCACCTATTTATACCAAATCCTTTTTTGTTGCAAGTCATTTGAAATCAGCGTATCTACGTATTGAACTTTATACCGTAAGCTCATTAATACATATAAAAATAACAGCAATTACAAATAGAGTAAAAATATCTCTATTAAATATCTAAGGTAACTTATATATCTTAATAAGGATTATTAATAAATTAGATAAAATGCCTTGTTATAGATAGCAATTTGGCAGTCTGTAATAGATAAAAATAGCTATTCAAATCAAACAAAATGAGTGTTTCTTAGAAGATTAACGCGTGGGGTTGTAGTTTTCTTTAGCCTACGATAATCTACAGATAATGTGTAGAATAAATAATATAATAAAGTTCTTTCAAAACAAAATCGAAATAAAAATAAACTTTATTCAAGTGGGCTTTTACAAGCACTTTTGAATCGTCACAATTAAGTGAAACTACCACCGGTTCGTAAAGTAGATTCTACCTAGAAGAACCGGCAAGAAACACAGAAGTTACTCTTTTTCAACATTTAAAGAATACACAGTCATGTTAGTTAATACAATTATTTAAATTAATATATCCTGCCTGTAAATCAACAGTTATTAATTCCAAGCTTTATTATCATCTAAAAAAAATTGTATGTATGTATGTATTTTTATAAACGACCTGAATTTACGAAACGGCAATGTTAAAAATGTCTTTCATAAATAATATTAACTTTTCTTTAAAAAAACATTTGTATGAATCGAATGAAAGGTCTACATAAATCGTCGAGTATCAAGTAAAACTGTTCAAACAATGTCTATCGAAATTATGTAAGGTTCAATTTTTCACATGAAATTGGATAACTATATATAGTAGGGTATTCGTATATTTATCTAAAATGTATCTCATTTTGGGATAGTTTTATTGAGTTGAGTTAAAATGAACGCGTTATTTAAAAATCCGCATATGTACCACAAACTTTAATGTAGTAATCCTGAAGAATAACAATGCAAGTTAGCAGACATTTTTTTATTTCTTTCATTCTTATAATGAAAACGTTTTAATAAACAATTTCGTTTCTTTAGTTGAGCTTAACCGGTCTATTTTTTTAAATCACATTGCTTTCCTAATATTTAATTCTTTAAATACAAATCTGTTGTTACTTAGGAATTTTCTGCAACTCTTGGTACATATTAGAACACTAATACAATATAACTATTTAATTTCTTTTACTGTATTTTATTAACAATAATAATAATAAGCATTTATTTCAGATTATTAATCCATATACAAATAACATAATTACATATATAACTATTAACGTGTTAGTATCAAAAATAAATGTATAAAATTAAAATTTTAATTCGTGATACATTTAAATAATTTACAATTAATTTAAAACTAACCAATGAAAAAATACAAAACAAATAACACAGAATTATTAAAATATATTTTTCCTTTCAGGTAAATACATTATAGTATTACATAACTCATAATTTTTGTATCATTTTCATTGATTTACTATTGCTTAATTTATGCATGATTTATATTTAATTTATATTATTTATTATTAGAATATTATATAGTCAGATAACGAATAATCCTGTTATATGAAATTAATTACTTGAAATAACTGTTGTTTTCACAAAAGTAACATGATGCAAACTTTTGTTTTTTACAAAAATACATTACGCTGATCGTATTACGTTTAACTGTTGAAAGAAATGAGAGATGTTTTATTTAAAAAAAAAACTTTATTAAAATGAATGACAGGTCATAGTTGCTTCGTATAAAGTGTCAGTAATAATACCAATTAAAACTCGTTAAACGTATCGCGCTTGTTTGCCATCTGTTGAAGTGTGTAAGACATAAAACATCTATTAAGGACATTCTCAGCGTCCCGACTTAATTGGAGTAATCTCTCCCATAAATTAACTAGAAATGTCCCAGATTCTGTATTTATCTAGTCTCTATACAAGCAAATAATCAAAAGAAACAAATAAGCACAGGTGTCAAGCTGTTATGTAACATCTCTTAACTAACTCTTTGGAATAAGTAGGTATTTAAAAAAATACCTCTATGTTAGTGTTAGGTAACCAGTACGTTATGTTCACTCAAAAGTTTGAAATTAATTTTGAACCTAAAGATAATCTCTGACGACCTCCGTGGTCGAGTGGTGTGTACACAGGTATTCATGGTTACGCCAGTCCGAGGTCTAGAGTTCGATTCCCGGCCGAGTCGATGTAGATTATCATTTGTTTTCTATGTTGTCTTGATTTTCCATAACACAAGTGCTTCAGCTACTTACATTGGGATCACAGTAATGTATGTGATGTTGTCTCATATTATTTATTTATTTATTTATCTATAAAGTTCCTAGTTTCAATGAATCTCAAATACTCAAAAGTAGAAGATTGTTTAAGTACATATAAATGTCAAACCGATTTAAAAAAAAGAAGTTATCAATTTGGTACTTATTTATGGTATTCTTTCTGTTTGAAAATTTAAAGATAGTTATACTTTGACAAAATATTATATTGTTAAGAACTTTAAAAGTAGTAGAGCCGAGAAAAAACTCTTGAAGTTAAGTTCTTTAAAAAAGTTCAATTATGAACTCAAAAAAGCTTAAAGAGATTTTAATCTTGTTGGTTTCTCAAATAATAATAGTTTGTTTAAACATGCAATAAGCTGAGCAATTAGATGTACAGCGAATTATTTTATTATTTCTAGAGCTAATTTCAAAACATCAACGATTATAATTGAAATGCTGGTGCATGAATTCGATAAAAGTTAGAACATAAAATGTATTTTTTTTTGTTATAACGACTCTTAACACTTCAAGACCCCTACTGGGACACCCCATGTCTGGCGTTCGAATATACATTCAGTAAAAACTTTAACCATCCAGACTACGAAAGTTTACAACCCAACAAATAAACAAAAAACCCTCATGACCTATACAAATATTCGTCACAAGTGGGAATAGAATCTACGCTTGTTAGTGCAGCAGCCATCTAGACAGAATTGAGTCAAGTCATCCACATATGTGCTGTGTGTATCATACATAACTATATATCAATACATATATATTTCTCGCATATCGCATTTGTTTGAATATAATATATAAAAGCTGATATAAATTAATTTGCATAAGTAAATCGAATTCAGACCGTTGCGTAAGCTCAGGAAGCATGGCTATTTTCGCAATGGTTAGTATACCATTGCGAAAATTTAATCTTCTTTGTTTTTCCATTGCAGAATTTTTATTGCCGTTAAATTTTGTATAACAGGAGAATGCTAAGGTATTTTTAACAGGTTTCAGTACAAAGCAGCATTTAAAGAGAACTTGCTTTTAATAAAAGATACTGAAATAAAATACTTACTCGACTTATCCAGCAAAAGTAAAAATGTTTATATCAGACGCGCTGTGCTTCCACGATCCAATCGTGTCATTATATCATTCGAGAAAACGATACCTATCGTTCGCTTTCATTTTATTCATTTATTTTATTTACTAATATCTGTTTTATTTTTACAAAACATTTTATTAGTACATAAGAAGACGAATCCGAGTGTATTTTCATTTCGATTCCTTTGTCATTGTTCTTCATGTAAAAAGTCACGACGCAAAGAAATATAATCTGTCATATTTATTTATAATACATTACGCGATGGATGTATATAAATTGAACTTTTTTATTTTATTTCAGACAGTAGTATTAAAAGTAGAGCCAAGTCGTACTCATATATATAGATTATCACATAATTATATAAGAAATAGATAAACCTAACACCGTCAATGGTACACACTAAAGCCCTAACCCCCCATAAATGTGTTTTTACTCAAAATAAACAAACATTATATGCGTCATCACAGCTGGTATACGTTTAATAATGAGTATTTTTTTGTATATTAGTATAAATGCGGCTTTTTCTCATTTTCACTGTACGTAGAATTAAAATAATTTATAACAATTATGTTGATCGAATGCTATAATTACTGAGAAGATTAGAACTATGCTCGAAGTCGGAAGCTGAGTTGAGATTAAAGTTATACAAGAGAAATATTTCCAGACGTCGACTTGTGAAAGTTTCGTCTTTGTCATATAAGAAAGAACAGGATCGTTTGTTTTCTGGGAAAGAAAGAATAAGGCTTTGATCATAAGAAAATGGTACTTTTTTCACTTCACTTCACTTTGCGTATTGTTTTGATACTAAATAAACAGAACCAACTTAAACTTCAGAGTTATTATATTCAAATTGTCTGTAATTTAAGAATTATTCGCAAAAAGTAAAGGAATTATAGCTGGTATTATATAATTTTTAGTTAATAGGTATTTACGTATTTGAAAATTATAATTTAATTATTTATAGTACATATAGTACCTGTGTATTATGTAGGCATATACTTTGTCTTACGTCTCCTCCATTTTCAGGGTGGAATAATGAATTTATTTATACGGTAACTTATTTGTTTGTTTCTTAATTATCACGATATTTTTTTTGTTTACGTAATTATACAATGAGTTGAACAAATTTAAAATTATTATTAAATATTTATTATATTTGTGTTAAAAAGAAAATTAGATATTTTTAATATTGTTATAAGAAGTTGCATATAAGACTTTACAAGACTTTCAATGACATTTATATTACAGATCACATACCTACATCATATTAACAAAAATTTTGTTTCGACCATAATCGTTTGTCCATTGTCTCGAAATAATATCACACGAAAATTTTCTGAATAGAAATGATGTTTATAGGCTTATTATTATCGGATATTATTTACCTACAATGGGATTGAAAGAATAACAGTAATTCATAATAAAATGCCATTGTTTTAACCAACATAGTTTATGAAGCGTTATGAAAGACAAAGCAAAATGTTAAACACACTTGGAATTCTTAAAAATGTTATTCTAATATTTCCCCCTTAATTGGCATGGATGGTATGCTTTGACACAGCGGCCACGTATTTTGTTCAATGGAAATATGATGCGTGTACTTTTTTTCACATAAAAGTAATGTTTTATATTTCTGAGACTTAATTAATACATGAAAAATATTAAATGTTTTCTGTTGACATATTGTTATGATTTTATATCATATAAAGTATATAGTTGTTAAGTGTTGTTAAGTACATAAAATAATGATCATAATAAAAACAAAACATTTTTTTCTGAATAGATAAGATGAAAGGTTGCCAATAAGGTCACTTTACGTAGCGAGTCTAACTACAGAATGTTGTTCTTTTATTATATTATATTTTATTTATTTGTTGTTGTTAATTTTTCATTTAGCATAACATAGTACGCACAGAATATAGTCTATAAAGAGTATTTATATTAAAGATAAAACACAAAAAAGAATATCTTGTTTTTATATGCATACGCAAAATATCTTACCAAATTTTAATTACACTCGTATGCATGGTTAAGGAAAGCATTGAAGACAAACGTTTTTATTCAAAAAGTTCATGGATTTCTTCAGGAAAAATAAGATCGATATTATCTAGTGACGCCATACACATATAGCTTATACGTTAAAAATAAACAAAGATTTACACATTCCTTGCCATAATGTATGCTTATGCACTTTACAACCCTATAATTTAATTTAACTACTTCTATCCATTTTACTTCCAAAGTTCCGATAGCAATTTCATTGACATAGAAAACGCTATTATTTCGAGAATCCATAATGGATTTCATATATTATTTAAGACAAGCTGAACACGCGGAATCGACAACGAGGAATTCTGTTTGCAATGAAAATCTCTCAATAATTTGCATTACCTAAAACTTTTGGGGATAATAAAAAAACCTATGTATTTACATATTTGGGGTCCAAACTTGCTTCATACCAAATTTCATCAAAACTGATTCAGCAGTTTATCAGTGAAAATCTAACAGATAGATAGACAGAGTACTTTCTGATATATAAATTATAATAATATAGATGGACCAATTATATAGCGTCGATTCAATGACAAAGTTATTCGAGTATTCTCTTATTGCTAGAATAAAGTGTTTGTTGCATTTGGATCAACCAGTGTAAATAAAGACTCAGGGAACATCTTTGTTCCTAAAGTTGGCGCCGCATTCTAAGGGATAATACTAACCAGTATGTCTTACAGCGCCAATATTAGGCGGTAGTGACTAATTATATAGGGTTTCCCATTTGACAGTCATTGTATACACTACATACATCAAAACATACAAATAAGATATTGTTCTTCGTAAGGCCTTTATATACCTATGTAAGATTTTCAACTATAAACTCTTTATATATGTAATATTCGGTTTGATACTACAATTATAGCTTTATTTCATAGATTTAGTGCTAATTAGACAGAATGATTTAGACTTTAATTCCTTTACCTGTAGTTATCATAGGCCTCTCCAATTGCACGCCACTGAGATCGTTCTTGGGCTACTTCATCCAGCTCCTGCCAGCCGTAATGTAGGCAAAGCAAGGCAAGCTTTCCAAAAAAAGTATTTTCCCATGACATAGGCTTGACATAATTTATTAAAACAATTTAAATTATAAGAAGCTTTAAAAGTTGCCAGTTCCGTTCGTTTTTTTAATTTCTATAATAGGTAGTTTCTGATGTTTTGAAAGAATATAATAGAACTGCGTCGAACGCGCCAGACGACACCGAGTGGGAAGGGGTCGCGAGGGTGTTACATGTAACGGATATTGTGTCAATAATACTTATATTATCTATACATATAGTGAAACTGTAAATTCTGTGTATAAAAGGGAGGGATATATTAATAAAAGGAACTGGGTAAGACTAATGATATAAAGAGCATTTCTAGAACTTTTGTGCCTGTATTAATGAAATTGTGAAAGGAGGCATACATGCAGAGTTACACGAAGAGATTTTTAGTAATTTATAACAAGATATTGTCTAACATCGCTTAAAATGATGTTAATTTAAATAAGGCAATGTAAAAACATAAGTAGAAAACACACTGAATACTATTTGAAAATTTTGTTTTATTCAATTACGCTAATACAAGAATAATGTATAATAATAATTGATTCATTGTGTTAGACGCAGGTGTACAAAAGAGAATTACACAATACTCCTTTAGGCTAGTGGGTAATCAGATCACATCTGTTTAACTGAATTATACGTTGTTATGACTAATTGATGCAACGATAACCCAATTAAACAATATAACAATATTGACTTTGACAATATACAAATTCCATTGAAAAAGGTGTGACCCCAATGAGTCAAAGAAAACTTTCACTTATAAGGAGCGTCTGTTCGCTCATCATATCAAATCCATTCTGAACTAGTCCATAGTTGCACTGATATTAAAAATATTTTAAAAGAACACGCTGTATAAGGTCAATTCCTGATAAAACTACTCGCGTATAACTCGCTAGCAGATAGTGTTTAGTGTATAATCATAAGCGTTTAGTGATCAATTTTTTCGTCTATTTGAAAACATATCAAACGAAATGGAAACGCTTTATTTAGTTCTATCGCTATGCGTTTTGCAAGTGCATTCAATGGCGCTCACGGGACCAGTTTTAACAAGATACCGACCGTGCGAACTTGGTGTGATACATTTCGACAAAATAACGGATTTATTGTGGCGTGGTGAAATAGACTTAGAATTATACCATACGTTAGTGAATGTGGAGATTGAAATCGCCTTCGAAAAGCAGATGTTGCTCCACGGGGTAACCAAGTTTGATTTTTCATATAAACTAGTTTAAAGGGACAATCCCTTAAGAATTTTTATTTATTTTTAATACGTTTTTCTATCGAAATTTTCTTAGTGGACTGCTAGACTATCAAATGAAAAATAGTTGGGTAGCTATTTTTATATGAAGTATAGTTAAAATAATTATAACTATAGACACAAACAATACTTAGTGGGTTAAGTTAGTTGCATACTAACCGTAGAACAAGTAAGATATGTAGTACATGAGTAAGCTATCTTTTAGTATGTAAAGCAGATGCTTAATAAATTAAACGAGATATAAAAATATTATCTGTATGTTTATGTCACAAATCAAATGCAAAGTTTTATTTTAGATTTCGCACAATTCAACTGTCATTATTAAAAATAAGTCACACGATTTCATATTCAAACCTAAAGGCGATGTTCCAAAGAAGTATTACATATTTACATCAATAAATGGAAGTACTATACCCGAGATACCTGTTGTTACGACCTTTAGACTTAATGAAATGCTGCTTTGTAACGATGACGTTAAGGTATGTGAGATACTTCATTAATTTAAACTTAATTATTAAATGAAGATTAAAATAAATCAATCCTTATTACCAATGCTTGAGGAACAGGTTTCACATAGAAGGATCTGTTTACCTTATTAATACATAAATTACCTCATCGTTCTGTATATACAGGCCTTATTATAATTTTATAATATTAAAATTTTTATAACTTACTCTATCACTCTGCTCCAATGCATTGTGGCATAGATATCTGGCAGATTATCAACCGATATTTGCTTATTTCCACATAATATGTAAAAGCCTTATACATGTACATGAAAATTGTATCTACCTTGATTAGATATACGAGTTCTAACTGCTACGTACATTTGGTTAATATGCTTTATGCCTTAATCTTTAGTAATATGATTGCTAATTTGTTTTATCTGTAACTTTTTTAACATCCACCAACACATACAATAAAACTAAATAAAGATTAATTTCGTTTTAGGCGGCTCAAACAATAGATTCTTTAAATGTGACAAAAGCAGACGACAAAGATTACCGACACTACTGCGGTAGGAGAGCTTTGGAACACGGAGAATTGACTTCTATGCGAACCGATTCTAAGTCTGGGGACTGGCCGTGGCATGTGGCGATATTGATAAGAAAACCAAATACGAATCTAGCGAATTACCAGTGTGGAGGAAACGTTATAACCAGGACTGCCATTCTAACCGGTAGGGACGTTTTCCTTCGCTATTCAATTATTTCCTTGATCGATTGAGTTTCTCGTTTCCTTTATACAATTCTTGTAAAAGATTTTTAATTTAAAAGTGTATTTTGGGGACGGTGATATATTATACATTTCTCTGTCTCAGATAAATTATATTAAATGAATAAATGAAATGTAACCGTTGTGATTTTGGTGGTGGTAAGTTTTAGTGCAAGTCTACTAGTGTGGTACCATCGTTACTTCTGATTTTCCATAACACAAGTGCATCAGCTACTAACACTGGGACCAGAGTAACATGTGCGAAGTTGTCGTTAATGTGTATTATTAGGTCTATTTTGCTTGGTACTTTTAATTAGAATCACACATTATGTCACCAAATAGCAAAATTATAGCTTACTAGTATTGTAATTTGGTTCCAAGGTTAAACAATCTGCCATAATTTTAGAAAAAGAGATATAATATCTCAGTGGTGGATAATAATGATTTCTTACTGAATCAATATCATTGAACGGTGATTGTCACTTGCCACCTGACCCATTAGTCATTTTGTCTCTTTAAAATAGTAAAAAATAAAAAAAACTTTAGTAACTCATAATAACTTCATGAATGTAATGTCGATGTTATTCTTAAAAGAATACATTTTTTTATGCTATTTACTTATACAACAGGCTATTTACTTATACAAGCAGGATATTTTAATTTAAATAATTGTTTTGAACATGACTTTGTATTTTTTAGATGTTGAAAAAGAGTAACTACTGAGTTTCTTGCCAGTTCTTCTCGGTAGAATCTACTTCTTTCTTTTTTTCCGAACCGGTGGTAGCTTCACTTAATTGTAAAATGACGATTCAAAAGTGCTTGTAAAAGCCTACTTGAATAAAGTTTATTTTGATTTTTTTGATTTTTTGATTATTGTAATTTTAGCTGGACACTGTATGTTCTTAGAAGGGAATTTAATTGATACTGAGAGAATTGTCATTGAAGCCGGTGTTGCCAATCTTAGAAATATGAATGAGATTGGTAGACAAACATTAAACGTAAGTTTAAAAGATACTAATATTACATGCAAAAAATTATTTAAGTTGTTTTTTAAAGTCGATTGTATGATTTTTTTAAATTTATTATATTGATTCCATTCTTTTCTCAATTAAATAATTTTAAATGTTTAATTTAAAAAAAAATGTTTATTACACGCCAGGATTACATAAACTTTAATTCACAGCGACACCGCAGTATCTAACACATAACTCGTCTCATTGTTCGCTTACATTTGTATTAATCCATCTTTTATACTGTTTTATTCCAGGCTGAGAGAGTAATTCTGCATCCGGGCTACAGTACAGAGCACGCTACTTCAGACCTCGCTATTGTAGTTGTAAATAAACTGCGCTATACTGAATACGTCCAACCCATTTGTATTTGGGGGCCAGTGTACGACAAAACTGCGCTTTTTGGCAAGCCAGCTGTGGTAAACATTAATTTAAATAGTCTATACAACGAGAGCTATACAAGTTACATTTTATAAGCTTTATTTTTGTAGTTTTAAACGTCACATTTATAATTAGTGTTAATATAATTCTGTCCTTAAAGTAAGATTAGGTTTTGATTGGGTAAATTAATTAAACTATCTCGTGGAAAGTCTCGACCCAATTTATGTTATATAGGACTAAAGGACTTTGGACGTTTTAACCGCGGGCTTTAATTAGCTTTCACACTTAGGTAGTAACTAATATAAATTTCAAAGTGATTTTTTTTGTTTGTCTCTTTTTTACTCTTAAACACCTCACCTACTCAGCTGATGGTCTGAACTATACATGTTGTCAGGTTACCTTACATTGACCACTCAAGCGTGGGTAGACACAAGTAAATACATTTCATTAATCTTGTTAAGAGAAACGTCATTCCCTTTGCAGAGCAAAAATATGTGTTTAGATAATCTTTATAAAATTATAGTAAAACAGTACCTACAGCTTCTAACTAAAAGCGATTTCAGAACCTTCATAATAATGTACAAAAATGTCGAGATTATTAATTTGTTCATGTAAATTTATATAATATTACATAATAATTTAACCATAGAATATTATGTACAGGTGACTGGATTTGGGACAACGGAACAAAACGTGCTGTCAGACACACTTAGATCGACGGACACGTTAATACAGAATGACACAACGTGCATTGCACATATGCCTAAATTGTATTCGAAATTGCTAAATGAATTTACAATTTGCGCGGGCTTCGGACCCAACACTGGTAAGTTTATAACATCATTGAATTAATCACACTAATAAACTAACTTAAGTTCGAAGATTAACATATATGTATAACGAGAGGCTTAACATCAACTCGTTATCAGACATTTATTTATTGATTTATTGTAAAAATTACACTATGGACTTATCACTAAACACTTAAAATTAATATTTGATGTAGGTAAGCGCCAGCACCACTGAGTATTCATATGCTTGATTTGTATTAATACTTCATCTCGTGCTCGGCGGTGAAGGAAAACATCGTGAGAAAACCTGCAATTGTCTAATTTCATAGAAATTCTGCCTGTGAATTTAACCAACCCGCATTGAAACAGCGTGAGGGTGAGGAGGCCTTAGGCCGAACAGTGGGAAATTTAATAGCTGTTGTTGTTGTTGTTCATTATAGGTAACATTCAAATTAATACATCTTTATAGAAAAGTAAGTCTAATCCTTCGTAATATCTGTTTTTTCGATATTCTATCAACTTTAATTGTTCATGTGTTCTTCTACGTATATATACATACATTTAGATTACGATATTTAAGGTTATAATAAATATAAAAATATATACTTATTATAACCGCGTTAATACCTTTCATAAAAGTTTAGTGTTATTTCATTACGTTATAGAGGTGTACCTGTGTTTGTGGGAACACATAAGCACTGTAATAATTCATGCACAGTTGGCTGTTCTCCGTTGAGAATGGTCGCCGTAACCGAAATCGGTCAGGAGGGCATCAACATTACCCGTGTCAAATAAATATCATTGTTACTTTTTGGTGTTCCATTTTCAATGTAGATAAGTAATGGTTTTATAATCACCCGCGATATGCATGTACATATATACACACACGCACACCTTTTATATATCCTTTATAAGTAGTGAAATTTTAAAATTCTCATTGCTCTAGTAAATATTCTAACCTTGTAGTAGAAATCAGTTGTCCAATCTCAAGGCCTTCCCTTTTCTAAAGGAGAAGATTTAATCTTTCTTTCAAATAGGAAGTTGGACTCTCAAATAGGATATCAAATGGTATCTCGTCACCCACGTTCCCATAGATATTGGTACTAAAAGTAATAACAACCACTCCTTACATTGCTTATGCACCTCCAACCCAAGAAACTGAGTTTTGTGACTGAGGTTACGCTGGACTACTCATCCACAGCTATTTCTCAGTGAAAATAATGAAATGTTGATTTTTACGAAGACGGGCTTGCATAAAGCCCTATTAACAAGTTTAATTACATATTTATTAAAAGAATACTAAATATTTTCAGGTATTAATCCTCGAAACGGGGACAGTGGGGGTGGGCTCGTTGTTCCCACTATGCAGCCCGATCACAAGGTCAGTTGGTTTCTTCGTGGCGTATTATCCAAATGCGGCTTGTTGACTGGTCAAACATTCTGTGACCCAAAACTCTACGTAGTTTATACCGATGTGGGGCCCCACTATGGCTGGATATACCATCATGCTGGTCTACGTTACTCTAATAATATTATTTCATAAAATCTTTTTAAAATATTAATTACATAAGGCTCAAAATTTTCATATTTATAAGACTATTGTGGTTTTTAATAACATCAATAGTTATTAATTGTATATAAATTTCATAAAACTGTTTTTGTATATTGTAAATAGTTTTTATTAGCTAATTAATAAAATGTCTATTTGTAAGAATATATTATTTTCAAATAATTAATTAATAATTAAACCTTAAGCTACAAATGTGTTATTTATATTTATAAACAAAATATAGCAACAATATCTTAAGTTGACATGGTTTAAAGGATTACAGAACTTAAAATTTTAGAAATATTACGAAATAAATGAAATGTCTATAGCATTTTTAATTAATTAATAATACTGCCAATAAAATCCTTTTCTGAGTATTCGCAAATGCTTTTCAATAAAAAATATCTAATTATGCAGAACATAGTCTGTCATGTGACACGATGCGATGCATCGTAATAAAGTCCTGAGTTTTTATTCAAGAGAATTTATAATATTAATTTATTAAAGCCGAGCTATGCTTGCGATTTAGTTCTTGCATTTTGACTCTCCTTTGGGAACTCTTCCGTTCTCCAGAATGAAAGTTATCCTATAAATTATCATAATAAAAATTTATTATGGAATAATAAATAAATACAAACTATAAAAGTAAAATAAAAACCAGTAACATACAGCAAATGTCTTCTTGCTGGGCGGCACATTCAGCACAATATGTATCATCTGTCACAAGTAGGTTTCCCAATGTTTGCTTTCTTCGCCGATTACGACATGAATTATGAATACAAATTAAGCCCAAAAATATATATTGTTGGATTTCCATAAATTTGAGATTCCATTAGATTCCAAAAAATTCCATTAAATTTTGAACCCATAGTGATTATTGACGCTTTAATAACTGATACTGGTATTAATGGATGAAACTATGAAGCTTCCCTATGATTCGACTTCTTGAGATGCGTTGACTCATTCTACTACAGAGAAACCGAACAGCGACTAGGGTCCCGGTACAGATCCAATTTCATTCTAATTTATTCTTTTGATTAAATTTCCTATGTACATTAAACAGACAAAATTATTGAGGAAACATTTTATTTCAAAGAGTAAGCAGCAATATCTTCACACAGAGGGTCCCTTACGCTGGAGGCGGTTGATTATTATGAAAATTATTTCCATTTTTGAACTTCGCCACAAGTATATAACAAAGTAATTTATGTCTCCCCTTGTTAATCGTGGTTCTTTTAAAGCACATATCAGAAACAATAGCCCATTTCAGAATAAAATTTAGGATACACAGCTATGGAAAGAAAATTTGTTTTTATAGATCCTCATTTTTTTCTTATGTGATCAAGTTCGTAACTCGCGTTTTAAATTCTAAATGGAAATCCCAACGTCTTATAGATAAAATCTTGTCGTGGTAAAGATTATGATTATAAATTTACAATTAATATATATAATATAGATTGGTGTTCTGAAATCGATTACACTTGTTTTTAAGAAATCGGATACAACAACAAAATTTAAGTTTAATTGAATTTATAATTATAGTATAAATGCTTAAATAAGTATTTCTAACACTGTAAAAGGTTGATCCTTTTACACTACAAAATAGATACTAATTTTATTCCTTTTATATTACTTTTTGATTATAAATAAAATTAAATATTGAAGAAATTATGAATTATTCACTATATGGTTTATGTAGTATATTGTATAGATGTGCATGACGATAAATTTACTAAAAAAATGTCTGAGTTTCTATAATTCTAATAATATTTTTTAGTCTAAATTTGATATGTATAAACTTATTTCAATTCACATCTGAATGAATATTTAAATGTTACACTTATATGTGTAATGTTTTATTATTTAATTCTAATTCGTTAAGAAATTATAGTTACATCAATATTACTACAGATATAAGTGAAATATTAAATGTATTTTTTTAAACTTAGTGTTTAAAAGAAAGTAACTAAGAATTTAATGAAATTTTATATTTTATCCGAGAACATTTTTTAATATAAAATTGTTATTATGCAAAAGTCCCTCCGTCGAGTGACACGAAGCGCTTTTACTTAATAATATCGATAGGTAGTTGTTCAATAGAAATTGAATTTTAGAAAATTATTACATTAAGGACTTGTAAAATTTTAACGACATTAAGACTATGACATATTTCTTTTAGATATTCTTATTGTAAAAATAAGTACGTAAACGCTTATGGGCACATAGATAATTTTTAGAAAATATTATTCTAGAAAATACTTCTTATTTATACTATCCTGTTGGTTTAGTAGTTAGTTAAAAGCCTGTGATCAGCCCATTAAAACTTACTGTTTTTCTGACAAGTAATTCAGCATTAGTGACTCGAATTTGTACAGTTTGTACAGTGGATTTGTGAAGAGCTTACAGTCCTGTGCTTAAACTGTTTCCTCTCGTCGCCATAACGTCTCGATGCAGCAACTGATAAAATGATGATATTGGACCTCATAAAAATAAATGGCCATGAATAGTCAGTGTTTATTTTAAATTGATTCTTAATTTATACTAAAAGCAAAGGCTTAAAAATTCCAAGGTCATCAGGAAAAAAATGGTTACTCAAATTAATCACGAAATGATCGCAATCGCTCAATTAATTTTGATAAAAGGTCAAGGTTATTCACGTGATAATTAACGAAAACAAAGAATCTATGTCAATCTAAGTGACGTTTAATCCATCTAGGATGGATTTTCACCAAAACAATCACAATAGAGCTTTAACGAGAGAAATCCGAAAATCCACAACAGCGCGATTTCTTAGACATTTTCTGCCTCGCACAACCACTTTGTGGAACCAGCTTTCGCCGGCGGTTTTTCTGAATCGATACAACATGGGAACCTTCAAGAAAAGAGCGTACTCCTTCCTTAAAGGCCGGCACCGCACCTGCAAGCCTCCTGGTGTTGCAGATGTCCTTGAACGGTGGTGGTCACTTTCCATCAGGTGCTCCTGCTCGTTTACCAACTATGTCATAACAAAAGTGTACAATCCATTTTTATACGATTATGGTGAAGTAAAGCGATTTATATACTTTACCCTTAATTAATCCTAGAGTTACTATCCCCTTGGAATGGCAATAAGCGTTATATATCATTTTCAAAAGACCTGGACTCATTTAGTCATTAACATTCCTAATCTTTACGGTGATGAAAAGATGGCTATATGAGAAAAAGGCAGCGTTTTAGAATATTTGCTTGCGACTTCCGATTCTATAAGCAGCGCAGAAACCAATGATTACTTTTTTTAAAAAAATCATAAAACCACAGACTTTTAGATTTTAATGTCTCATTTTAAAACTTATATTTTATAACACATTACTTTCATCTGTCTTTATACGTAGTTACGTTATGATTAATTTTAAATGACCAATTTATACAATATTTTAAACACTTTTTGCGATATGGATAGATGATTACGTTAAAAGTAACTCATTGAATTTTATATCTATTTAGATGGTAATTTATTACTTTTATAGATATATATTTTCATCATAAGAATCAGAAGAAAATAAAACGTATGTACGAAAGAGAACTATATTTTCTTTCAAGGTTATGTTCTAAAATAGGTATTTGGTACTAGATTATTCCGTGAATATCGACACCTATTTGACGCTAACTTGAATGAAAACATACAGTTTTCTCTGTAAAATTATGTGATCACATTTATCGACGGAAAATAATTTTCACTGTCCCCTTCTGCAGCACTTGAGACAAGCAACATGAGTGCGTGCGTAAGAAAATTTAGAGTTTATTTTTACGAATCAATATCCTATAAGGTTTCCCATTTCGTGCAGGAAACACTATTGATTTTAGAATAATGACTATCAGTTAATCGAATGGTGTAATTTTCCAGAGGGCGTCGAGGCATTTTACTGCTCTTTCCTGGAGTAAAATGGTGTCTTAAGAGTTATTTAATGACGCGTGAGGAAAAATATTGGTATTGAAAAACAAAGATGGTCTATAATATCGTCTCTATAGATTTTTATTCGTGTGTTATTTTTTGTTATTTATAACTACTTTCGTGTAAACAGACCCAGTGGACTTTAACCATTACCGAGAACATTTATTTATTTGAATACACGAAAAATTTTAATAAACAAAGGCTACATTGTTCTATTCTTTAGCTATGAAAAGGCTTATATCATCTACCAAATATTACGACTTGTGACTCATGCTTCGTGCAATAATCCCTTCTATTAGTGGAAGTGGATACTTAACAGACATCCAGGAAATGTTGGCCAACATTTGATATAGTTTATTATTATAATTAGGGATGGATGGATTGCTATAAATATTGTTGAATAATTATACATAAAAAAAATAATGACGCATATTTTGGACAGTCTTCAGTTTAAAAAGATATCGAGTACAGTACATACAGTTTAAGTTAGTAACGGCCCCCATTCTGTATGAGTTACTTATAGGACTTTTCTAATGAAAATAAATTGTTTTGGATCTACATTCCACCAGATTGCTTCTTCTTGAATCGATGAATGAATGTCAGAATTGCATGCCATACAAGCCGATTTTCTCATGACGATTTGTTTAATTGCCAAATGAATGAAAAGATTTATAAACAAAATATTTAAGTAAATTGAGTAGTTTATTTAAGCAAAAGAGCTATATAGGCATCGTAACGAAATTTAATGTTAATCTTTATTCGAAAACGACTTTGAAGCATTCCGGTTCGAAATTATAATAAACTAGTGACCAGCCCCGGCTTCGAACGGGCGCAATGCTGATGCTAAATATGCTATAGACTATATTTTTATATACCCAGTTTATTCAGAGCTATGTTGAGATACATATACATCCCTAAGATATAGACATATGTCATGTTGTCTCAAATTTTCGCGATTATTACACATTTAAATAAAACTAGTTATAACGGATTTTAATCGCGTATATTAATTATTTTGGACATCCCGACGTGCACTTTACAGCGTAGAGAGAGTCTACCCGTGACCACGAACGCTGTAAAGTGCTCGAAACGTCGGGATGTCCAAAATAATTAATATACGCGATTAAAATCCGTTATAACTAGTTTTATTTAAATAGACATATGTCATTGCTGACTTTTTTTGTAGAACATTTTAGGTGTACAATACTTTTGCAATGTAATGCAAAACAATTTTTTTTTTTTTATGGTATAGGTTGGCGGACTAGCATATGGGCCACCTGATGGTAAGTGGTCATCATCGCCCATAGACAATGACGCTGTAAGAAATATTAAGTATTCCTTAAATCGTCAATGCGCCACCAACCTTGGAAACTAAGATGTCATGTCCCTTGTGCCTGTAGTTACACTGGCTCACTCACCCTTCAGACCGGAACACAACAATACCGAGTATTGTTATTTGGCGGTAGAATAACTGATGAGTGGGTGGTACCTACCCAGACGGGCTTGCACAAAGCCCTACCACCAAGTAAGTTTATTTACGACATCACATTAGAAACCTCTAAAAAGATCAGTATTATCTACTATATCACGTATGTATAATACATATAAACCTACCTCTTGAATCACTCTATCTATTAAAAAACCGCATCAAAATCCGTGAAGTAGTTTTAAAAGATTTAATTATACATAGATATAAGTGACTCTTTTTTGTACTATATAGTGATTATAAATGCGAAGAACTCTAACTATTTGTTGTTCTTTCATGACCAACGGACTGACATAAATTTGATGAAGTTTGTTATGAAGGATACTTTAACTCCAAAGAACTTCTTTTTACCGAATTTTGATTTGTTATAAATATATTTTGAACAAAAACGAAATATTAGATAACAATTAAAAATATATATTGAAGTAATATATTACAAATTCAAATATTCACCCCACATAATATCAAGCGAGTAGAAACAAAACGAGCAACGTGGCCTTTAAAAATGTTATCGCGATGTCACGGTTGAACAACTGTCACCTGGTGCTTGTGAATTAATGTCACACGTGGAGCAAGGAAACTAGGCAAAAATCTTACTAAAATATATGTATACATGTCGATGACTAAAATAAAAATAGGCAAGAGTTACTTCCAAAAAAACCAAACAAAATATATTTTTGGTATTGAAATATCGACATACGTCAAAATGATACGACCAAACGTTCCACACCTGTAATATTCCGTGATAATATGCAATAATGATGTTTATATCTTGTTGTACTTTATTACACGGGAATAGGAGTTGAGCGTCAAGCTATAATATACATAAGATCAAACAGGGTTAGTGGAACAAGAAACCACTACACACGCAAACATAAAAATTTGGTGACACGCAGACGCGTGTAAGCAGGAAATAATGCCGAGGGCGTTTTATGAAACTTATTTTTCGGAAATATTTGAGTTGCACTCCTCTCATAATATCAACTAAACTTAAGCAATGAAACCGTATGAAAACATCCTTCGATGGTATAAAATAGTACTTTAATATTTTTTGTAAATTATTTTCGTAACTTAGGTTCAATAATTAAATACTTGTGTTAATGTATTATGATATATTAATATATGTATATGATTATATAAGTCATCACGTTATATATACTTTCGGCACGCTATTTGACAATCGCTATTATAGATTTTGGTTAATCACTTAAAAGTGTGCGTAGCGTTTTATATATCGGAATAAAAGTGAGACTATGTTGGAGTATATTTATAGGTTGGACTATATCTGTCTAAGTCGTGAGACAAATTCTACATAGTTTTAAATGAGTGATAATTTACTTTATTAACAAAATGTTATGGAAGATTAAATTATTAATCTTCGATTAATCATAATATTGCCTGAACATATTTTTATACAATTCGATAAAAACAAGTAAAAAACTCGCCAAAGAGATATATATTAATTCTGTATTTCGGTATGATACACGCAAAAACAAAAAAAAAAATAACTTCACAAACAATCAAAGCCTCTTAAAAGATTCGAACAAAGATTGAATTTACACATATAAGAATGAAATTTATACGATAACGAGAGTACTTTTTATTATTGTTAGAGAATTTGTACGCGTTTCTTTGATGTGCCAGCAATCTCGCTCTTGGAAGGCATTCAGGGCACGTACACTTATAATCATGTTCAAGTCTCCCAATGTTTGATAAAGCATCGTGTCTTGCGCGAAAAATAACGTCTGCTATCGCACTCACTAATACCGAATTCGTGGTTGTCTGGAAATATTTGACGTTACGCGTACTGACTTATGGAGTAAACGGCTCAGATCCCTCCATTTAAATTTTAAAGAATTTGAAAGACTACGTATGTCAAATGTTATATCGCCGAATAACGATTTGTAAAACTTTGCAAATTTTAACACTGAAAATAGTTCTTAAAATAAATGCATTGATTTACATGCATTTTATTCCCATTAATAAGACATCCAAAAAGAATATTTAAGGTATTAAAAATATATTTACATATGTATATTACAGGATTTATGCATAGAAGAATCCTCTATTTTGTGAACTTTTCTTGCAAATTGTCTTATTATATATACATATTATGTTTTCTATATATATCCTCACAGCTCATATCCAATAACAACTCGAATAAAATGCGCATAGCAGTACGTGTTTAAAATTTCAAATTGTGAGAACTAATTTTACCTCATTCACAATTCCCTAATAAATTACTGATTGAGTTCTTATTAAATTTGACCAGCGGTTTTTTTAGTTAAATGGGAATTTGATTGTGTGGGCAGACCAAACCACACCTAAATCGATGTTTTGTATTACTACTGAAATAGATTGACAGTGTTCGTACTTACAACTGGATACAATATTTTAGAAACCCCTTATCCATTAAACTGTTTTAAGACATTTTTTTTTTTTTTGCGTTTTAGGTAATTACACTTTTATATGCAACGTATGTTGACATCACAAACTTCAAGCTGATTTAATACTGGAGATACTGCTTAATGTAAGAAACCAAATACAATAATAAAACTAACACGCTTTTTTAGTTTCGCAAATGGAAGTTAAAGTTCAAGGTCTGGTAGGAAAAGAGTATTTAATGTAGTGAACGCAAACAGGCAGCGGCGCATTTGATTGGCTAGGATTTACTCGAAAATTGCCCGAATGAAAGCTCAATGAACGTGTCACGGCGGGTAGCTGGTCACATTTGTCTACGTCCCGAATTGTCCGCATTGCCGTCCTATAGTTATGGGAGTCTTTCAAAATTTTGACCGGTAAGCTACATAAAAATCCGCGAATATGATTATTGATAATTTATCGAAGAAACCTATAGTAACTGACATTGGGCAATTAGCTGAAAAATGCTAAAATGGACTCCCGTTACTTCATTCTTTTGAGCGTCTCCAAATTCTTGTTTGTGTAATTTCAACGTCCGTAGTGTAATTTGTGCTATTTAGGAATCCGGATGAATCCATTCTGGGGGTGTATACCACCAAATATATAAATACCACCTCAGTTCAGGTCGTTATGGTCAGGTTTTTAGCGTTTTCTTATAAATTGTAAATCTTGTAATGTCCAGTCGCAGGAAGTCACATATATTATTTGAAGCATGAATGTAGACATTATTTTTTAAACCTAATATTATTTGTGAAGGTTAAATTTCAACTTCAACTTAACTACGTCTCGTTTAAGCTACATCACATCATCCATGTTATTATATCAATGCTACCCAAACTTTTGTCGTAAGCCTCCATTAAAATAAACGTGAGCGTGGATTTAAAGGAACATCACAAATATAATCGGGTCATTTCAGTGCGCCCTCAGTGAGCCAGGGTGCACATTTATTTTGTCTTTTGAGAATATACTTCATTTAAAAAGTATTTTTGTTATCTTTAGAAAAAAAATATTACAAGTCAAATGACATTTTTAATATTGTCATTGCATAAAAATATCGCACAAATTTTGTTATTAAATTTACACGTAGGTATACATAATATGTATAAATACTTTATGCATTGAAAGTAAATATATATTTTGAATTAGTTTTTTTTAATCCGTCATTATCTCTCATGTTTATGCTTATAAATCATTATAGCTCTTATTTATATTACTTAAAAATAGAATTACATGTTTTGTATTAATTATTATGGAACGCACTTAATAATTGATTTATAACTAAATATAATATATTCATATAAACGCATTCAAATTTCTGCGAGACTAGAAACGATATCATTCCGTCACTGTCACATTAAAAAAAAAAACACAAAGTATGTTGGTAATTTTCGTCATTTGTTCTATCTACTTAACAATAAGGACAGAAAAGTAAAGAACAAAAAAGCTTTTAAATGTTCACAAGAAACACGTATAAAGCTCGAAATGTCCAATTGACCCAAATGGACACAAAATAGTTGAAAGACTCACTAGGTCATTATTCGCTTTGTAACCCGGCAAAAGTGTCAGCACGCTAGACGACGGGCATTTGTCCACATCCTAAGGGCACCGCTGATTTCGGGAGGAATATATTATCGTCTTTCTTGAGAAATCAAGGAGATAAATCGTTTTATTCCGACTTAGCGTGGAGGTTTTTGTTGCAAGGAGGAAAAAGGGACCTTATTTTCTTTATTTATTAGTATTCAATGGCAAATGAACAGATTACTTAAATTTCCTGCCTTATGTACATTAAATTTGATTCTACAAAAAACAATGATTCTATTATTTGAACTACGCTGAAGTACATATTACTTCGCGCAATATGTTTAGAATTGATGTTCCTGTATTATACGTTAAATTATTTCTAACCATACTTATGTAAGCTTGCAATTTGTTTCAAATACTGTTTCAACGTATCCTTTATAGTGTCGATAAAGAAAAGGTATCAAGATTTTAAATCGAGGCCTAAGAAGACGTAGTTTACGAGACTTTAAAAATCTTTTCGGCGGCCGAGTCGACGCAATCTTTTGCCCCATTTAATCCTTCACGCTCACCGCGTATGGAAATTGGACGTAAAACGAAATATCGTAGTCGGGAATAGTTCCTTTATAAGATTTGTTGTGTCATTTGAGAAGCGCTGGAATGGTTACGACACGTACTGTGAAACTCAGTGACCGTACTTATTTTTGCATTTATTTTTACAATGATATACTTAATCTCTGTTTTGAGACATAAATACATACATACATTCCTACTGAATCTAAACAATGAAATGTATGCATTGAATCTATTATCATTAATACAAATATATATTCATTTATGTATAACATAAAAAATGAAGGCAAATAAAAAATCTACTGCAAATAATTTTGTTTAAATTACATTCGGACTACATCAATCAGTCTTAATTTTTGAGTTCATAAATTTATATTTTTACACTGAAAAATTTTATTGGGTATTTGATGTATTTAATATTTGAATTTGTTTAGGTTACTTTTTATATTTTCTTTAAACTATTTATTAATCAGTACCTTATTATTAATATTAATATTGAATTTATAATTCAAATGTAACTCTGTCTGGCTGATTAATAATATTTACAGAATCAGTGTCCTCAATTGTTTAAACAAGTAACGAGACTTGTTAAACCCAGCTTCCGACTCCGCAAAGTCAACACATCCTTCCCGGGGCAAAGTATTCGCATCTGTTATAAAAACTCACAAATAATTCGAAGATTACTTTAAAAAACTAGATGTTTAAAAATGATTAATAATTGAGCCATGAGATTCTGTATTTATTTATATAGATGTTAATAAGGTGGAGAACTTAGTATTCGTTGATTTATGTACCGGATAAGTAAGTATAAGATAAGTATTACTTCTGATTTCTATTACATGTGCTGCATGTGCATGTATAATTGTTTACTATTAGTGTATTCTAAGTTAGTAGAGTGTTAGTGTACGATTGCTGAGCAGAAACCTCTTATCCTTTTGAGGAGATTGAGGAGGAGAGGGATGTAAGGGGGCGCAGGGATGTAAGGGGGCGCAAATTACATCTTAGCGCCCCAAGCCAACCTCACCTGCCCGTGGTGCATCCTGCCAACTAGCAAACGAGGCTCTGGCGACCGACTGATGGCGGTATAACCATCAATATAAACGTAGCTAAATACCACAGGCCGATGACGGGCAGCAGCGTCACCGGTGCGAGTAGCTACGTTCTGCGATCGCCAACACGCCTGCCCAGCGTGGCGATTATGGGCAATATCCTCTATATGCAGCACTCACACAAGCCACGGCCCCCAGTTCCCGGCAGCCCCGCTATTCCTCGTCATGGTGGCGATGATGGTAACGGCGGGACGGGGGGTGCTAAGAATCACCGGGCTACGGGAGGCCACCACAACCGACTGACCCTTGCGACGTACAACGGACGCACGCTACGGCTTGACTCGCATCTGGCGCAACTTGAGGTAGAACTTGGGAAAATTAGGTGGCACATATTAGGGTTATGTGAAGTCCGGAGAGAGGGAGAGGACACCGTAACCCTCGATTCGGGCCACCTAATGTACTTCCGAGAGGGAGACCAACAATCCCAAGGTGGCGTTGGGTTTCTGGTAAATAAGTCCCTAGCTGACAACGTTGTGGAAATCTCCAGTGTGTCGAACAGGGTTGCGTACCTCGTAATAAAGCTCACCGAGAGGTACAGCCTCAAGGTAGTGCAAGCGTACGCACCGACCTCGACACACTCTGACGATGAAGTGGAAGAATTGTTCGATGATATATCGAGGGCCCTCCACTTCAACACGAAAACCCACTACAACGTTGTCATGGGGGACTTTAACGCTAAAGTGGGAGTACAGAATTGCAGCGAATCGGTAGTAGGACCCCATGGATTTGGAAGTAGGAATCATAGGGGGCAAATGCTTGTCAACTTCCTCGAACGGGAGGGACTCTTCTTGATGAACTCCTTCTTCAAGAAACAGCCCCAAAGGAAGTGGACGTGGCAAAGCCCCGACACTATGACCAAAAATGAGATAGACTTCATCATGACAGACAAGAGGCACATATTCAGAGACGTCTCTGTGATCAACAGGTTCAATACCGGTAGTGATCACCGACTTGTCCGAGGCTCTCTGAATATCGATTTTAGGGCCGAGCGCGTCCGTCTGATGAAGTCCACGCTCCGACCAAAGCTGCTCCAACCCATTGCGGGATCTGAAACGTTCCAGTCAAAACTGGAGAACCGATTCGCTGCCGTGAAAACCACAACAGACGTAAACCAGACCCTAGAAAATGTAGTTCGAATTCTCAGGGAAGAAGGTACAAGATTTTGTGGCATGCAGCGTAAGGGCAGGAAGTCCAAACTTTCAGAAGAGACCTTAGGGCTAATGAAGAAACGACGTGAAAACCCACCTGTCACTTCGTCAGAAAAGCGGCAACTAAACCGAGAGATCAGCAAGCGCGTACGACACGACCTCCGGTGCTCCAATACTCTTACGATTGAAAGAGCAATCGAGCAGAATCGGGGGTCTAAGGTGTTCGTACAATCTCTTGGAAGGAGCCACCTGACGAAGTTGACCACATCAAGTGGAGAAGTCGTTTCTTCCAAGACGGCAATTCTTTCGGAAGTAGAGGACTTCTACGGCCAATTATACGCATCGCATGCACCTCGACCTGATCCCGAAAATGAGGATTCTAGAGCTACATTAACACGCCATTTCTCAGAAGACCTGCCTGAAGTCAGTGTTGGCGAAATCGAGATTGCTCTTAAACAGCTTAAAAATGGAAAAGCCCCTGGAGAGGACGGTATTACTATAGAGTTATTAAAAGCAGGAGGTAATCCGGTACTCAAGGAACTCCAAAAGCTTTTTAACTCTGTCCTCTTCGAAGGGAGAACTCCGGAGGCGTGGAGCAGGAGTGTGGTCGTCCTGTTCTTCAAAAAGGGAGACAAAACCCTGCTGAAGAACTATCGTCCCATATCCCTACTGAGTCACGTCTATAAGCTGTTTTCAAGAGTGATCACGAACCGTCTTGCGCGAAGATTCGACGAATTCCAACCCCCAGAACAGGCTTAGTATTCGCAGGCAGGCAACGGGTTTCGGACCGGATACGCCACCATAGACCACATCCACACAGTGCGGCAGATTATACAGAAGTCCCAAGAGTATAATCGGCCCCTGTGTCTTGCATTCGTGGACTATGAGAAGGCCTTTGACTCGGTTGAAATCTGGGCTGTTCTGGAGTCCCTGCAGCGTTGCCAAGTTGATTGGCGATATATCCAAGTGATGAGATGTCTCTACGAAGCCGCCACCATGTCCGTCCGAGTACAGAATCAGCAAACAAATCCCATACCATTGCCTCGAGGAGTGAGACAAGGGGACGTTATTTCCCCCAAATTGTTCACTAATGCAATGGAGGATATGTTCAAGACGCTGAACTGGAAAGGACGTGGCATCAACATCAATGGCGAATACATCTCTCACTTGAGATTCGCGGACGACATCGTCATCGTAGCAGAAACGCTGCAGGACCTACAACAAATGCTGAACGATCTGGCTGATTCTTCTATGCGTATCGGCCTACGGATGAACTTGGATAA